>NW_020526107.1:0-327328 GCF_003368295.1 Carassius auratus
AAGAAGCTGGCACATTAAACTAGATTTAAAAAAAAAAAAAAAAAAAAAATGCATTTGCATAACATCAATGACACCTCTCTTTTTATAATGATCTTGGGGCACCTGCATGCGAAACCAAATCTCTCTGTACTGACAGTGAAAAGAAAACGGGACACGTGTCAGAGCATCTAACCTTAAATAAGCTCCAGACTCACCTGATCTGCGCAGGGCAGGCTGTGGACTGGGTAAACCGCTGCTGATGTGGTATGAGAAGCGCGCATGCTTTTTGAAACTGACTGGAATAAGAAGATGAACTGTGTGACTGGAGCTGATGAGATGCGCGCTCTTGGGATCGATTCAACTGCATCCCTGCCTGCGAAACCCTCACGAAGGCATAAAGCACACAAGACGGGGACGATTTCCAGGGAACTGGCTTTTATATCCAGGTCCAGATATAAAACGCAAGTCTTCGAAACAGTCCAGGTCCAAAACCACCAGCCTCTCTCGCGTCCCGAGCTCGTCCTCCTCCTGTAGATGCTGGAAAGGGTGAATCAGGCGGATCGATCCCTCCTGATCAGCCGGTGGAGAGTAAATCCGAACAGAAACAGCCATCAACGATCAATTTAACCAGATCACATACAAGTCCGAGCAAATGCGATATAAAGAACTCCCGGTGCGTTTTTGTGAAATGACCTTTGTGAAATTCAGTCATCTTCTTATGCCATTTGATGTGTGGCGGTTTCAGAATGTAACGTAAAGAAGCAAACGAATAGCGTTATGAATCCATAACATAAGACATGATGATCATTATTACACATGACGTGTCCGAAGCAAACGAGGTTCGAAGAACCACATCGGTTCTGTTAGTGACATTCGCGTTTAGAAACTAACTTTCCCATATCGCCTTCCATAAACTTCTGGTTGCGGAATGTAAACGGCTCCGCATATTGTCGTTACCATTCAGACGGTTTCCCCCCGTTTCCGTTCAGTACAACCGTATCCAAAAAAAGTGCCCAGTCAGCTGCTTCAAACACAATCCACATTCGCTGTCTGAAAACTCCTCCGGCTGTCAGCGTGTGTATTTTACGCGGGGATCCTCAAACAAAACCAATGTTACAATGTCGCAGTGTTCCATTGTTAGAAATGTTGGAATGTTACTTTTCCCGCTCTTTTCGCTCTGCACTGGTTGCTCGTCTGTTCTTTTGTGGGACTCGACAACGCCAAAGTCTGTTAAACTGAAAACCCCTCCTTCTCCTTCTCTCCTCCTCCAGGAGGATATATGAAACCGAGCTTCAACCCCCTCCATCCCTCTCTCCTCTTTTCCCAAAGTCTGTTTCTCATTTTCTCCCTCTCTCTTTATTTTTTTCCTAAGGGTCTGTGCTTGAAATCTGATGCAAAGGAAAAAACTTTCAAAGGATTTGAACGTTCCCCTTCCCTGAAAAGAAACCCCAATCGGGGAGATCGTTTATATTTCATAAATTCATAAATAAACATTTACACCCCAATCATAATCTAAAACTATGTGGATTTTGGAGGAGAGCTAAAGTGGTTGTAAACATGGACTCGTCCCATTTGAGCTCCATTGCACCAGTAGCTCGAGTTCAGAAGGTTTCAAAGGGAGGGGCCATCAAACCTGAACTTTTTGAATTTGAGTGGATCTAATTGGTGTTATTAGGTTAATAGCACTCCACCATTGTATGTACAACCCTTAATAGCCAATGATTCATTGCTTTAATAATCAATGGATAATATATATATATATATATAATATATATATATATAATATATATATAATATAATATATATAG
This sequence comes from Carassius auratus, assembly GCF_003368295.1. Classification (NCBI taxonomy): domain Eukaryota; kingdom Metazoa; phylum Chordata; class Actinopteri; order Cypriniformes; family Cyprinidae; genus Carassius; species Carassius auratus. The sequence goes on from NW_020526107.1 coordinate 1,788, forward strand.
TTATATATAATATATATATTATATTATATGTTTAGGGTTATTTGTAGAGAAATGCTCAATTGTAATGGAAATAATGTCACAACAGAATTTAAAACAAAATAAAACTCATAAATAGTCCTAACAATAGATGTCAATACATAATATATCTTTTTAAAATAATTTATGATCTTGGAGTAAAATACCTCTGACGTGTCCATGACAGCTTTTGTGAGATTAAACCTGACTTTTTGCCTTTCTGTCAGCAGTGTGAACCTTCTGAGTGTGTTTTCCCATAAATGAACATGTTATGGGTGGAAAGGGCGCCATCAAACTCGGCAATGTTTATATAAGTTGAGTTCGTACAGGCTGAGTCCAGTGGAGTCTGCCAGCTGCAGGACTGGATCTCTTCACAAGTCTCTCTATGCAATACATTTTTTGCATGTTTATCATCACTGCTTAATCATTGGAGTTACAATGACATACAGGCCATTCTAAATCTATTCCTGCATGTGTCATATATAGTACAGAATTCAATCCACTTCTAACCTAAAAAAAAGTGCAAGAAGGACCTGCCCACCACTAACTACAGTGATGACAGTATTTGACTAGGAAGGTGGTTTGAGCCTTTTTTTTATAATTTTTGGCATCAATTACACAGCTTGGCCATTAGATGTCAGTTTTGCCTAGAAAGTCAGATAAACAAGTACGGTAACCTGCCATACTTGCAGAAAAGATCAAGAAGTTAAACCCTAAGTTGTTACACTGGAATTTATTTAATGGATATATAAGTACAAATCTTCTGACAAAACAATATAAATATTATGTCATACATTTAGAAAGGATAAAACGTCTGTGATATTCCATCTTTCAGAGGTTTTAGATCTTTTATATCTTTATACAGTAAATAATCTGGCATCTCTGTTATTCACTGGATTAGATTTTCTACTGGAATATCAAACCTTTTCCTGATATTCTGCATCAGTTGTTCACTCCGCTAACTGCTGGACCACACAAAGATTTCTGACCTCTCAGGCTATACCTCGGCTGTTGGGAAACAATGAAAATCTATTTCCACACAGACATTTGCAACCAAAATACAGCTGGAAAACACATGCCAGGTGGTTTTTACAATAAACATCTATAATTAAAAGAATAAATATTATGGAGAAAAGTGCTAGAAATACAGCTAAGAATAATGAAGCGTCAAAAAAAGACAGACAAATTAAATTTTTGTTAAATTAAAAATTTTAAGGTGTAATATTTCGCAGTCCTGCATCATGGAAAACAAATCTGCTGATTGCTAAAAAGGCCTAATATTACCTAATTTACCTAAATTATCAAAAACTTTTGATCATGTACAGTTTTTTACAATTTCTTTCTTAGCAAATATGATGCAGTGTGGTAATTTGTGCGAGGAAAAAAGTGAAAATTAAGTTATTTTTGAATAATCTTCCTGGAATCTAACCACATTAGCTCAGTTCATTCATTAGTATCAGTTCATTCTTTCAAGATGTATATTCAAAAGAAGAATCTAAAATGAAACAATGCGTTAATGTCAGATTGATTTTATTAAAGGGGTTAATATCAAGTTCACTGTACTATGAAACACATTCACTCTTCAAAACTACATTTTTAAAAAAGCTTCTGAAGTCATTTATTAATAATCTTCCTGGAAAAGGAACCGCATTATATAAAGGTTCTTGTAACATTAATACATATATCAGTGTATGCACATCACCTCATTGTCATCCATCAGCACACTGTACACCGTGACAGAAGATGTCAGTGAACGAGAGCCTGATGTGCACCGCTGACATCTCTTCAGGGCTTCTGAGGAGCTTTGTGTCTCATAATGTCTGGCTGATGACAATATAAATTTGCATTGGAAATAAGATGTTAGTACAACAAATCAGAGTGCTAACTTAAATGTTATTGTTAACTAAACCATATTAAATTATTAACTGCATATCTTTCATAAAACAAATTTACATTATCACCTGAGCTCAGGTCGCCTCCTGAAACATGCAGATTAATTAAAATGTCAACTCTTTCAGAAGCAGTGCTTACTGTCAGGAGACGCAGAGAATGTGGATAGGGCCACCTTCACAATGCTAGAGGGATGCAGAACAACTAAATTGTCATCTTTCTCTTCCCACTTGCTCTGCCAACGTTTTGTCTGGACCTCTTCCATTAATCCACAGATGCCAAGAGACATTCTAGAAGATATCACATGAAAAGATCAAGACCAAATTCTGAAACCCTTTAAATGTCAAAGTACCTCCAGGAGATACCTGCTTTTTGCAAAGCCTGCTGAAGATCAGTCTCCTTGAGCTCCCTCAGAATTACAAGACTGTCTCGGCTGATATTGTGGTAGAGCAGAGGGAAGTACAGCAGAACAAGCCATCCAGTCATAACCAAAAGACGATTTTCTCCTATGCAAAAAAAAAAAAAAAAAAAAGGAAATCTGCAATAAACCATGACGGATTAATTTTTTATTGTGTTTTGCTTAAATTCCACACTTTAAACCTAGACAACATTGACACTCAAGTATTATGCATTAATCTTACCATCTGTTGAAAACCATGGGCCTCATCTTCCAACACCATCTTACAGATCATCCTTTCGAGGTATATATTCAAAGCCATGAGTCCAAAAATGAAAAATCTCAAATTAAACATAATGCATTATTGTCCGTGTCTGAGTAATTTTATTAAAGAGATCAATATGACTTTAAAAAAAATGTATGTGTTATGAAACGCATTCAAGCTCTTTAAGAAATTAAAATGATTAAATGAAGTTAAAACATTAACTTCTAAATCTGAAAGTTTCTGACAAATAAATTTGAACACACACACACACACACACAAACTACCTACTATGAAACACTCAAACTTCAAAACTTGATGAAAATGAAAAATAGCTTCTAAATTGTCTTCTTCCAAATTAGTGTAGGTTTCTGATATAAGACAGTTGCATACATTTGAACATATGCACACTAATGCCTACTCTGAGGTGGAAAAATCAGTCAAGCCAGGGCTGTTCTTGACTGTGTGTAGCACCAACTCTGCATACGGCTAGAAATGCTTGCAACAAACAGCTGAGATCCCCGATCCTTTCAGTCTGATCTCAACAGCCTGAGTGGAATGTTCAGTGTAGATTACTTTCTGATCATTTTGCAAAATAATACAGGCTGTTATTGAAAGATAGGATGTAAAGAGGAGAACTATTTTTACATCAACATCCATTCTAGAATCACTACATTAACTGATCAGGTATATATTCACCTTGCTCCAGCTGTGCGCCGGACAGAAGTGGCGCCAAAGCCCAGGGCGTTGTAGAAGAGGCAACTGAGTTTCAGACATAATGAAGCTTTGAAGGAAAGCTACACGGTTAAAGTTGTCTGCAAATGCCACCTGCTGCTCCTGCACAGAACGCCTCATCTCCGCAAACACATCTCTCAGGCCTGAACACTTTAGCTCAGTGTGGATCACAGCACACATGCACAGAATGAGGTAAAGACGAGACATTTTGAGGTCAAGCACATACTTCAGTTTGATTGGCACAGCACTGATTGCCTCATTTCTATAACATGCAAAAACTAAGATATTTCTGTCAGGCTGAAATGATCTACAAAACAGTCTGAATGTAGCCTGCATGTTAAGAGGTGAATTTTCAGAATAAAATCAACTGCATATATTTGTATGATCTGACATATGAGTTTGTAAGAGTAAGCGATGACCTGACAATCTAAATGATAAGAGAGAGGATGACAGTGACATTTCAACATGACCTTTGACCTTTACAGCTCCTTTCCAACATTTAAATTACCTTTGTTATAATCTAACACTAATTTAAAGCTAATCTTTTAAAACATTAAGAAATTAACACAGTAAAATTTAATTTGGAATATCCATTTACTGTACATTATAATGTGATGACTAAATTTGCAGCCTTTAATTTCTTTAATTATATTTACGTTATTTTGTGTGTGTGTGTGTTTATTTTTAATTTTTTTACTAAATACTATAGAATTTTATTATCTAAGAAAATTTTATAAAAAAATTATAATAATTTTAGTTATCAGTTATGAAACATAACATAAAATAATTATTGGCTAATTGTATCAGCCAGAATTTTAACATTCTAGTTCTTACCATGAGCTTTTTCTTATTTTAAATAAAATTATATTTTAACATTTTATTACTAAATCTTTCACTGTCAGTGATTACTCCCTTCTATTTTACTGATTGACCATCACCTTGAGTTGAGTCCTGTGCAGGTTGCTCTTGAGCTCCTCTCCATTGTGAAGAATGGGATTTCAGCGCAGCACTTTGAGCCACGATCAGATCCTCTTTCATCTGCTGGGTGGAGGCCAAATGCTCCACAACCCCTGGTGAACTCTCAGACAACCTAAAACACAGATCAAAATTGGCTCACATTAATATTTAATGCCCATAAATACCTTTCATATTCGAAATGTGCATCTAAGGACCTTGTATTTGTGAATGGTGTTCTCAACTCTTTGTTGCCAGCACTCATTCTGTAAGTAAATACATATACTGTGTGCATGGGTAAAAAACTAGAAAAAACAGGATCCATGTCTTGTCACTACCTTCGGGATACTCTGGGAAACTACGTCCCCACCTGCAGAACACAGGGAATATTTAACACTGAATAAAGTCAAAACACTGTGCCTAAACTAGTGGTTTGCTCAGATGATGCAAAATGCAATTTTAATATTCTGAGTAAAATAAAACCATATTGACATATTAAGCCATATTTATTATTGATTTATTAATACAGACACTCACTGTTGCTTTAAATAAGACAGATAGATAGGCTGGAAGATCATTGTAAACCACTGAAGAAGACCAGCGAAGCATACGCTGATTCCTCCTGTTTTTCAGCTGATTCTAATAAAATGAGCTGTTGAACTTTGCAGGTGGCAGTGCATGAAGGACAAGGCGATCTTGCTCTGCACATAATCTATGAACTTTTAGCAGCTTGACTGTATTTTCTCCAGCACTCGAGACCAACACTTGCCATGACGCGGCTGATCTGAAAATGTGTTTTGCTGTATGCTTTGCATTATGTAAAACGTTTTCCGAACTTCATACACTGATTCATTCCCAGGAATCCATTTGAATTTTCTTCCTTTTTTTTAGTTTTCAGAACCATTAAAATATATAAAGATCATTTGTTTCTTACAAATACACTACTGTTCAAAAGATAGGTTGGTAATGTTTTTATTATGGTCACCAAGGCTGAATTTATTTGATATTTACTATTTCAGCATCATTACTCCCATGTTCAGTGTCACATGATGCTACAGAAAACAATTTAATATCATGACTTGCTGTAAATTTTAATATTTGAAAACAGGTGCTTAATTTTTTTTTGTAAATTAATTTGTGTAATTAATGCATCCTTACTAAATATAAATAGACATATTCATTAATTTTAAAAATCGTATTCATTTAAAAAAAGTTTTTACATAACCCCAATTTTACTACAAATATCATGATTAAACTTTCAAAGTTGGGCTTCGCTTGTTATTTTCAGGGGTGTAGACTTTAGTTAGGACGCTATGAAATGTCTCTGATATATAGACTCAGAAATCAAGCAGTTTTTGGTGTAAAAATGCTATCGAAAACAACAAAGATACCTGATTTAAAATAGGGACGTTTATTTTCATCTGTTATCTAACATTGTACAGGTTTTATTTTATACTCTATTCTAAGCCTATCTAGTAGGGCTTTAGTATGGATTTAGTACCACTCAAGAAATTGTAGCCGTCAGATTTAATCTGTTTTCACTGCTTCAGATGCAAGTGTTGTTGAATACCCAAGCAAATGTTTTTTGATTGCAGGAGGATGGGAGACTAAAATAAGCTCAACTGAATAGAAGGAAAACAAAAGAGCTCTCAAGAACTCCAATACAAATACATACAAATCTCACCAGGTAAATTCTAATATGGATTGGACAATTATTTAAAATTCAAATGGCAAAGTTTTTATTGAGTCATGGCATTTGCATTTGATGTTGATTCAGTTTAAAGGTAAAGGTTACATAAAGGTTCATTTCTTTAAATGTCTTTCTTTTCTGCTTTTTCTGCCAAGTCTGTGAATATACCTTCAACTGTGGGCATGTGAGTAAATGGGACGTCCCCCATAGTGCTCTCATTTCCTCCTTTTCTTACTTCATTATCACTTTCATGTGTCAAAAGAGGATGTTGAAAAAAAATGACAAACATCAACCTTACAAACATCACTTAACAGCACTTGTTGATTGCTCTGATCTGGACTGATGAAAATGTTAATGCCAAGCAAAATATGTAGTTAAAGAAAGTTCAAATTGAACAAAATATGAGTTTCACTGGAATAAAGAGTCTTATTCTTGCTTGTTCAGGTTTGTGATTTAGATACATAGAAAAATAACCAAACAAACAAGCAAATACGGAACAAAAATGAATTAAAAAATCTAAGTGCCAAAAGTTTTTTTTAATTATTGGTTTCAACTTTTTTAAAGACTTTTACAAATATATGTAAATTAAATTAAACTGTAAAGTCAATATTATAAAAATTTGTTTTTGTTAATTTACATGTACACACACACATATAATATTTATATATAAAGTGTGTGTGTGTGTGTGTGTCTGTATGTATATATATATATATATATATATATAGAGAGAGAGAGAGAGAGAGAGAGAGAGAGAGAGAGAGAGAGGCCTATAATTATTTCTTTTTATTATTATTTAAAGACACTCTTCCAGAGACCTGTTTGAAAGGGGTGTTTATACATTTTATAAATCTACACTTTTGTCACAAGGCAAAAATATCTTAAAACACATTCACAAACTTGACATGGATTTAATTTAAAGAAACAGGACTTTGTCACAGAATGGAATAATACAGTTATACACTATTATTCTGGTGTGCAATGCAGCTGTCCTCGCCCTGGACGTCGTTTCCCCTCTCTGGTTATCCACTCCTTAGCTCTCGCGAGAACGTACGCGCTATACCCCCTTTTCCCTTCCACCACACCTCTCGCGAGATCTCGCGTCCGAAGGATGGTGTTGTGTTAGAGGCAGTGGGGAGAAGGGTGAGGGGTATCCACAAAGATGTTGCGTGATTTTTGGGAAATTTATTTATTTAAATAAAAATGGCCGCCGCAGAGAGCGGAGAGGAGAGACTGTAAGTGTGAACCGCATCCATTCCCGTTGTCACGGATTCCAATGTCAGGCGTCGCGAGCGGCGATGGCGTCGGTTTTGATCGTCGCTGTGATATTTTGTCAGGCTGAGGGGGGAAATGTTAGCCGCGCTAGTCCGCGAAAGGCGTTGGGAATACGTCACTCGCATTTCTCCCGCTCTTTTTCCACGATCAGCGGGCACTTTGTGCGCCACGAGAACCGCGCGCTTTAGTCCAGTGTGTGTTCGGTGTCGTTTTCTGACGTTACTTTAAAAAACTCTTCTGAAATCTCGAACGAACGGAAGCCTGGGGTTTGGACGCACACATGTTTTGTTTTGCCGACATTGGCGGCTCTTTCGCGGAAATGTTACGTCGTTTAATTCCAAGCGCTCGCTAGCTGTCAAAAACAGCACACTCAAGTAAGTTAGCTCGCCTGTGGCGCTGCAGGACAAGGCAGGGGACCTAAATGAGATTTGCTCTAGATAGATCTGCCTGTCCTGGCGTGGAATGGCTTGACTAAGTGCTTAGAAATGAGGTTAAGATGCGTTTTAGCTCAATACAGTGGTGTTGTGCTGTGTGGGTAGCTGTGCATCATCAGGTACCAAGTTTGCATATGCATGCAAGTTGGCCAGTGTGCTATTCCTCTGCCTGATGTCAACATGCGTGTGTCGTTGTGTTGTTATTGCTGCTAGTTTTGCCCTTGCAGCATGCAAACCATCCAGGTGTTAAACACACTATTGTTTTTCTCGCATTACTAAAATAGATGGTGTGCTTGCTTTAGCAATTCACAAGGCACTCCCATGTGAGAGCAGGCTGGTGATATTGTTGAGCTGACTTCCGGTAGCCAGCTAACGGATCTAGCAGCATCATATTTGTGTATGTGTTTGTGTGTGTGGTCGACCGCAGGGGTATTTGCACAAACTGAGTGACACTGTCATGTCTTCTGCACACACTAGTGACATGTCTCAAAGACTGAACTTGCATCCTGTGCAACTTCTTCCTGTGTCGCATGCTCCATGAATTCATTGCAAGGGCAGGTACTGGCCAGATAAAATATTTAGTTTGCCAACTGCTTTGTTATTTTGAGTATTTATTATGAATTTAATTTGGTCACCAAAAAGTTGTTTGGAAATGCACTGAAAAAACAATAAACAATTTTCACCAAGAAATTGCTTTTACGCAAAGAATGGCAAGTAACACATCAAGTTACACATTACATTTTGAAATAGAAAAACTAAAATAGTATTTCCTGGTAAAACGCAGTCCAATAATCTTTGTTTTATTTAAAGCTTAAAAAAAAAAGGTAATAATTTTTTTGCATTGTGGGGCAAGTTGAATTTTCATCATTGTGAGTCAAAAGGAAGTTAAAGTAAACACCGTTAAAATCTTTCGCTCTCTGGTTTTCTGATGTCTTTTCAAAGTCGATTGTTCATTATGGTTAAACATGATCCTTGATTGTCCAACATGGTATAATTGTTCATATTTTATAAGGTTACATATGAGGAGCTGCCTAATGCACATATTCGTTGATTTTCAGCTGAGATTCAAGGTCCTACTTAGTATTAAATTGAACAGTCAACGTTCACAATAAAAACTTGATTGTGACCAAAACCAATTAGCTTTCTTTGTGGTTCTTTAATTGACTTACCCCAACAAAGTTGTGGCTTAAAGAAAACTTACTAGTGAACTGTATTTGCATTCATTTCATAAATGGGTAGTTAATGCATAAGGCCACATCTATATATTTTTCCATGGTTAACAATTAGAATATATCATCTACGCCAAATGAAACCGTTTCTGCCCTAGCAATCATTTCATGGAGCATGCAACACGTGTTAATGTTGTAAATTAATAAATGTGAATGCATAGCAAAAATTTGAATTAATATCTATATATGTACACTGTATTTTCCTTAATTAATTTAATTGTCTTTAACTCATTTTAGTTGGTCCTGCAGTGTGGATCATTTTCCAAATATTGATGAAAATGCAAATATTCCATGTAGTTTCTCACGTAGCATTAAGTTATAAAATTTGCGTGCATAACATATATGCAAAATGTATTCAAAAGGCATTTCAATTGTTTTGCAAGTCACACTGTAGGATGTGAACTTCCCAAAAATGTTTTATGTCAGAATTAACATAATTGTCCAGTGATGAATTGATGCAGGTTTTGCCTAAAATGATGAGGATTTTCTTGGATAGTTTATTAACAAAGTGATTGTAGAAATGTATATTCATGACACGTGTTCTTCAAAAGATATAAATCAAAAAGTCAAGTGAATATCACTGAGGATGTAGTGCAGTCTGTGGAAGTTAGTTTGGGTTTATTAGTTAAAACATTAGAAGTTCATTCTTTTTAGAGCTGCATAATTAATCAAATTTCTGATCGGGATTACAGTTATGAATGCCACAATAACATAATTGTTCAAAGCGGCATTTAATCATTCAAAGTCCACCAATATTATTCTGCGTGCCTGAGATGCATTTTTTTCTTTTTACATGTTATCTTAAGGGTTTTGCCCATTATTTTAATTTTAATTTAAGTACAACATTATAATACCATTCATCTTTTTACTTTTTGATAATTTAAAGAAGAAACCAATCCGATGTATAGTTGACATTGAAGTTTAATACTATAGAAAAGCACTAAATGTTTTTCAGTTAGAGTGTTTTCAGCTTGTTTGTTTTCATATAAAAATACAGCATGCAGTTGCATCAAACAATGGTATAAACATCATTCAATGTAAATTGTGACAATCGTAATTAATAATCGAATTACAATTTTAAGGGAATGATCAAGAACTGTGATTTTTGTCATAATCGCGCAGCCCTAATTCTTTTAAACTTATTGTAGTTTTTTTTATTTAATAGTCAAGTAGAAACCAATTCATTTTTTTTTTTTTGATTTGCTATCATTTTGATCCTAGCTTGCTGAAGGATTCTTTATATCATGCTATCTCTCCTCTTTTATATGTCACCAAGAATTGAAATCATAGAGAGTTGCAAGACTCTCAACATAACTACTCATCCCATGAAACATTGTGATGCAATTGTTTTAAAAAATGTGAAAACTAAAACTGGTGGATTTTAACCAAAAAAGCATTACATTCTAAATTATGTTCATTGCAGAATATTCATATATATTGAAATAAGTGTTTTAAACTTGGGAGGCAGACTCGATTATGTTATTTGCAGTGTATTTTGAGAGTGAGCGGTCACTTCAGAGCTATTTTTGCCATGCTTTTCATTCCTATATAAATGCATCGCAGCATAGTTTTTCATTAGAAATTTGAGTGTTAAGGTTTTTTTTTTTTAAGATACCATTTTAAGTTAAATCGTTTGTATTAAGCAACTTCTAAAAATGAAATTTCCATTGACTTCCACAGAAGCGTATGATAAGATAAGAGCTCTTAAAACTTTTATGTTAGTTTTATATTTTAAGTTCTGTTTTGAAAATGTGATTTCTGCTTCTGAAACCCAACTGTTGCACTCTACTAAATTGTTAAAACCAGTGAAAATGCATGACGGGAAATGGTAGCTCAGACTCTCGTTGATGTACTGAAACATGTCTGCAACTCTTGATTGCAAACTATTAGTCATTAGTCAAGCAACTATTTGTTAAACTTTCTACCTGGTAAATTTTGTGGATTTTTTCATCGCTTGACTTCACCTGCTGTCATTGAAAGTGACAACATTTGGGATCCGTTACAGTCTCCACCCTGATAAATTAACTACCTAAAATAGAAATTGAAAGTTTTGTAAAATGAAACAAGGCAAGAAGCATCGTAAGTTGTTTAAAAAAAAGGAGGCAGCATATTTTGGTAGTTATTTTTGCTTTAAATCTCTCAGTTTTTCTTTGATGTAGATATGGAAATGAAGTTCACAATATAAGTGTTTCATTGTGATCTGATGTTTTTATGGGCGAAATATTTAGTTTGATGTTAATTACTCAAACACCAAACTGCCATGTGGTCACGATGACACGTTTTAAGAGTAATCTGCCAGTTAGGTCTAAGGCAAATTAAGTTGATCATTAACCTCTTTAGTAATGAAAATGACATTCGTTGATCGACGAGCCACAGACAAGTGGGAAATCCCTCCGTCCTCAGTGATTCAAGCTCCACGTCAAGGTTTTGCTTGACACAGGCCTCTCGATACCTCCAGAGTGATATCCACAGATCTGTAAGCGGAGTAGAAATCAAATTGAACGTGTTTCTCCTGAAGTTACGAAATAGACACATCCTAGACTCAGGTTTCACATGACGTCTAAAGACGTTAAGGTGCAAACTGCATCAGTTTATTTGGTTAACCGAGTCTTATGCTAACACTTCAAATTCAGACCACGAATTGCCTGCTCTTTGGTGGTATTTAATAGAGCTTGTGTGATCTGAAAATGAGCATGCTTTGAAGCCAAAATATTGAATTTATGATGGCAAACATGCAAACGTAGCACTTCTGTTCAGTTTTTATAATAAATACTTCATTTAGACATGCGGTTGAGTTGAATACAGACCCGTAAGACTTGTCCTGTCTCAGTGAGCCACTTATTTCTTGTGTTATCAGCAGAGGTGAGGACAAGAATGAAGACCAGGAGGGCTCAAAAGACAAGACGCAGAAGCAGAAGAAAAACAAAAGAGAACGGCAAGATGTGGAAAAACTCGAGGCCACAGTGTCCGTTCCTCCACCCCCGCCCCTCCTTACGCAGGGGGATGTTGGACAACAGACAGAGGCAGGGAAGTCTGAACCCATTGACCCTGAAGTTGGAGCTGCTCTCAGCGCTCCAGAATCTTCCGCATCAGCCAAGCAGCGGCGTTCCATCATTCGGGACAGAGGCCCACTGTATGACGACCCTTCACTGCCTCAAGGTTGGACGCGCAAGCTAAAACAGCGCAAGTCGGGGCGATCCGCTGGAAAATTTGATGTCTACCTGATCAAGTTAGTACAAGTTACAGGAAGTTAGTTCTTTTTTTTTGAGAGCAACTGTGATGATATTCATTTCGTAATACTGCATCCAAATGACACACATGCAACAAATGAGTCATTATTAAAGTTAAGTCATTGTGTTTGGATGCTGCTAAACCTGTTAACACTGGAAGTATCAGTTAGGGCCTTATTTGATATGCTATATTCCCTGTTTACCTATGGCTACAAATATCATGAATTATTTATCGATATCTTATTTGTTACTTCTGTCCATTACGTCAAAGCAAGCTTGTGATGTTTTTGGTCTCTGATTTACAAATTTAAATCATCATATTTATATGTAAATTTGTTTTAGCCCATGCAAAGTCAGTTTTATACTGATGTTTTGAGTGAGAAACTTTCCCATTTTATTGTTGTTAAAGTCCTAAGGCCCGTTCACATCAAAAATGACAATGATGAAGATTTTACGTTTTCAAATTAATCCACCCCACAACTACAACGATAATGCTAAAAGCACAGATAACAGAATATAATTAAAAATGATTAATGAATGATAAAAACAGAGCTTGAGCATTTAAAGTGGCAGACGACATAAATGCAGCATTTGCTCATAAACAGTGTTATCATGCACTGGTGTGGATGCTAATATAGTTATTGTTGTCAAAGTGAGCTGCATTTTAATCACAGATTTACAGCTGATTTGTCGGAGGTGGTGTGTCGCTGGTCGCTTCCAGTGTAAACATGAGCTTGTGTAACAGTTCCCAGCAGTATTTGAAGCATGATATAACAACGCAGTGGTTGTTCAGTAAATGTAAATTACATGTATAGAGAGAGAGTTGTACATTACACTGGTTGGGGTCACAGAGATTAGTGTTTAGATTAGATTTCTAAGATTTGTTGAATGGCTAAATAATTCAGTGTTGTCAAGTGTATTGTTCTGCCAAAAAATTTGACATGATGAATAAGGGTTCATGCTGTTCAACACTGACTGATGTGTCACGGTGCCCACTGTTTTCTTTTTTCTTTGATTTCATTTTATTAAAAGGTGCTTAATAAAAACATAAATGTGAAATCAAAGAGAATGTTTGTATTTGGACTACAGGTTTATATGATTGCACCAGGATTAGCTTTTTCTTCATTAAAGGGTACTTTAAATGTTTTTTTTTTTAATCTAAGAAAATATTCATATTTTGACCACAGCTCTGTATTATTTACTTCCAGTAACACAAACTTTTTTTTCTTTGATTTCATTTTTTATTAAAGAATAACAGTGAAATCCAGGAAATCTTTTTTATTTGGACTGTATGATTAAAACTTCAAATTTAGCATTGATACATTTTCTCAAATTCTCAAATTGTTTTCTCAGAATTACATTCATCAATTTGTATAATGTAAAATATATTGTTTTTATTTTTCAGCCCAGAAGGGAAAGCCTTCCGTTCCAAAGTGGAGCTCATGGCGTACTTCCAAAAGGTGGGCGATACCACCACGGATCCCAATGACTTTGACTTCACAGTCACGGGCCGCGGGAGCCCCTCTCGCAGAGAAAAGAGACCACCAAAGAAGCCTAAAGTGGTCAAACCTTCTGGTCGAGGGAGGGGTCGGCCCAAAGGCAGCGGCAAGGTACGGCAGGCCACAGAAGGGGTGGCTGTGAAGCGTGTCGTTGAAAAGAGTCCAGGAAAACTCCTTGTAAAGATGCCCTTTGTGGTCCCCAAAACTGAACCAGGGGCTCCAGTGGTGCAAGCCGTAGTTGCCAAAGTTCACCGAGGGCGCAAGCGGAAATCAGAACAGGAACCACCGAGCACCCCCAAAAAACGTGGCCGCAAGCCAGCAGCTGCTTCACAGTCAGCGGTGGGGACGGGTTCAGCTGCTGCATACACGACCGCAGCCATTCTCACCGCCGAGGCCAAGAAAAAAGCTCAGAAGGAGTCTTCCGTAAAGCCTGTTCAGGAGAGGGCACTTCCCATCAAGAAACGCAAAACTCGAGAGACTTTAGAGGAGTTGGAAGGATCCACCACCTCCACGACAGAGACGTTTGTTCCCGTGATAGCAAAACGAATGACTGCATCAACTGTGACCCCTACAGGGGAGGAGGTAGAAACAGGACAGAAGTCTCACAAGCATCCCGGCCGGAAGCACAAAGAGGCGTCTACAGATCCGGGGAACGGCAGCAGCAGCAGCAGCAGCGGGACGGTAACCAGCGGCAGTGGCAGCGGACCGAAGAGTCACAAGAAGAGAGATCATCGAGGGCAGCACTTTAAACACCACCACCACCATCACCACCACCAACACCACCATCTACAGGCCATGCCGCCCTCCACCTACACTCCACAGGCTCACCAGCTCTCCCTGGGTCACTCCACGCAAGGGGGGCCGCTTGTGACAACAGAAAACGAACCCCAGGACTTGAGCACCTCCAGGCCCAAAGTGGAACATGTGGCCTTCCGGGAGGAAGCAAGAACTGATAGCTCCTCGAGCAGGGACACTCAGAACGCAAGCAAGATGGCCTCCTCTGACCTGAGAGGGCAGCAGAAGACTGTGACGGGGGATGGCAAGGAGCTGAGAGACATTGTTCCTCCCTCCGCCGTTCCTAGGCCGAGCCGCGAGGAAACAGTCGAGTCCCGGACACCAGTGAGCGAGCCAGTGAGCTGACTGACTAAGTGATGGATCGGGTGCGGCTTTGCGTCCCGAAGAGTTGGAGGGCGGTCGCAGCGGGACGAGTGATTTTTTGTTCTTTTTTACTGATGAAAAAAGAAAAAGGAAACAAAAATATACAAAAATGTAAACGTACTTCTACAAAAGGCAGCTGTTGTGTCTCGTTCTCTCTGTGGGTTGGACGCGGGGCGATAATTGCTTCCGGATGAATTCTCTGCTAACCTTTTTCTTTATGGTTTCCTTTCATTTCCCACTATATCTTTGTATTAGTATATCTTAGCACTCACCTAAACCAGTTATTCCTTTGTCAGAGCTTGTAGGAAGTAGAAACACACTCAAGTGGTAATGAAGTCACATGCCATAGTTATCGTAAAGCGAAACTTTCCGGTCAAAGATGCTCTCGAAAGTACTAAAATGCAGCATAGTCATGTCATCTCAACCCTAGAAAAAAAGGTGTCCTATCCGTGTGTTCTTCCTTTTGTGTCTAAAACGAAGGGGCAAATCCGGCAAGCTGAAGAAAAGAAGGGCCACATTTTCGATCTTCATCTTTTCCATTTGAGTCGGACGCAGCTGTTGCAGCATCATCACCTTTGAAATAAGACGCTAGCTTAACTCTGACAGAAAAGAACTTCCTAGTTGTGGGTTTGTGCCAAGCTGATATTTCCAGCCTGTTGACCTGTAAAGATAAATTGAATTTAGAAGCAGTATTTCCTTTTTAAGTTGTTGGTATTTTCAGTGCACATGTCTATTAATTATCTGTAGTTTGGTTAACCTAATAATCACCAGTTTCGGAGATGCCTGAGAAAATGCAACTAGAGCGGAAAGCACTATTTTTCATTTTCTCTGGTGGGGAAGATAAAGCACAAATGTATTTGTTAGGGAGCATTGAAAGCACAGTCCAGTGTAGCATCTTGAGTAGATGTCAACTTGCGTAAAAAAAAAAACGAGAAAAGGAATTTGTTATGTTTACCTGCTTTTTTCCCCCCATGAAGTACAGTTTAAATAGTGGGCGTGTGTTCTTACGACACAAATCCCAACCAAAAAAAAAAAAAAAAGCATACAGTTTCAAATGTAGCTTTTGGTTTTATCATGTGTGGTTCTAGACTTATCCCATAGAGCTGCTGTTCTGGAAACGATTCTGACGGAAACGTTAATAGATGGCTATATTTATATAATGTCTTGTCAGGCTGTAGTTGTGTCAAATGCATGGGTTGCTGATGTTTGCGTGCTTTGCGTGCTATTTATTACAGTACTCTGACATTGTCTTTCTTGTACATAAAGGTTTATAAAGCCAGGTTCAGCACTGATGATGAGGGTTAATTGTTATAGATACATAAATATTTTGAATTATGAGTATTATGAAACATTACTTGGCAACAAATGAAAGAAAACCTTGCATACATTGTACAACACCATGCAATCATGAATAGTTCTGTTAGTTTTCTAAAGTCTGCTTTCTCAAAATGACAAAGAATATTTGCAATCAGAAAGAAGGACACCAAATCATGGCTCCGTGCATAAAGTTGTGAGAGATTGAACGTACTAAAGATGTCTTGGTAATTCATTTGATTGTACCTTTGAGATGATCAATTTCTGAATTTCCTTAGGATCATGTTCTTTGTTGGTTATGTAAAATTAGGATTTTACAGAAAATATACAGCACTTTTTCCATTTAATTTTAGTTTCTTCTTCTAGATGAAATGCACCTTACTTTTAAAACACTTTCACAGAATTGAACATTGGAATTGTGAGAAGCATACCAATTTATTTGCGTATATTTTTCTGGTTAGGTTGTAACTTTCTTCAGATGTGTGTCAGCATCATAGAATGCATGTTCAGTGTAGTTATTAAGATCCATTCTTTTGTTTAGATTTGCTTTCTCTGTGCAAATACCCCATATTTACCAAATTATCACACATAAAGGCTACATTTGACTTACAGTAGTGTTGGGTCAGAGTCCAGCTTGTTAGGTCGAGTCGAGTTTAAAGTCCTGAGTCAATTGAGTTTGAGTGGGAAACCATTATTAATGTATTGTCATCTTAATTTGTTGTTGTTACTCTTTTTAACGTTCATGTTATACATGATGTGCATTCAATTGTACTCAGTAAAAGAAAGTCCTAAATGTCCGAGTTCATTCATAATTGCAGTTTGAATCCTATATATCTATATCTGTATATATATGACCCTGGATCACAAAACCAAAATGTCTTAAGTCGCTTTGTTATATTTGTAGCAATAGCAAAAAAAAAAAACTTGTATGGGTCAAAATTTTCGATTTTTCTTCAATGAAAGTAATGATCATGTTCCATGAAGATATTTTGTAAATTTCCCACTGTAAATATATCAGAACTTAATTTCTGATTGGTAATATGCATTGCTAAGAACTTTATTTGGACAAGTTTAAAGGTGATTTTCTCAGTATTTTTTTTTGCGCCCTCAGATTCCAGACTTTCAAATAATTGTATCTCGGCCTAATATTGTCCGATCCTAATAAACCATACATCAATGGAAAGCTTATTTATTCAACTTTCAGATAATGCATAAATGTCAATTTCGAAAGAAAATTACACTTAAGACTAGTTTTGTGGTCCAGGGTCAGGGACATATATATATCTCCAAGCCAAATAAACCATACCATTTTTCTTTTTTAATCAATCTTTACAGATCTCTGGGTCTGATGTCATCACAGATTGTGAGGGTTTGAGGTGTTGTCCTTTTCCCCACAAAGTATTGTGTTCAGTTTTGTCTCTTTATACATTACTAGTTATTGTGGCTTGGGTGATGGATGTGCATTGCCACTGACATAAAGGCTAAAAAAAAGATGTACTACTAAACCTTGATTAGAGTCATATCACTCAGCACTTGTTAAACCTTTTCATCTGGTAGTTCAACTAGAGTAGTTGTTTTGGATGTTTGCTGTTGTTTATGGATTGAAATGCATGCGAGAGAACTTACCAGTCCTATTTTTTCCAATTGTGTTTTAGAGTAGCCTTGTTGTCTGCTATGTCAAATACATTTAAAGAAAAAATAATAATTTTATGTTTTTTAGATTAAATTACAATCGACAATCACAAGGAACATATTTATTTTTCCCCTCAATCTTATTAAGATTGAAAGCATCTCCACTCTCTTCCTCCAGCCTCCCGCTCCCTCGACCGGTTAGAGGCAATGAAAATAAAAGAGCGTTTCTGCTCAGAACAAGGGCTATGTAATCATTTCAAGTAGTCAAAAGCAGATGAAGGAAATGTATTTTGACGTTTTGACGTTGTGACCTGTCTGCGGTGAACGTCTCCCTGGTTTGACTAAACTCGAGCTGGAGATTGGAGGTAGACGAATGGATTCCTTTACCTTGAACTCGGCAAGCACATTGTCAGTTACAGGAACGAAACCTCCAGACATGAATTGAAGTTACGACTCACAACTCTCGACTCACAAGCTGCATCAGTCTGGCGGACACAGAAGGGGTAGTGCCTTTATTTTGGGAGACTTTCTAAGGTGGTAGAAGTGACCTTTGAATCTAAAGAAACGCCTTTATCCCAACGAAGCAACGTGGATGATGAATTTACTCAAATGCTTGGATTTTATTTGGTCATTTTTCATAGGTAGAACGTGCACTGGTGTGTGTGTGTGTGTGTGCGTGCGTGCGTGTGTGTGTGTGTGTGTGTGTGTGTGTGTGTGTGTGTGTGTGCGTGTGCGTGCGTGCGTGTGTGTGTTGTAACTAGGGTTTCATTATTGTCCATTTTTCTTTTTTCCATCAGCTGGGCATTTCTGTCCACCTAGAAATGATGTATTGTTAAAAACCCTCTGCTTTATGAACTTCTTGCCTTTTGTAGCGCTCGAAGCCCACTGACAAAAATGGAGCCCTACAAATTGGTAAATACAGAATAAGAAGATTACTTTTATTATTTATATATATATTGGTTTTTTTTTTTTTTTCTCATTTGGGTTATTTGTGCCTCTGGCAGTGAAGTATGCTTTGGAATGTCCTTGTGTCCCTGTAGCCAAAAATACATGCTATGTACGTGAACATGTATCAATATGCATGATTGCCATTAGAAGATAGGACATTGCTTGCCCTTGACTATTATATATAAGATGTTTTCAAACAGCACTCCCAAGAGCTGAGCCCAACCACACCAACCGAATCTGAAGGGTTTCATGAGGTATAAAATCCTGAATGTGTTCTGTTTAATGAAGTTTGTGCACTTCGGTCTGTTTGATATGAACAGATTTATTTCATTGAAGCATTTAGCTGATGGTAGCTGAGTTTGGGCTGCTAACGCCACTACTTGTAGATTTCTGTGTTAGATTTTTTATTTTATTTTATTTTTTAATTATAAATCCAACATTGAAAATAGACCGTTTTATCTTCGTAGCAATAGTATGATAATATACCCAGCAGATCCGAAATGAGTTTTCTCCTTTAGTATGTTTCTGATTTGTGTAACAGTGGGATTGAAGTCAAAGAAATTTACCCTTATGACTAAAATGCAACACTTTGAATTGAGCAAGGAGGACAATTTAAAGTCAAATGAAATGGAAGTTAAACTACAAGAACTAGATTCCAGATCTACGGTGGTAGAAAGTTCATGGTCTGTTTAACATAGTCTTGTGCCTTGAAGTTTCAGTAATAGAATTTATCTTTCTACTGTAGTTGTATTTTTATTCTGAGTCATGTGTTTGCCTCTTGTTGGTATTCAGTGCTTTGGATGTATTAAGGATTTATAAAGATTAAGAATATGTTTGCCTTGCTTTATTTTCTTAATTGAGAGAAAAAAAAGGAAAACATTAGGGTGATGTACTTGGGCAATATTGATGATGTAAAAAGCTATAGGATTTTTATGTTTTTTTTTTTTTCATCCCTGTTATGTTGAATGTCTCACAGTTTATTGGGTACTGTGTGTTTGTTGGGAAATATTCACCATTTCGACATGACCATATAAAAAACTCGGCCTCAAACATAATCTTCCAATCACATTGCATTTTATGTGGAAAAGAAAAATCCTTCAATCTTGACCGGAAGGACAACAAGTCTAAGATCTGCACTTTATAAAGTATGTTTCCCGGCAGGACACCCATTCACTTTTTTATGTATTTTTTACCTGTCCAAAGCAGTTTTGTTTTCATATTATTTTTTGATTTAGTTTTAAATAAAAGGGATGGGTAGTATGTATCTAAAAAAAAAAAAAGTTATTTTAACCAAACAATCCTACAGACTAGGTGTCAGTGGTTATTCACCATCTGCCCAGCTAAGTCCTTGCCTTCCTGAAAGTGAAAAGTATAGTTTGTGTCTACTTTTATAGTACTGTGTTACTGTATCATTTGTTTGCCGTATGTAACAGATACACAATAGTAAACAACATTTACCTGCTTTCTGTCTAAAACATTTATTTGACTCACATCACAAACAAAACAATGGTAGTGTTGTCATCCTGTTGTAAGATTTATATCTATAATTAAATAATGTGAGGGGAACAAAACGTACAAAACAAGGAAAAGTATTAATAACTGTTATCTGGAAAGCAAAATCAACATTTCAGTTTCAAAGAGTTTTTCTTTAACGTTTCACGGTCAGTTAAAAAAATGGTTGTTGCTCATATTGTACATTAAGTTCAATTAGTAATCACTCATGTGTTGATATAAATGCAATTTTAATGCATTTTGCATATTGCATCACTTTAAATTTTTTAGCATATGCCTCAAAATGGAAAAGCATCACTTAATATTGGGACAGTGAAATTTACACTATTACTAAATGTGGAAAAAAGGAAGTGGAAGATGTGAGTAAGCGAAGGAATTAGCCAGCTCTACTTAGTGAAGGTGACTTATATGAATATTAATAAACGTAATGTGGCTTTGCCTCTGTAAGTCAGCCGGTGAGAACGCGACCGCTGACGTAATAAAGTGGGCGACAGTCAGGTGCGGAATCTTCAAACGTGGCTCATGAATATTAATTAGGGTATGCACACGTTTAAAGATGACGCAATAAATATTCATCATGGTTTGTGACGACTGTGGTGGTGACACAAAGACCACTATTATCACGAAGTATAACGGCCACAAGCAGGAAATTCCCGCATTCAAGGACAACGTAAAATAATATCAGAGCTGATTAAAGAGCAAAGAAGGAAGGAAAAAAAGCCAAGAAGAACAATACAATAAAGTTAGTTTCTGAAAATGTCTGGAGCGGAGTTTGATACTGAGTTTCTTTATATCCTACCCGCGTCTGTTATGAATGACTTCACACGGTTTATGGACTCACTCTCACGCTCAGATTGGATATTATTCGGTAAGAATTATGTATTTAAGTTTAGTTTCCCGTTAGGATGATGTTGTATTCGTTTATTTAAATCTGAACTCGAACCCAAGAGGATGTTGATTAGCAAACTCGCTAACTCGCTTAGCCATCGGATCGGTGACGTCAGAACTAAAGCTTTTGTTCATTACGTGAAATGTTTATTTCTTACAGCCATGATTTAGTTGTGAATAAAGTTTGTACATCTTTGTAATGATATTTGTGTGGTTATGAATGTATCTGAGGTCACTAACGTTACAATGTTGCGCTAAATGTGCCTCATCATGATCGATGGAGTAAACAAAGGGGTAAATAATTACTAATGTTTTTAAAAAGTTGACATCTCTTAAGCAATGGACGTGGATCGCTGTGTCTATTGAATTTGAGTCAGGTGAGATGCTGAAATGTAATCCATCTAAATCACAGCTTTTTTTTTTCAATGGGGAATCAAGGGATTGGAAATTAGTTTGGATAAGATGGTATTTATATGTAGTAAATGTTTGCCAGTGTTGTCTTTTTTTTCCCAGATAGCTGGAGAATGTCAACAAGAACCTTCTACACAGTCATAATAATTCTTCATGAAGTTTTGGCATGAATCATCCTCTTACACAATTGGAACTAAGTCCCAATGTTCATTACAGCTTCACAGGTAATATCAGACCAGACCGAACTACGCCTTTTGGAGCAAAGCCCCAGACGGACAGACGACCTCATGCACAAATGGGGCTCTCGCAACGGGACGGTCGGAGAACTGCTGAAGATTCTTGAGGGCTTGCAATTGTTTAGGGCCCGTGATATCATCCTTAAATGTATGTACATTTTCTGTATCGTTGTGTCAGGTTATTTGCTCGTTTCTGTTGTCTCTACCACATCTGATGCCCAAACCATCAAGGTTATCAGGTGGGTTTTGTGGTTGTCGTGAAACTCACATGGTAGTCTTCATTTAGGCACTTTGACAAGCAACAAAGTTAAGTTATAAAGAAATACAATGCTGTCAGATGTTTGACAGTTTTCTGCTGTGATCACGTGTTTATTTATCTCAGTTTCTGTTCTCTGATCACTAGATAGGCTGTTGGCATTACAGATACAACCAATAGCATCCTCCTCTGACATCTACTGATAAAAATAAAATTTATAAAACAGCAAATAATTAGTTATTTATTTAATCTTAAACAGTCCAAATTGACTGTATTTGATTTGTTAAAACACTTTTTCATTTTGCATGATTTCTCAAAAACACCTGTCCCTATAGACTTTTATCAAAATGCTTGCTTACATATATAATGCAGATACATTTGCCATATAGGCTTATTTAGTTGTAGCAATTGAGATTGAAATTACATTATTTAACACATTATTTGCTTGAGATTCACTATCTTGCTTTTGTTGTTTTTTCTTAAACAAATAAGGCCTAGTGTATTATTATTGACATGCCTAACAGTATTGGAACTGGCAAAAAAATAAAAATAATAATTAGTTCCAAGATAAGCAAGTTAAAACTGAAGTGCTAAAATTAAAAATGTGAAAAATGTACATATAGAAAAAAACTAAAATATTATATATATGTATGTGTGTATGTTTGTGTGTATATATATATATATATACACACACACACATATAAATTATATATAGGTATGTATGTATCTATATATATCTATATCTCTATATATATCTATCTCTCTCTCTCTCTCTCTCTCTCTGAGAGAGAGAGAGCGATATAGATATATATAGATACATACATACCTATATATAATATATGTGTGTGTGTGTGTGTGTATATATATATATATATATATATATATATATATACATTTATATATATGTACAGAAACTAAAGTTATAAATATGTAAAATAAATAATATAAAGAAGCACATTTAAAATGAATGAATGCCATAATAATATATAAATAATACTAAAATACATCTGTATTAGAGAAGTGTCTGATATATTTCAGTTTTAATGTTTAAGTTTTGTGCTGACACTGCATGTCATAATACTTAGATAATAAATCCATTGATGTACTTTTGTATGCTTTTCCACAGACAGATGTATACCGCAGTTGTGCTCAGAGCAGCCTTCAACCGTGCCACCAGTCCCTGCATGTCAAAGCAGTACAGTCACCTTTGTCAAAGAGTCTCTCCCTGTGCCCGGTAATGCTTTTTCTAAGTACAGTGCTTGCATCTGTCGTACATGATGATATTCTTTTTAAAAATAAAAGTTGACTGCTGCTAATCAGAACATCTGTGGTAAAAATGGTAATTTTGCTTTTCCAGAAGTCAGGCCTCTACCCAAGCCTAGCCCCCCACCGCCTGATCTGGACTCTGTGAATTCAAGAATCTCCAATATAGAGGTGCTTCATTTGTTAAAAAAATAAATTCAGCTATTAAAACAAGTAATAGAAAATATTTGTTAGGTTGGCCGTTCATTGTTTTTATTGTGCTGGTGAAGTAATAGTTGAGAGGACTCTTCCTTTAGCCATCATGTTTTTCTTTCGTTCACTCTCTTAATCCACTGACACATTTGTGCCTATTCATAGAGCCTGTTTGAGAACAGCGTGGATCCCCCACCTTTTTCCTCCACTGCGATGAGCTGGCCGTTTGAAGAAGTACAGAGATGCACATGCAACTTTTCCCCGTGCAAGCATATTGGAGAAGGAGGTTTCGGACACGTGTATAAAGCTGTGATGAGAAACACAGAGTTTGCTGTGAAGAAGCTGAAAGAAGTATTAGAACAGAACTAACAAAACAAACCAATATGATTTTGCGTGTTCTGTTGAGTCATTCAGTTTGTTTCCTAAGCGTCCATCTTTTTTCTCTCTCTCTCTTTCATGTGGGTGTTCGGAGCAGGACTCCCATTTGGACTGGAATGTCGTGAAGGAAAGTTTCAGGACGGAAGTAGAAAAGTTATCACAGTAAGAAACTGTCTGACCAGCCTCTGCTCCTTTGGCTTATGCTTCCTGTTCTCGGGCTCTAAATCTGTCTTTCCTGTTTTGTCTTAAAAGAATAGTTCACCCAAAAATTTAAGTTAGCTGAAAATGTACTCCCCCTTAGACCCTCCAAGATGCAGATGATTTTGTTGCTTCATCAGAACAGATTTGGAGAAAGGTAGCATTACATCACTTGCTCATCAGTGGATCCACTGCAGTGAATGGGTGCCGTCAGAATGAGAGTCCAAACAGCTGATAAAAACATCACAAGTAATCCACACCACTCCAGTTCATCAGTTAATGTCTTCAGAGGTGAAAAGCTGCATGTTTGTTAGAAACAAATCCATCATTAAATGTTTTTAACTTCACACCATTGCTAAAATACAAGCCCTCTATCCATAATATTGCTGACGCCTGTGAAAAAGTTGGGTTGTCTGAATCAGGAGAGAAATATGCACAGATCAAGCATCATTTCCAAGTGAAAACAGTCCAGAATATTTCTAAACAAATATGTAGTGGCTTTTGATGTGAGAGGACAAGAGGAGATCAACAACAACTCAACAACTTAATGATGGATATGTTTCTTACAAACACGCTGCTTGTCACTTCAACAATTATTAACTGATGAACTGGAGTGGTGTAGACTACTGTGATGTTTTTATCAGCTGTTTGGACTCTCATTCTGACGGCACCCATTCACTGCAGATGATCCATTGGCGAGCAAGCGATGTAATGCTAATTTTCTCCATATCTTTTCTGAAGAGAAAACATTTTGAGTGAACAATTCCTTTAATCAACTTTTTTTTCAGGCTGGCTGTGTTTCATTTATGTTTGTTCCACAGAAGCGCAGAATGGGACTTACCCGCTTGAAATTTAGATTGCCCTTTATGCACCACACCTCTTCATGAGCCAAAAAAAGAAAATCTCCTGCACACCCTCCAAAACTTTTTTGTGGTTAGTTGTCATCGTTTTTGTTTCATAATTTTTTTTCTGACACATCAACCTGTCAAGCTTTGCTTCCTTCAGCTACTGTAATGCCTTGTTACATTTTATGTAGTATAATCTCAAGCAGCACGGTTTTTCATTAGGCTCTTTCTTACTACACAGATACAGACATCCCAACATAATGGACCTTGCTGGATACAGTATAGAAGGACAAACTTATTGTTTAATATATGCTTATATGCCAAACGGCTCTTTGGAGGACCAGCTTCGATGTGAGGTGAGTTATCACTCTTGCTAGAGCTAGACAATATGGGCTCATTGTTCAATATGCTACTTCTAAGAATAGTTTACTCAGAATGAAAATTACATCATCATTTGCTCACGCTCATGTCGTTCCAAATGTGTTTGACTTTCTGCTAAGGGAGATGTTTTGAGGAAAGCCCGTTGTGCTATTTTTACATACATTGAAAGTGAATGGGACCGAGACACCGCAAAAAAAAAAAAACCCAACAAAGTTAGTTTATGACTCATATTTTAAGTGTTCTGATGTCATACAATAGAATTAAATTTAAGTTGTTTTTCACTGAAAATAGTTTTGTTTACCCTGGCTCTCAAATCTCATTTGTGTACATTCAAATATAATGAATCACAACTTATTTCATGTCAGTGACAATGATGACAACATCAATGAGGATGTCATTTAATATCAATGACAAGATATAGCACGAGTCACTGGTTCTCACAAGACAAAATATGCGTAACTTCTGTGGTACTTTTTTATTCTTTTTGTATCTTTTCCTTATGACCTTGTATGTAAATGAGCTCTCAAAACACAATCACTTGGCTTTGTAACTGCATGAGTAAGTGATGACAGAATTATCATATTAGGTCATCTACCTCTTTTATGGCATAGGTCTGTGTCCTTCTTACGCTGGTTTCTTTCAGGACAGTAACGCCCTCTCTTGGTCACAACGTGTAAATGTGTTGCTGGGCACTGCCAAAGCTATTCAGTACCTGCATTCATGCTCACCTGCACTCATTCATGGAGATATCAAGAGGTGAGTGCAGAGCCGCCGCTCCCACCACGCGCATCACGCACTGTGTGTAGGGCACCAAGTGCTGAGGGGGCACCAAAAATAGCCTAATTAATTTTTTATTATTATATTATTTCATTAGCCTATATGAATATTAGCCACATTTTAGCCGTGTATATGTAACAAAAAAGGGGGAACAAGAAAGATATTTATTTGATAATTGCTCTAGTCTAGTCTAGAAAGTGCATTTGGGTCGGGTTAAAACCTGTTAACTGTCACCCCGTCCCGAATACGGGACGCCTACGTTGACTATACTATATTACAATCAAATCTAATCTAATCTTGACAAACTATATATCGTTAGAAAGGTTTAAGACTCCCAAATATATATTTTACCAATATTTTTGTTAAAAAGTATGTAGGAAAAGTAATAGATGAATTTATGACAAGAGTGCACCCTCAGAAATCTACATTACAAAAGGAGTTTTGACCTTTGTTTAAAAAAAAAGACTTCCTCGTTGCCTTTTTCTCTATCACATTTTAGAAATCATCAGAAGTTAAATATCACTTGAAAACATAAAATCTCAAAATTCATCCTTTAAAACCCATTTTAAAATCAGACATTGCTTTACCATGTAAATGGCACATCAAAATCATGTTACAAAATGTTTTCAGTCATGAATTATAAAAATTTAGGTTTGTATCATGCACATTCAAGTCTATCTTCAAAAACGTGAGTGAAAGTTAAGGGGTAACTTGTTTGCCACTGGTGCTACTAAAACACCATCACCCAAAATGCTTGGAAATTAAGGGACATTACATGTCACAGTTCCCAAAAGACAAAATCCAGCACTACAATTTTGCTAAATATATTGTTCCACTTGGACATGCATGTTAATAATTAGAGTACCAACCAGTCATGTTCCCTCTGTTACAGCTCTAACATCCTTTTAGGGAATCACTTGGAGCCCAAGCTAGGGGACTTTGGATTGGCACGTTTATGCCGGAACCCCAACAAAGCCCCAGGCAAGACGTCCACCGTGGCTAAAACCGCTACGGTCCGGGGAACTCTTGCATACCTCCCAGAAGAATACCTGAAGGATGGACAGCTTGGAGTGGAGATCGACGTCTACAGCTTTGGAGTGGTGAGATGAGCAAAGCAAGTTCTTTGAAGAACAAAGAAATGCATTACATAATAAGTGGGAGGGGTATTAATTTCCTTTTAGACCCCAAGACTTCATGCACAGATATATTCTGACATCTGACCGTATCAGTTTTTTTTTCCCAGTCCATTGCAATGGTTTTAATTGTCATTCACAGCATTTTAAAACATTGCTTGTCTGTGATTAGCTGCAGTGTGCAACTCTACGAAAAAACGTTATATACAGAAACCTCATTCAAATACGCACAGGAGCATTGAAAAGCAACCATGATTGACTTCAGTTGTCATGGCTGTGAGGGGATAAAAGGAGGGTGAAGTTGACTCATTGTCTATAAAGCAAAACTTTTAACATTATCACAGTATTTCCTGATTTTATACCTTCAGCAGAGATATTGCTATAATATTTGTCTTTCAGGTTTCCATATTTGATAATGTAACATGTTTCTTTCATACCGCAGGTCATGCTAGAGGTGCTTACTGGGCGGAAGGCTCTGGAGGTCGATGCCCAATCCAGAACGGTTTACTTGGTAAGAGGAGCTGAAGTCATATTTTAGTCACATACACTATGATAGTGTAGAGCTAGCTGGTGGTTAAACCTGTTATTTCTTACAGAAAGATTTAGTAAAAGAGGAGGAAGATGATGGAAGAAGCTTCAGCAAAGGGAAGCACTCGCGGGAGCTGTCCTATGCTCGTGCAGCGGAGAACATCTGCAGGAAACATCTGGATCCTCGACTGAAGTCTAAAGACAACCCTACCCCGCATGGATCGATGGAAATCTCTCAGCTGGCGTGCCAGTGTTTAGACCGACGACGGAAGAAGAGACCTCGCATGACGGAAGTAGGAGAACCTATTCAAATACTGTTTGTTTATTATATTATGATTTTAGAAGCTACACTTGTTTAAGGGATCATGTCACACTTTAATTGTGTTCAGTAAAAATGGTAATTACGGTTAATAATTAATACTTCTGTTCAGCAAGGATGCATTAAACTGATCAAAAGTGTCATTGAAGACATTGATAAGGTTACAAAAGATTTCTATTTCAAATAAAAACTGTATATCGTCAGGAAATTCTGACATAAAAGTGCTAAAAGTAAAAGTATTATTCACAATTGTTTCTTCAGTATATTCTTAAAGGGGGGGTGAAATGCTCGTTTTCACTCAATATCCTGTTAATCTTGAGTACCTATAGA
This sequence comes from Carassius auratus, assembly GCF_003368295.1. Lineage (NCBI taxonomy): Eukaryota > Metazoa > Chordata > Actinopteri > Cypriniformes > Cyprinidae > Carassius > Carassius auratus. Next base: position 30,094 of record NW_020526107.1, read on the forward strand.
GTAGTACTGCATCCTTCATAACTCCAAAAAGTCTTTAGTTTTATTATATTCATAAGAGAAAGATAGTCTGTACCGATTTTTCCCGGAAAAACACGAGCGCCAGTAGGCTTTTGCGTTGAGCGCATTTGGAAGCTGTGACACCGTGAGGACAAAACCAACCAAAACAAACCATGGCTAACAGTCAGATTCAGCGTATATTTATGATCCAGAATCAGATCCAGAGGCTGAAATTTAACAAGAGTAGCATCAGCAACAACGTCTTTATGTGGTATGTACTGAAACTGTATATATTTGCTTAGCGGTTTTGGAAAATTACTAAGTTCCACTTTATGTCGCCTTTTTTTTTTTTTTAAGCTGTACATGTGGAAAGTGCAGTTTGATGACAACATTGCATGTTGTTTACTTGATGTGCTTACACACTGATAAGTAAGTTAACAACACAGAGATATTTGAAGCAGTTTTACTCACCGCCTGCGGTTCCAACACACGATCGTGACCCTTTTTCGTTGGGATTGCATTATCCTTAAGAAATAAACGATGTGCAAATCCAGCGTCAAACTGGGCTTTGTTTGTAAAACAAGCATCTTCGAAATGCAGGGAACAAACAAAAACACTTGCACAACTCCGTTGATGCTCTGTAAAAATAAACTTCATCCACTGGTCCCTTAATGCTGTTTTTTTTTGGTAATCTGTGCAGGGTTGTCTTGCCCTGGCAACCAAAAACACACTTTTGTGACATTTGGCGACGCTCTCGCTCTGATCAGTGAAGTCTGTTGTGCTCTCAGTGCTCTGTTATATGGGAGCGCGCGCTCTTCCGGCAGAAGTGCCCTTATAAGGAAATTCTGCTCCATCTAACGTCACACAGAGCCATACTCGAAAAACTTTCCGAAACTTGTGACAAACCGGAAGGAGTATTTTTGGAACAGAAATACTCCTTCAAACGTACAACTTAATTGTTGAAACTTTGTCCATGTTTAGCATGGGAATCCAACTCTTTAACAGTGTAAAAAACTCAGTATGCATGAAATAGCATTTCACCCCCCCTTTAAGATTTCAGAAAGAATTATGACACACTGAAGACTGGAGTAAGGGCTGGTAAAATTACGCTTTGCATCACAGGAATAAATTACATTTTAAAATGTATACAAATACATTTGAATTGTAATAATATTTCATAAAATGACTGCTTTTACTGTGTGTTTGAAGTAGAAAAAAATAAATGTAGTCTTCGTGAGACATTAAAATTGGTAGTGTAAATATAGTAATACATTCAGAACTAAAAAGAGCATTTATTGAAGTTATTAAATATTAAAGGATGAGAATTTAAAAACCATTGCACATGACAACAAACCCGGCTTTTTCACAAGTGAAGGGCTTGTTTCTTAAAGGTACAGCAGCTAAAAACAGATGGGTCAAAGAGCGGTCACAACAGGGAAAACATACGATTATTAAAAACAATACCCTTTTATAAAATTATGTTTTAGTTAGAATTATCATGCTTATTCTGGCTCGGTTGGTGTTTTATAGGTGTTCAAAGCACTTCAAGATGTGCATTCAGAGTTGAAGACCTTTGGCAGATCGACCACGGTCAGAATGTCTCCCGTATCATCTCATCCATCCACCCCTGAGCCTCTGTGCTCCGACAGCAGCTCCCTGGACTCTCTCGCCCATCAGTTCTCCAAACTCCACCCTCAAGAGAGCACATACCCCTGCCTTCACAAGACTGTCTATCCCACCGAGACTCTGTCTAGCTACTCAGAGTCAGAGTTGAATGCTGAATCATGGGCTTCACAGTCCTCTGGCATGCCGTGTGAATCGGATGAGAGTCAAGGCTTTTCTCAGTACTTGACGAGTCACTGTAGCAGAGCTCAGGAGACGTCGTGTGGGGCCTGCAGCATTCAGAACACCAAAACAAGTGGTTCTTTAGTGGAAAGCCCTTCACAATCCAGTACGAGTAAAGGTAATGAGTTTCTTTGTTATTAAAATGGGCAGATCATAAATGGTTAAGAGTGTTGTTGTTTTTTTTGAATGTATGGTATTATATCTTTCTGGTTGGCCCCATCTCATTTCTCTCTGAATTTACAGATTTTTCTGACCAGAGAGTGTTTATCAATCCTACGAGGCAGCAACTGGTCCAAAAAATTGAGCTTTATGAAGAGGGAAGGATTTTAACTTCTGATCTGTTGTCATCAGGCACCTCATTATGTAAGTGTCCAAATCAGCTGTAACTGGATGACATTACTTTATAATAACAAATATATCATTCAAGCGTAGCTGAAAATTACCCATATAGCATAGTCATAGATCCTGGTTATCAAGATTGCATCTTCTCTGTCTTTTGGCCTGTAGTTATTGTCTGTAGCTTTGTTTTAAAAGGCATTGCTCAAATCACAAATTGCATTCAAAGCACAACTGTAGTGACAAATTCAAGGATGAATACAAGACCCTCATAGTCGAATGGGACCCAATAAGCGATAAACATATATTTTGTATTTCTTATCTGGCATTTGTATGTATTGTCTATATTTCAATTTTTTATTTGTAAATGTTTTCATCATACTGATACCGATGTTATTATTGTTGACATAAAACAATATTTAGGACTTTAAATTAAATCAACTTTAACTGAAATAAAATAAACTAAAAGTATATATTTTTTATGTATTATTTCAGCTAGTTGCCAAGGCAAACTTTACTCATTTTCACTTAGTTTATCTTGACACACTAAAATATAAATAAAATAAAACTAACACTAATAATAAATACAAATGAATGAAAAGATATTTAAATGATATGGAAATGATGATCTTAATGTGGCTCCATGAGTTAATTGTTAAATGTACACATTTTCTGTGGTCAAATCAAATGTGGGTCACTTTGCATAAAGAGGAATGTCTTAAGAACAAATGTTGAAACTAGAAATATATATTAACACAATTGCATAGAACATACCTGTCTGCTTGCCATAAATTTTTTCCAAAGTTTGCATGCCTGTTACTCTAAAAGTATTCAAGATATTATAATATCCTTCTAGATTCTTATTCATCTTAATAAACTTTAATTTTGAAATCTTAATTTTCAAGTCCACATATAATTTATTCCGATTTCAAAGCAGCTCCATATTCAAATTGTAGAATTTTACCCATTTTCAGTGGTTAAAACCAAATGTGGTTTACTTTGCACACATCTGATACTTAATGGCATTTAAAGAGGAATGTCCGAAGAATAAACAATGTTTAAACTAGAAATGTTTCCTTCTATCAAAAGAATTGCCTAAAACATAATCCTGAGTACCAAAAATCATTTAAATTCATTTTAACAGCTTCTGAAGCTACCAAGAACTCAGATCCACAGTATTGTAACTAAATGTTACCACGTTCCCTATTAGACTGAATCATATAGGGCCTTAAATAATGAAGACTCCAAAAGAAAAAGTTTCATAAGAATAAAATAATCTAAATTTACATTGTTATCTTTAACACTTCTTGAATTAAAAACTTGTAAACCAATGAAAAATGTGTTTTCTATTTTGTTCTTCAGACATTCCTCTTTAAACACAATAACGATCAGCTGTTTAAAAAGTTATCTACATTTGGTTAATGACATTTGAAAATGTGTAAAATAAAAAATACAAATTGGACATGGAATCACTTTGGGATCCCAGTATATATGGGAATAAACCATTCCTAAAAAATAAAGATTCCAAAAGAAATGTTTTTTAAGAATAAGAATCTAGAAGAATCTAATACGTTTAGAGTTACAGATATGACATATTTGGAAAAATAATATTTATGGCACGTGTTTTCTATGCAATTATGTTAGCAATGTTTTTGACCAGAGAAAATGTGGACAATTTACCAATTTAATTCTGGAGCCACATTAAGATCTCCATATCTCTGGGATTGAACCATCAAAATGATAGGTAAAGATTGATAGCCTGAATGCACTGTAAGTCGCTTTGGATAAAAGTGTCTGCTAAATGCATCAATTTAATTAAATTTTAATTTAAAGGCCTTTAAAATGAAGATAACAAAAGGAAGGTTTGCTAAGAACCAGAACCTAAAGTGATATTAAGATATCTTTAAAACTTCTTCAGGTGCAGGCATGAAAACCTTTTGACATTTTTTAACTGTCACTGTTGACATATAATGAAACAAAAAATGCTAAAGTCAACAGATTTTACTAATAGACCAACCAATCTCTGTGTAAAAAGAAAATTATGCTGCCCGCTTTCTAAAGCCATTTTTTCAATCCCTCTTATGTGGCTCCAAATCTCAAGTGAAAACTCATTTTAAAAACAAAATGTGTCAACAACACAATATTTCTGTGCTTGTTTGTTTGAATCAAAATAATATATTTATGCGGCTTCATTATGTTGTAGACCGAGGGATGAATGCTGAAACGAGGGAGCCAGAAGAGAGTGATGAGTTTGCATGTGAGACATCTGGAATCAACATGCAGTTGCCTGCTGCAGTTTAGCACTGGATGTTTGGGACCAAGCAAATATGTTGTTCAAATATTACATGAAATTATGGTTATGGTAGAGAAAATGCCTCCATAAATACTTCTGCCAAAGCTGCAGATGTATAAAAAGTGGTATAGATGATGAAAGCTGTGTAGTTATGAACCTGTGAATCTTGACTGACAAGCCAAAGAAATATAAAAGTGCATAATTTTTTGTTATACTCCTGATGTTTTGGCGACCAAATGTCTGCTTGTTGTTGTTTTTTATAACATAGTCAAGCTTTTGGATTATGGACAACACACCTACATGTATGAGAGTACTGTTTAACATGACTAATCTGTCTCTATGGTTCTAACTGGTGATTATGTCATATAAATTAAACATTTAGTCTGTGCAATTTTCATTATGTAGCAGCAATTTTACAGATTTCTACAATCAGCCCTTTACTTTTTAACTATATAGACTGACACTGTAATAGAATAACTTGAAAACTTGTTATCAGATTCAACTATTTAATCTGCTCTGGTTTTGGTCATTTGTTTGTGTGAATGAAATTCAACTCTTGTTTATTGGCAGTGGAGTGTTTTATAAGCATATAATATTTACGTGAATTATATGATTACCAGAGAGTTATTTCATGCAGAGACTATGAATGGAGATGGAAGAAACTGCAATATTAACCATGGATTATGTTACATAATAAAAATATATTTTACATTATTTCTGTATGTTCTGTGTGTCCCCCATTATGTTTAATTGTTAATGCTAAAATGGAGATAACATTTAAAAAAAAAAAACAGAACAAACTTTCTTTACTACACCTTCATTTATTTATATATATATATATATATATATATACACACACACACACACACATATATATACATACATGCACACACACACACATATACATATATACACATGCACACACACATATACACACACACACACATATATATATATATATATATATATATATGCACACACACACATTCAAATTCAGTATCTCAGAAAATTTGAATATTGTGAAAAGGTTCAATATTGAAGACACCTGGTGCCCCACTCTAATCAGCTCATTAACTCAAAACCTTTAAATGGTCTCTTAGTCTAGTTCTGTAGGCTACACAATCATGGGGAAGACTGCTGACTTGACAGTTGTCCAAAAGACACCTTGCACAAGGACAGTGGTGGACGAAGTACACAAATCAAGTACTTGAGTAAAAGTACAGATACGAATAATAAAATATTACTCCAGTAAAAGTAAAAGTACTCATTTTTCAATTTTACTCAAGTGAAAGTACAAAAGTACTCAATTTTGTATGAACTTAAGTAAAAAAGTACTGAAAGATAGATGTTTGCAATTTTATATAGGCTAATTTAATTTTATATTAGCACATTATTTTTTTTTTTATAATCCTACTGCTCAAAATACCTGGGATTTTTTCCAAAATAACCACTATATGGAGTCAAGATATATTTTTGGTGTTGATATGGACTACGCTTACGAGAGTAATGTTCACTGTGAAGCTTACACTGTGATGTACCTGAGAGAAAACAGAGATGATAATCTGATCTTCACCAGTAAGAAAAAAGTGTTTTAAAGTTTGTGGTTTTACAAAACACCACAGTTATATATGACAAGATAATAAGGCCTGAAGTTAGGAAGAACATCTTAAGGAAAATATAATTATATTTTCTTAATGATTTTTTTCCTTCTCAAACCTTGTCTGCGGTGTAAAAACACCCCTGGCCAAACGGGGTGCCTCTCTTCCCCTCTTTGATAATCACTGTAGTTACCATGTTCTGAACATCACATCCTTTCTTTTCTCCCCAGATGTAATCTATATATCTATATATCTATAGATAACCACGTGCTAACTTGAGGTAATTTTTATAAATAATGTCCAAATATTTTTATTCAACCACCTATATATATATATATATAGGTGGTTGAATAAAAATATTTGGACATTATTTATAAAAATTACCTTAAGTTAGCACCAGCAAGCCTGCTAGACATTTAGCATCAGCTACAATATTTACTTATTTTCAGTACCGTTCTGAATAAACATTCATGTCTGTCTAACGTTACTCGTCTAAAAAAAAGCCTCAAGTTCAAATATTCATTTATCACCAATTAACTGTTTGACAAACACTCCCTGCTTCGAGATCTGAATTAAAAAAATCTCAAACATGCTCCGAAGTCCCAATCTGAATCAACCGAGTCGCCAACAGGCTCCGAAGTGGCGATCTGAATCAACCGAGTCGCGAACATGCTGCGAAGTTCCAATCTTAATCAACCGAGTCGCCAACAGGCTCCGAAGTGCCGATCTGAATCAACCGAGTCGCGAACAGGCTCCGAAGTGCCGATCTGAATCAACCGAGTCGCGAACATGCTCCGAAGTCCCGATCTGAATCAACCGAGTCGCGAACATGCTCCGAAGTCCCGATCTGAATCAACCGAGTCGCCAACAGGCTCCGAAGTGCCGATCTGAATCAACCGAGTCGCCAGCAGGCTCCGAAGTGCCGATCAGAATCAACCGAGTCGCGAACATGCTCCGAAGTCCCAATCTTAATCAACCGAGTCGCCAACAGGCTCCGATGTGCCGATCTGAATCAACCGAGTCGCGAACAGGCTCCGAAGTGCCGATCTGAATCAACCGAGTCGCGAACATGCTCCGAAGTCCCGATCTGAATCAACCGAGTCGCGAACAGGCTCCGAGGTGCCGATCTGAATCAACCGAGTCGCGAACATGCTCCGAAGTGCCGATCTGAATCAACGGAGTCGCGAACATGCTCCGAAGTCCAGAAGTCCCGATCTGAATCAACCGAGTCGCGAACAGGCTCTGAAGTCCCGACCTGAATCAACCGAGTCGCGAACAGGCTCCGAAGTCCCGATCTGAATCAACCGAGTCGCGAACATGCTCCGAAGTGCCGATCTGAATCAACGGAGTCGCGAACAGGCTCCGAAGTCCCGATCTGAATCAACAGAGTCGCGAACAGGCTCCGAATTGCCGATCTGAAAACTTCGACCAAAGAATGTAAAAAATAATTATATTTCTCTAATAACTCTAACTCTACAACTCTATGAAAGACTCAGATCACGTATCTAAAAATAAATCGCTATAGTAAAAGAGAAATAATAAGAGGAGTGAAGTTTCCTACCGCTCTGCTGTGTTTGGTCCTCAAGCGCGTCTGACGCTCCGCGGCGCGTCTCCGCCCCTCACACGCGCGTTTACAGCGCTAAATTAATCATCTTTGCTAATTATTATACATTTACTTCATTGTCAGCTTCAGGTACTTCATTTATTATTGTTCAATGAACTGTTTGAAACAAAAAAAGGTTGTATTTCAGTAATAATTCTAAATTATCAAAATAAAATATATAAAATAAATAATAAAAAATATGATTTTCAGTTACAATAATTAATCCTAAATTCCAACATTAATAACTTACTTTTAGCAACATCAGACGCACCCGCTCACAAGATCTCACGGTTCTTACTTCTGTAGACTCACACTAAACGGTTCATTTGAATCAGTGAGTGGTCGACTCCAGAACAGCTGCAATCGGATCATTCTAATTCGTAAACGAATCGTTTGGTGCGATTCGCGATCCGATTTAAAGGTTTATTTTGAAAAGACTCAGTTCGTTCATGATGAATCAGACACCGCTTCTGCGTGTCGGAGCACGTGATATATTATAGGGAGTAACGATATGTTTTATGAAATGTAGTGAAGTTAAAAGTACGATCTTATGCTTTGGAATGTAGTGAAGTAAAAGTAAAAGTTACTCAAAATAAAACTACTTCAGTAAAGTACAGATACTTGAAAAATGTACTTAAGTACAGTAACGAAGTAAAGCTACTCCGTTACTGTCCACCACTGCACAAGGAGGGCAAAACACAAAAGGTCATTGCAAAAGTGGCTGGCCGTTCACAGAGCTATGTGTCCAAGCACATTAATAGAGGGGCGAAGGGAAGGAAAATATGTGGTAGAAAAAAAGTGTACAAGCAATAGGGATATCCGCACCCTGGAGAGGATTGTGAAACAAAACCCATTATAAAATTTGGGGGAGATTCACAAAGAGAAGAGTGGACTGCAGCTGGAGTCCACTACAAGAACCACTACGCACAAACGTATGCAAGACATGGGTTTCAGCTGTCGCATTCATGTGTCAAGCCACTCTTGAACAACAGACATTGTCAGAAGCGTCTCACTTCAAAAAGGACTGGACTACTGCTGAGTGTTGGACCACTCAGCAGCAGTCCAGTCATTTTTGAAGTGAGACGCCAGTTAAGTGCTCTGAAAGTAAATTTTGCATTTCCTTTGAATATCAGGGTCCCAGAGTCTGGACGAAGAGATGAGAGGCACACAATCCACGTTGCTTGAGGTCCAGTGTAAAGTTTCCCACAGTCAGTGATGGTTTGAGGTGCCATGTCATCTGCTGGTGTTGGTCCTCTGTGTTTTCTGAGGTCCAAAGTCAAAACAGCCATATACCAGCAAGTTTTATAGCACTTCCTGCTTCCTGCTGCTGACCAACTTTGTGGAGATGCAGATTTAATTTTCCAACAGGACTTGGCACCTGCACAAAGTGTCAAAGCCACCAGTACCTGGTTTAAGGACCATGGTATCCCTGTTCTTAATCGCCCAGCAAACTCGCCTGACCTTAACCTCATAGAAAATCTATGGAGTATTGTGAAGAGGAAGATGTGAAATGCCAGACCCAAGAATGCAGAAGAGCTGAAGGCCACTATCAGAGCAACCTGGGCTCTCATAACACCTGAGCAGTGCCACAGACTGATCAACTCCATGCCACACCGCATTGCTGCAGTAATTCAGGCAAAAGGAGCCCCAACCAAGTATTGAGTGCTGTACATACTCATACTTTTCATTTTCATACTTTTTAGTTGGCCAAGATTTCTAAAAATCTTAACTTAAGTCTTAACTTATATTCAAATTTTCTGAGATACTGAATAAAATAAATACACATTTGAAATATATCAGTATGTGTGTATTGAATGAATATAATATACAAGTTTCACTTTTTGAATGTAATTAGTGAATAAATCAACTTTTTGATGATATTCTAATTATATGACCAGCACCTGTATAATATATACTGTACACACACATATACACACGCGCGCACACACGCACACACACACATATATATATATATATCGCTGATCTATATATGATATCAGTATATGTGTTATATACTTTTAGAAATAATGCATTATAATATAAAAATGTAACTAATAGCGTTACTCTTTATGTAATGCTTTACGTTACTTTTGCGTTACTTTTTTGTCATCTTGGCTGGGCTTGCTTGTTTTTTTTTTGTAATAAATAAATAATAAAGCACATCACACCAATATAATTGGCGGGAAATTAATAGATTTACTAAGCTTTCATTCATCCACCAAACGTCTCTTAACACTCCAGCAAATTCGCAGGCCACGTATATATTTCAGTTCTAGTTAAACCATTGTTTACGGATAAAGAATCAACATTACATAAATTAAAATATTACCACTTTTGTCATCCAACAGCATTCCAAACACAATATGGTTACATTATGCACAAAGTATAATATTTATGCTTTTTTATAATGTAAACAAAAGTGACTCGATGCATGTCTATCTCTCTTGAATTTATATAAAGGATATGTTACCCCTGGCTAAATTATTATTATTATTTTGTAAATGTATTATTTTTTATTTTGTTATACTTTTGTCTATTTTACTTGCTTTTTACTTTACTTGCTCTTTGTCTACTGTTTATAATTATATTACTTTTATTAATGTATTATTTGTAGGCGACTGGACCCTTGTTTCCAAACCAATAAGTCATACTTGCCCAGGAAATATCTGCGCGCGTCCCATACTGTGATGTTTCGAGCGGAAGCGCGCGGCCGCTGAATTACTGAGCGCTTGTCAAGAAGATGGCGGCTTCCTGGGCTGCGTGAAAAGATGTAACGTTAGAGTTAGCAAGATCTACAGTGAAAGGCGCACCCAGGGTCGAATTCGTTCTCTGAGTCCTCCCTCGTGATTTTTAATTTAAGTTAACGAATCGGAACGAGTAAGTATTTGGTGTCAGTTAATGACGGAATCCGATTTTTTTTGCAGCTTTCTCTGTGACGGCTAACGGTACATCCGCCATTTTTCTTGAGGGAAGCTAAGCGAGTAGCCAGGGACGAAACAATAACAGAAGTCACTGAACTGTGCATCTCGAATAAAAGTCACTCCTGCAATTTTTAACAGTAAATAAACATGAGACGTGTAATATTTTCTCTGTTGTTGCAAAATGAGTATGTAGAGTTTACAGTGTTGTAATGAGCTGTTTAGAATTGAAGCTAACTGGCTGCTCAATGGATCTCATTAAACATTTCAGCTAACTAATGCGGCTAATAGCTAACAACAGCAAATGCAAGTACATTTCAGCGCTGTTTTATAAGAGAATCATTGTATTTTAAGAGTTTTTTTGTGTATTTGTTTATAAATCTACATTGTGCCCTCGGATCACTAAAAAGCGCTAAGCTTTTATTTGGTTCCAGAGGGTGGATTGTTTGGTTTGTTTATCAAGATGGCGGCACCCAGACAAGAAAGGCATGACAAATCCTCAAATCACATGAATCTAAGCTACACTAATAATCTCTATCCGCGTTTATTTGAATACTTTTGTGAGTCTTTATCATTTTTTATAACCAGGGATTTAATTGACGGATTTAGTATTATAATACGATTTCGTTATACATTAATTTCAACAAAAGCGCAGATATTTTGTTTTTGTTTTATTTGTATGTATTTCCCCGTTCCACGTGTTTAATATTATTTTCTTTGTTTTTATTTTTCCACTTCCCTTTCGGTTTATTATTATGATTTATTATCATAATTTATTTATTTTTTTTCCGCCTCCGCCGCCCATTACTGTTCACTAGCTTGTGAGTGTTAGCTTAGCCGCTTAGCAGCTAACTAGGCGCTCGTGCTAGCCTCCGCAAGATGGCGGCGTACACATCTTCATCTTGCTTATTTTTTTCTCCAAGAGACATTTAACCCCAAAACGCGGTTTCGCTCACTACAAAGATATTTAATAAAAATGTGCAGGAGCCCACCTGCACGTTTCGCTGTGTATTTCGAGTTACCTTACTTCATTTCGCCGGGAATTCGCGTTTGCTCAGCCGCCGGCGTCCGTCTTATTTACTTTCTTCTCGTGATGAAAAGCGTCTTTTGCCGCTAAAATGGCGCCTCGCATTTGAGCGGCTAACGTGCTAACCGGCCAACGGTTTTCCACGCTCTGTGCTTTTCGAAATTTGACAAGCGTAAACGCTAATATTTACTAAACCATAATCTTTTGGTGCAATTTGGGGAGCATTTGGCCAAAAACAAAAACGTGTTTTGGTGACCTAGTTACGTTAGCTTGCGCAAAGCTATCTGTTGCTAGTGGGCTAATCCAGTTAGCTTTAGATACACGAATGCTGTTGGAATCTAAACTAAAATCAGCGCTGTGCCTGGGATTTGTGTCTCGCTAGAGAAGTGGATATGGCTTCTTCGGGGACCTCGGTTCTGCAGCCACGCTGGAAGCGGGTTTTGGGCTGGTCTGGCCCGGTTCCTCGCCCGAGACACGGACACCGAGCTGTGGCCATTAAAGAGCTGATGGTAGTGTTCGGCGGTGGGAACGAAGGCATTGTGGACGAGCTGCACGTCTATAACACAGGTGAGAATGCTATCATTTAGTATTACAGGTAGTGTTTGATCATCTACTTGCGTTTTACTTATGTAGCATTTAGCTCGCTGTGTTGTTAGCCAGATTCGGTCGCTTCTGCCTAACGTTAGTCAGATCTGCTGTTTGCCTTAATTACAAACACCTAAACGGGTTAAATAATGAATGGCATATATAGTAGTTTACCCAACTTCTCTTACCCATTAAGCAATTTCTTGACTTGATTGTTTAGCTAGGTACATTAGCGCAGTTAGCGGCTAGACAAAATCTGCATAAGTGATCCGCTAACTAGCCATGAAGAATGTGCATAAAGATATAAAGCTTGACTGTGTAATTCAAAACTTGCATAATCATGACATGTTTGCGCTAACATTAGTGCGTCTAATTTAAGTGCATCGTTTGCTGAATGTAGAGATGCATTTAGGTGCACTGCTAGCTGATCTGTGTATTGTTAGGTTAAGATGTTTTTGGGTTGAAGTGGCAGCTAACCAGCTAACGCTGTGGGCGCGGCTGGAAAATGCAAAGAGAAATGGCGGGTAATAAGAACGGCGCTTGCGTCATCACAACACACAGGCCCCGCCCACAATATTTCCCGCATTGCCATGTCAATACTTCTAGGATGAATGGACGAAAATGTAACTCACACTTTTTATATGGTGTGGATAATTTTACTTAAGGTTAAATTGTGGCAAAGTCGTGGAATGGCTTGATGAATGTTATGGAATAAGAAGTAGATAAAGTCCAAAAAAATTTTTTTTTTACTTTATTATTGCACTCTATGCTAAAGAGTGTTGAATTTTTAATATAAGTGATATAAAGACGCCCTATATTTGTATATTGCTCATGGATTCTTCTTTTGGAAAATATTAACAGCTACCCAGAACCAGGATTACTTTAGAATCATATAAGAGGTTCTTATAGTATTTGAATTAGTATTACAGTTTTAACTCAAATTTTGAAGTAGTTTAATTTTAAATGTTAACTTTTAGTTTTAATAAACTTCTTGTCATTTATTTTATATATATATATATATATATATATATATATATATATATATATATATATATATATAATAATAATAATAATAATAATAATAATAATAATAATAAATGACAAGTTTATTAAAACTAACAAAGTTAACATTTAAAATATATATATACATTTAAGCTATTTATATTAATATAGTTAGTTAGACCATCAGATTATTTTTTTAATATTGGGCTAATTACTAATGCAGCATTTCTCATTTATTTAAAAAAGTATATATTTTATTCCACAATCTATGGAATGATATTCCGGACATTATTCAAAAGGAATTGCAAATTGTATTTGCAATTGCGTTTTCAATGTGTGGACGCATAAAATGTGACATAATCCAAACGCAAATGTAAATCGCGCATTACCGTTTGTATTTTTGTTTAAGCGAACGCACTGTGTCTGCCAAATTTAAATTGGAAATGCAAAGTCCATTTGCAATTGTTTCCCATATCTTACGAGCTATGAGCCTGTCATATTTAAATAGCAATATTAATTACCACATTTGCCTTTTCACTCTCTCTGCACTGTGCATGTAAATTGCCAAAACTCAAGTTGAATCGCAATTCCTTTTGCATTTGAATTTCCAACGTCTACACGGAAACCTGTCAATCAAGTGACAGGGGCAGGGCCATTTTATTGGGCGTTTACATTGGGAAGTGACGTCACTCACAGTCGACGCTAATAAAAGAGGCAATTTGCAATTCCTTTTGAATAACGTCCGGAATATAATTCCATAACAATCCTTTAAAACTTTACCAAATCCAGCTATTAGATCCTCTTGAGTGAGCATTTGTAGCCTGCATAAAAATGCACATTTATAACAATTTCTTTATTTGTGAAAAAAAACTGTAATAGGGTTACAGACTTAAGATGATATCTAGTTCAAATGCTCATATTCTTCATTTTTAAATCATTATTTAAAAACACATTTATTATTAATTAGTAAATAATATAACATTTACTTGTTTATTTTATGTATTTATATTTCACTTAGTAAATCATGTTAAACTAAATGAAAATGATAAATGTTGCCTTGGCAATTACCGGAATTAAAATGAGTTTAAGTGTTTTATTCTAGATTTAATTTTTTCAAGCAAGATCGTGTTTTTTTTTATGCTTCTAGTTAACTATAATAACCTTGTTCTGCACAGAGTAACAGAACATGGTTCACTGCAACACAGCACAGAAACAGCTTTATTCATCAAAACTATATGTTTCTCAACAGCCACCAATCAGTGGTTTATTCCTGCTGTCCGGGGTGACATTCCTCCTGGCTGTGCTGCATATGGGTTTGTGTGTGATGGCACCAGACTCCTTGTGTTCGGTGGCATGGTTGAGTACGGAAAGTACAGCAATGATCTTTATGAACTACAGGTAAGTCTGTCAGCATCATCTTAAAGTGTCCCTATAGTGCCATTATTGTGAAGTAGCTGAAAGGGAATGTAAATGATCTGCAAAGTTGTAAAGCTGAAAATGAGTTAACTTTGAACAACATGAACGAGTCATTAGTAATTCAAATCCTACTTCTGTGACGGCTACACATTTGCATAATTCCCGGCTGTGAACAACTTGACCCCGCCCACAAACATGTCATTTTAATTGCTTCTCTAATCTCGGGAGTTACAAAATGCTTGCTGTTAAAAGCTGGCTCACTACCTGGTTTATTTGGACCAGCTGGCTCCACTGAATCACCACCTGTAATTCTGATAAATAATAATATTTATTTTCTGTCGAGCATTCAAAATATGGAACTATGCAAATGGGCATAATGTTTCAGACACTGGCTGTACGCGGTAGACCAATCACAACAGACTTGGCCATCTGACCAATCAGAGCAGAGCAGGCTCATGGAAAGGAAGGGTTTAGAGTTACAGATTGTTTAAGAATCATTAGAAAATTTGAATTAAATGCATATTTTGAGAAAACAAAAGTGTCGTTTGTCCTTGCATGCATGTAATTCTATTTAGGAGACTTCTCAATCAATATTAGGAACTTTAAAAATGGCATAATAGGGCGCTTTAAGGTTGAGCTCAGTAGATGTTGTTGTTTTTCAAAATATAAGTCCTATCGTATATAATAGTCCATTAATTTCTGTCAAATACTTCAAACAGGCCAGTAGATGGGAATGGAAACGTTTGAAGCCCAAAGCCCCTAAGAATGGCCCACCTCCATGTCCTCGCCTGGGCCACAGCTTTTCCCTGGTTGGAAACAAATGCTATTTGTTTGGTGGATTAGCAAATGACAGTGAGGATCCCAAAAACAATATTCCCAGGTAAAAAGCCTTATACAGTTTCTGCTCTAACTAATTATTAAATGTTTGAGCAGCAGATCCGCAGTTAAACAGTTTCTTTATTTGTGCCTCAGATACCTGAATGACCTCTACACTCTCGAGCTTCGCCCGGGGTCTAACATTGCAGGCTGGGACGTCCCTATTACATACGGTGTGCTTCCCCCTCCTCGGGAGAGCCACACTGCTGTTGTCTACACGGAGAAAACGTCCAAAAAGTCTCGTCTCATCATCTATGGAGGCATGAGTGGTTGCCGTCTTGGAGACCTCTGGACTTTAGACATAGGTGAGAGAAAGTATTGGCTTAAAATATTTGTTCAAGAAATGTCCATGCTATGACATTGAATAACATGCGTTAACCGTGTGCTTTGTTTTGTAGATACATTAACCTGGAACAAACCTGCCATAAGTGGTGTGGCACCTTTGCCTCGCAGTCTCCACTCTGCCACCACTATAACCAACAAGTTAGTTATAACTTTTTCAAGCTTGTTTAAACAAATCTTCACTGTCTTCAAACTTGGAAACGACTGATAAGAAACCAGCACTGCCTTATTTTGTGAAGATTTAGTTGACATGAAATCATATTCGACTTTCAGAGTTACTTCAGCATGGGTTCTTATTTTCTTATTTTTGACTATCTACTAAATATTTAATTAAACAAATCTTGCTATGGTTTTGAGCTGTGAAGTTGTTTCCTGCATAAAAATTTGCTTTTAACAATTACTTTATTTGTAATTTTGTAAGTATTATGTAAATTTAAAATTATCGCAGCATATTATCTTTAAATAAATAGCACACTTAGCTAAATGGTAAATACATAGTGTACCTAAATGTAGCTAAAAAGCATGTTAGATCTATTATCTGGTTTATATTGAATATCGGTGTCTGCATCAGCTAGAGCTGCAACTAACGATTAATTTTTCTGTCGACTAATCTAACCATTATTTTTTCGAATGGTCGACTAATCTAACGATTATTTTTATTAAAATAAATTAATAATCTAATGTTCATTAGCTTTTTTTGATTAGCTAATGAATCCTTTGGATAACTTCAATGTGAAATACTTCAATGTGGTTTAAGTTTTTACAGTATACAAAAATAAAGAGGCAAATAAAATTATTTTACTATGGTAAATTAGTTAACGATAGCATTTATAATTAAACCACAGTAGCCACAAATGTACAGTTGTCTGATACGTCATTAAATTGGTTTACCACTTAAACATTTCTTTAGAAACCTTTTTTTTTCGTTTATTACTTTTGAAAACATTTTTAATCAAGTGAATCCGAACATGGTCCTAAGATTTCTAGAGGAAATAAATTTTAAAGATCTTTTCTAGCCTTCCTTTGATTTATTGCACTTTATTCTTGCCGTGAATATAGCCTTAGAAGCTGGTATGGCGTTTAAAAGAAAAGAAAGAAAGAAGAAAACATATTTCCTTTTTGGAAGTGGATAAAATTAACAAGCCTGAGAGTTTTTAATTTTATAGTAATCACAAAAATACAATGTGTTACACCATGTTTAGTGTTCTAGTTAGTGTGGATGTTACTAACTGTGGTCTCATGTTTTCCTAGGATGTTTGTGTTTGGTGGCTGGGTTCCTCTGGTCATGGATGATGTCAAAGTAGCAACACACGAGAAAGAATGGAAGTGCACTAACACACTGGCTTGCTTAAATCTAGGTAGGTTAAACAAAGACGCCAATGGTCTTTTAAGGAGGTCAGCCTCTTATCCCTTAAAATGCTGCCTGTTTCAGAACAGAGCTTATATGTTTTATCACTGCTGATCTTAACCTTAATTTCCTTCAGACTCAATGTCTTGGGAGACTATCTTGATGGACACGCTCGAGGATAATATCCCAAGGGCCAGAGCCGGACACTGCGCTGTGGCTATAAACAATAGGCTGTACGTCTGGAGTGGAAGAGACGGCTACCGCAAAGCCTGGAACAACCAAGTTTGCTGCAAAGATCTGTGGTGTTTGGAAACTGGTGAGTTGAACTGATAACCTCAGTGTAGAAGAAGCTTTAATACACTTAACCCAATACAAATAGCCCAATAGGGTATAGTAGCTGGCATGGTGCTAAATTATCAACAACCAAATTATTCCACATAATCAAAGTATTAAGTGTTTAAAATCTCGCCTTTCACTAAACAGATCGTCCTCAGCCTCCGTCACGTGTGCAGCTGGTCCGTGCCAACACCAACTCTCTGGAGGTGAGCTGGGGGGCGGTGCCTACTGCTGACACTTACCTGCTGCAGCTGCAGAAATACGACATCCCTGCTGCAACAGCTGCCACATCACCAACGATCAACCCCATCCCGTCTTTACCCGTCAACTCGCCTAAGAGTCCGGTACCGGCCACTGCTGCTCCTGCAGCTCAGAGCTTGCCCCTCTCTGGGGTCACAATGGTGCCACAGGTTCCTTCCCCCACCACCACCATGCCAAGCAGCCCGCTTGCAGCTGCATCTCGTGGGCCAGGTACAAATCACTTTGTGGTTTTTGCAATCAGAAGATTGCTGTGTAACTTTCTGTAAAGAATAATATTACTAATTGTGACGTACCTAACCCAACATATTCTTATAATTCCCAGCTATTCTTAAAGTGGCAGCGCCTCATTCTTCCCCCGGGACATCAGTCGTTACTGTGCGTCAGGCCACTCCAGGAGGGAAATCCCCAGTCACAGTTACATCACTTCCTGCAGGTGTCCGCATGGTTGTCCCTGCACAGAGTACCCAGGGGACGGTATGTAGATAATCAGTGTAAATCTTAAATTAGAGCTGGACAATTACTTTAAATCAAAGTGAAAGTGCGATTTGATTTATTGTGATAAACACAAGAAAAGTCTGCTATTATTTATATATATATATGTGTGTGTGTGTGTGTGTGTGTGTGTGTGTATATATGCTCTGCTGGTTATAGAGTGAAGTGCAATTATGTTCTTTTACAATTATTATTGTTGTTTTTGTTGTTATAATGATACAAAGCCACACATTTATTTTGGCCAAATTGTGCAGGCCTACAAACAAGCTCCACAAACCTGGATTCAGCCCTGTCTCAAATGTTAGTTTCCCATGTTGAATTTCCATTTAAACCATTTGGAACACTGTTTTGGTGTCTAGCCAATTGGCAGCAGCCCTCAGATGAGTGGCATGGCTGCTTTGGCTGCAGCTGCAGCTGCCACACAGAAGATCCCACCCTCTCCCGCGACCACTGTGCTAAATGTTCCAGCTGGGGCCACCATCATGAAAACCGTCGCTCTGACTCCTGGATCCACAACTCTGCCAGCTACTGTCAAAGTAGCTTCTCCCGTAATGGTAAGTGTCACCTTGCAGAACAAGACCTTTGATTAAACAAAGATCTCCAGCTTATTCTGTCCGAGAACCTTATAGGCATTAGGCATCTTGATAACACTTTAAAATAAGGTTTAGTAACCCTCAAAGACAGAGACAGCCACCCGCCGCTAAGAATAACTGTTGTTTTTTAATGTTTAATAACTTTTGAACCGCTAATCCAATCTGAATGCTTTAAAAAGTGATATAAAGCAGAGATATCCTATTTCTCTCAGAGGCGCTGTAGTGTACGTGATTACGTCATCACATTTTGACCACATTGATTTATCAGAAGAAACCAATGCATTTCTTTCCTCTGAGCTAAACAGAAATGATTGTTGATGCGTAGTCCCACCCCCGAGCCCAGATTGGTTCAAACTGTCCCATATTCAACTAATAAGTAGTCTTTTGAACTACTACTTAACATATTTCTTTGGAAATATGAACAAACACAAACACCCAGAAACAACTTTCTAAAGAAAAATACCCAAACTTTAGGAGTTTCTGTTTGAGTACACACAGCAAAAACACCCAACTGTTGCTTGCATCTTTCTTAAAATTATGTCATTTCATTCATTCTTTGAGAAAACGAAAGTAAAATTGAGACTTTATTTCATTAGTTAAACTTAAACTGTAAATTCTCCTGTTTATAATGATATATGGCACTTGATGCTGACTGCTAGAATAGGTCTTAAGGGTTAATTAACGTTAGTTAACTACTATAATGTACATGATTTAAGCATGAAAAATACTTCTACAGCATTTTATTAATCTTAGTTAATGTTAATTTCAATATTTACTTGTGCATTATTAAAATCAAAAGTCGTGCTTGTTAAAATTATTTCATGCACTGTGAATTAACATGAACTAACGGTGAATGGCTGTATTTTCATTAACTAACATTAACGAAAATTAATAAATACGGTTTATGTATTTTTCATTGTCTGCTTATATAAGTTAATACATTAACTAATGGAACCTTATTGTAAGGAGTTACTGGCATCTTTTACATGCCTGAAGTGGATTATTATCAATAAATTGAGATGTACTGTAGGTAAGCAAAAAGTATTTTGGATAAAATGTCTTAGATAAAATGTGTTCTAAAATAATACAACAGAATGTCTCATCAACTTCCCTTTCTCACATCCTTCTGGACTTAAATTAACCATGTTATCCACTTCCTGTCCTGTAGCTGTTTGTGATTTAATGTCTTTGTTCCTACTTCTATTCCAGGTTACTAATCCTGCAACCCGAATGCTGAAAACAGCTGCGGCTCAGGTCGGCACTTCCTCCATCTCTACTCCTAACACGCCGACTCGGCCCATCATCACTGTGCACAAATCAGGCACCGTAACCGTAGCCCAGCAGGCTCAGGTCGTCACCACCATGGTCGGAGGAGTCACCAAAACTATAACCCTTGTCAAGAGTCCAATTACAATGGGTGGCAGCGGTCCTCTGGTAAGGGAAAAAAAACAATAACAGATTGTCTGGACTTAAAAATAGTTAAGTGACATGAAAGAATCTTTAAAGCTTCTTCTTTGTTCTACTGTGACCTATCTATATTAAGTGCACCAATGAGGTGACTAATCCAAAAGGAATACATTTAATGATTCATTATGACTTCTCTCATGTTGGTTTGCAATTTTTATTTTTATCAGTAGAGCCTGTCTTTCTGTAGCATTTGACTTAACCTGAACTGTTCTCAGCTCTCCAGCCTTGGGAAGATGATGTCTGTTGTCCAGACCAAACCAGTACAAACCTCGGCAGTCACCGGGCAGGCTGGAAGCAGTCCTGTCACTCTAATACAAGTCAGTATTGCTGCTCATTTTAAGCATGTCCTTTTCTTACCTAATCTTCTGTATTCTTAAAACTGGTTAGCATTCCTCTGTAACGCCCGCGGTACACTGCATGTTTTTGAGGGTTAACTTCGTCACATAGTCAAGTCACCTTTCGTTATATAGCACTTTATACGATACAGATTGTGTCAAAGCAGCTTTACAGTATTAAAATAGTGTGTCGATAATTCAAGAGGACGATAGAAAACGCTCAGTTTTCTAGTTAAAGTCAGTTCATCGTTGATTTAGTGATGTCATCATCCAGCTCAGATTAGTTCAGTTCAAATAGTATCGTTGCTATCAATATTGCCAGAAATAAGGTGTCCCCAACTAGGCAAGCTGAAGTCGACAATAGCAAGGAACCAATATAACTCAAAAAAAAAAAAAAAGAAGAAGAAAAAAACATGGCACATATCTTTGGACAGCTGACATTATTGTGATTCGAATGATGCATACCGTTTTAAAATACAATCAGCACAGCAGGTACAATAGGTGTCTTTGTCAGACCGCCAACAAGGCTTCATGCTGTGATCCCATTGTGTTTTCCAGCTAATAGCTCCCAGCTATAATCATCTGCAGGCATCTGATTACAGAAAAGTAGGCGGAATGTTTCCTTCCTTTTTCAGTGTGTTCAAAGTTCTATTACTCAATACCAGTAAGACTTGCAGTGATTCTGAGGTTTGTTCTGTTTAGGAACAAATGTCAGAGTGTCACCTTTCAAAACAGACCAAAACCATGCATATACTCCAAATGGTTTAAGAACAGCATGCGATTTACTTTGGGTATGCCTTTTTAGGTGTTTTAGGTAAATTTTACAGGATTGCTAAGGGGTCAATATGCATTCTATTGTGAATTGCCTAGAATAAGTAAGTAGTTTATTGTCATTTGCGCTTGTACTTGTTTTAATTTATTTCTGAAATGGCCAAGCCGAATTTTCAGCAGCCATTGTTCCACCCTTCAGTGTCACATTTCACCATTCTGATTTGCTGTTCAGAAATAATAATTGTGAATTTCCCTTATCAGTAGCTTATGTTGATTTTGTTCTTTTTTTTTTCTTCTTAGACAAAGACTCCTCTGCCTGCTGGTACCATCCTGAAACTGGTCACATCTGCCGATGGCAAGACAACCACAATCATTACAACTACGCAGGCAGGAGGGACTGGCACCAAACCCACTATCCTGGGATACAGCACAGTCTCTCCAACTACCACCAACAAACCAGGAACCACCATTATTAAAACCATTCCCATGTCTGCTATCCAACAAGGAGCAACAGGTCCATCTAACAATTGACTGTTCATCTCATTTGTAATTGCAATTTTAGTTAAATTGTATCTCACTCTTGCACTCGAGTTAAGCCGCACAACCTTGTTTATATCTAAAAAACAGATCAGTTTTTTTTATATGCATTGCTGCAAGCTTACATGATTTCTGATGTTATTTCCTGTCTCCTTACTAGGTCTGACTAGCAGTCCTGGCGTCAAGTCCCCCATCACAATTATCACCACTAAGGTTGTTACCCCTGGCACAGGTGCTCCGGGGAAAATCATAACTGCTGTGCCAAAGCTGACAGGTGCAGGACAACAAGGGGTCACACAGGTGAGGCCTAGTTGAACTCTGAAACCACAGTCACAGCATAAACATGCATCGTTTTAAGCTCATCTAGTTTTGATTTAGTGTTTTAAGTGGTTCTTGAATATATTTAATTCGCTCTCAGGTGGTCCTGAAGGGGGCGCCCGGACAGCCAGGCACTATCCTGCGCACTGTGCCTATGGGTGGAGTGCGTCTGGTTTCACCAGGCACGGTCTCTGCCGGAAAACCAACTGTTACCACACTGGTTGTCAAGGGCACCACGGGTATGAATATTCAGATTGTATACTCTGTAGTGTAGTTTTATAATACTATTTTTTCTTGATATTGTTAATAATGCCCTCTCTGTATTTAGGAGTCACAACTCTGGGTACAGTAACTGGAACTGTATCGAGTAGCGTGGCAGGGGCCAATGTGGCAAGCGCTAATGCCAGCCTGGTGACTCCAGTCACCACACTTGGTTCCATTGCCACATTGTCCAGCCAGGTGGTCAATCCCACAGCTATCACTGTATCTGCTGCACAGACCAACCTTGCCACCGCTACAATACAAGTGAGTCACTTCTCTGTCTTTATTTTAAAATAAATTAATACTATTATTCAGCCATTTATAATGTTGCAGAATATTTCTATTTTAAATGTTCTTTTGAACTTTCTATTCATCAAAGTATTGAGAAGTTTTTTCACAAATATTAAGCAGCACAACTATTTTCAACAATGATAATCATTTGAAATGTTTCTTAAACCGCAAATCAGCATATCAGAATGATTTGTAAAGAATCGTGTCACTGAATGCTGGAGTAATGATGCTGAAAATTCAGAAAAAATAATTGTAATAATATCTTTACATTTTAATAGAATTTCACTATTTTTGCCGCGTTTCTGATCCAGTAAATGGAGCCTTGATGCACATTCAAAGACATTTAATTATTTAAAAGTTTGGGTCAGTAGATGTGTATTTTTTTTATGTGTATAAGTAATTATAAATTATTGTATATGTTTATAATTTATGTATGTTAATTTGTGTAATAGAACAAGTAATATTATTATTTAAATATTACTTGAAATAAATCATTATATTGTTTAGAATTATTTCCCTTCGGTATGTACAATTAAAACAAATGTTTTTTTCCCTCTTAGTCGGCAACCCAACCTACTCAAGTAACCCTGATCACGACTCCAAGTGGTGCTGAGGCTCAGCCTGCACAGGATCTTCCTGTCTCCATCCTGGCCTCTCCCACCTCAGAGCAGCCCTCCACCACCGGTGCTGATGCTGGTGATGGTGCTGGCGATGGTGCTACCACTGTGACGCTGGTCTGTTCTAACCCTCCATGTGAGACCCATGAGACTGGAACGACTAACACAGCTACAACGGCTTCTGCCAAAATGGGTACCGAACAGACTTGTTCCAACCCTCCCTGTGAGACCCATGAGACTGGAACAACCAATACGGCTACAACCGCTTCTGCCAAAATGGGTACCGAACAGAATTGTTCAAACCCTCCCTGTGAGATGCATGTGACAGGCACCACCAACACTGCAACCACAGCCTCTGTGAACATGGGCACGTCACAGCAGGTCTGCACCAACCCACCCTCAGAGACCCATGATACGGGCACCACCAACACAGCCACCACTGCCAGCTGCAACATGGGATCTAAAGAGATGGAAACTGTGAACAGCAAGACATCATCTTCGGAAGCTACATCTTCTGGTTCTGAACCAGAAACACCTGTCTCAGAAAGCAGTGCTGGATCAAGCAGCATGCGGCCGAAGAATCTCCGCACAGGTACCACCAACACCTCCACTACTGCCCGCTCCAACATGGGCTCAGACCAGACGGGAACAGTGCAGAGCTCCAACAAAAGCCAAGCGTCCATCTCCTCTACGCTGATACCGATTTCCTCCAGCCCTCCCAGTGAAACAAGTGAGACGAGCACCACAAACACTTTGGAGGTGTCCGGTGGTGACCAGAACGTCTGCTCAAATTCTCCCTGTGAATCACACGAGACTGGCACGACCAATACGGCTACGCAGTCAAGCTCCAGTATGGATAGTGGGCAAACCAACGTTGTTCAGAGCGTGTGTTCCAATCCACCATGTGAAACCCATGAGACCGGCACCACAAACACGTCAACCCAGGCCTCTTCTTCTATTGGTGCTGGACCAAATGACACAGTTCAGAGCGTGTGTTCCAATCCGCCCTGTGAAACCCATGAGACCGGCACCACAAACACATCAACCCAGGCCTCATCTTCTATTGGTTCTGCACAGAACAACACTGTTCAGAACGTGTGTTCCAATCCACCATGTGAAACCCATGAAACGGGCACAACCAACACGCCAACTCAGGCCTCGTCTTCTATTGGTTCTGGACAGAATGGCACTGTGCAGAGGGTGTGTTCCAATCCACCATGTGAAACCCATGAAACGGGCACCACAAACACATCAACCCAGGCCTCATCTTCTATTGGTGCTGAACAGAATGGCACTGTGCAAAGGGTGTGTTCCAATCCGCCCTGTGAAACCCATGAGACTGGCACCACCAACACAGCCACCACAGCTACCAGTAGCTTAGAAACTGGAGAAGAAACAGGTATTTATCTCTACAACACCTGAACATTATTTGTGTGTAAAGTAGGGATGCTCATTTTGGTAAATTTTCCTGACTGACAGCCATTATTTGTTATCCGAACATTAATTCGCTTTGAATACACATACAGACAAACCATGGGTCACAGGAGGGGATACTCCTGATCAAATTATTAGGCTAAGTATCAGCATTCACAATATTAGAGTATATATGGAGTATATATTACTCGGAAGATGCCGGAATGTTATGATCAAGGGCTCTGGACTCGGAGCATAACTTGTTTTTCTATAACAAACTAGAAAATATTTTCTATAAAAATGTTCATGTCCTGGTAGTGGCAAATAGCTTGTTTTATATTTTATTTAATTACATTAATGTTATAATTTGATATTTACAATACATATTTTAACTGCTACTATGTAAAAGGAACACTGCTGTAAAAAAGCACCTTATTTGTTTAAAGTGTTTTCAAACCAAGGAAACCCGTTCTTCGTATATCGTTTATTACGTCCAAAATGAAATTTCACATCCAAAATGATATCATCGTGCTATAAATGCAATGTGCTCTGTTTTTATTTTATTGTAATTTTTTTACACGATTCCTAATTATTTATATTCACAATTTCTAATATTTGTACAGGCTTTACATTTTTATTTCAATGTAGTAATTAGCAATTCATTTAATTTTATATTTGAACAGATTAGTTGTGACCGCATTGATTAAAGTTTTTTAAGGGTCAAGATCATGTTATCTGCATCTTCTACGCTCCATCAAGCCACTCCCATAATAGCCGTTATCCCTCAAATTAATGCACGACTCTACATTTATCTGTATAGCATGTAAGACTCAAATACAATAATGAAGTAATAATTTTGATGAATAAATCTTTCAGTGAGTAAAACTGGCTGGGTCTATAGTATTAAAGACTTTAAGTATCAATTCTGCTTAAAAATATGCAGTCTCCTGAGCAGGTTTATGTTTATGGACCTGTTGCTAAGACAGCAAGTCCAGAATAGCTTCGAAGAACCAAATAATCCAAGATCATTCCAAATCGTCAACAATCAAATCCAGCAAAGTCCAGGGTGTCCGCGGGGTTTTAAAAAGTATTAAAAAGTGATAAATCAAAATGGTCAAATTTAAGGCCATTAAAAGTGTTAAATGTGGTCTCAGAGGTATTATTTTTTTTTCCAAATTAGGTATTATTTTTTCCAGACTATCAGGTGTCTTATTCTGATTGAAATTCTATCTGCGTTCGTGTTAGTTCGTTTATATGGGCTTTAGCATATCTGGGCACATAATCAAAGATCTTCCGTCTCCGTCTCACTGTATGTTTGATGCTGACGTCATATTCAGTGGTTGTTCGGCATCATCTCAGAACACTGCGCGCTCAACAGAAGTGGCTGGCTTACGTTTTATTTTAGACTTGCTTCAAGGCATATCTTCAATGACTGGACAACCATCGTCGTCTTCTTGGACAAATGCAAGTTTTCTAATAGCTGGGTTAACGACCGGTAGTACCGAGGTCCCGTTCAAACCCGGTTCTTGACGCATACAACGCTATGATTTCCGCGAAGCAGAAAACGAGTACGGAATCTCAAAATCCAGTCATGTAAATGAAACTTACATTTTAATATGGACAGTCATGGAATTTGTGAAAGCATAAATTAATCAAATCAAATCTCCATATGGACCAGTATCTGTAAATGTTAAGCCGCAAAAGTTGTTTGAAATATGAATCCGTGTTCTGCGTGTCTCTGTGTGAATTAATTAATGACAGAGACGTGCAGGTTTATTTACTACATAGACTGAAGCGCATGACGCTTGCATTAATTTCAGCATCTGTTGTCTTCTCCTGTCAAAATAATCGAGTTAATTTAGAATTATTCATATTCATTTTCGAAAAAGCAGAAGACATACCGGTTTCTCCGGTAGTGGGCGGAGCTAATGGGCAAATAGAAATTTCAAAATGACAAATATGCATTCATTAGGCCTAAAAGAAATTTTTTACATAAGGGCATTGTGCTAGAAATATTACTATTATTTAAACGTATGTGATACTGCTACCACTGTTGCAAAAAAATAAAAAACTTTATTTAAAAAAAAAATAAATCTCAATATTTCTCCCATGTTTTAATTTTAATAGCAAATCCCCTTTATTTACCAAACATAAAATGTGTTTAAATTTGATAAATTAAAAGACAAATTAAATTTGGGTGAAACTTGTTTACTGTTTTTCATAATTATATAACTTGTAGAAAAACTTTAAACACAATTCTAAATAAGTATAAAGAATGGCATTGGTTTTATTTTTAGTGCTAAAAAGTTATTTTTTTTTATTAGCAAATTTTTGTGTTTTGCTTTGGTACCGAAATTGGTACCGAGAACCGTGGATTTTCACTGGTATCGGTACCGAATACTGAAATATTGGTACCGTGACAACACTAACAGGCAGGCTTATTGTTCGGTCTATCCATTTTCTCCATTGCACATTTTATGGTATTTGTTTTATTTTTATTTACTAAGTGAAATAAATGTGCAATATGCTGTCAACATCTCTAAATCTATTATTTTTTGTATGTTATATATGTCAAAATCTGTGTAAATAATAGAAAGGTCGCTGATTAACACTTGCAATTCAGTGTCGTGATGGTTTTAAAAAATATTCTGAAGGTAGTGAAAAAGGTATTAAAAAGTAGTAAATTTAACTTAAGGATTGCTGTATATACCCTGTGAGTCAGCGACGTGCGAAGAATGGGCCCCAAATGTTATTGCACTTTTGTTCATATACAGTATTGTTCAAAATAATAGCAGTACAATGTGACTAACCAGAATAATCAAGGTTTTTTGTATATTTTTTTATTGCTACGTGGCAAACAAGTTACCAGTAGGTTCAGTAGATTCTCAGAAAACAAATGAGACCCAGCATTCATGATATGCACGCTCTTAAGGCTGTGCAATTGGGCAATTAGTTGAATTAGTTGAAAGGGGTGTGTTCAAAAAAATAGCAGTGTGGCATTCAAGGGGAAAACCTATAAAGAGGTGCAAAAAATGATAGGCTGTTCAGCTAAAATGATCTCCAATGCCTTAAAATGGAGAGCAAAACCAGAGAGACGTGGAAGAAAACGGAAGACAACCATCAAAATGGATAGAAGAATAACTAGAATGGCAAAGGCTCAGCCAATGATCACCTCCAGGATGATCAAAGACAGTCTGGAGTTACCTGTAAGTACTGTGACAGTTAGAAGACGTCTGTGTGAAGCTTATCTATTTTCAAGAATCCCCCGCAAAGTCCCCTCTGTTAAAAAAAAGGCATGTGCAGAAGAGGTTACAATTTGCCAAAGAACACATCAACTGGGCTAAAGAGAAATGGAGGAACATTTTGTGGACTGATGAGAGTAAAATTGTTCTTTTTGGGTCCAAGGGCCACAGGCAGTTTGTGAGACGACCCCCAAACTCTGAATTCAAGCCACAGTACACAGTGAAGACAGTAAAGCATGGAGGTGCAAGCATCATGATATGGGCATGTTTCTCCTACTATGGTGTTGGGCCTATTTATCGCATACCAGGGATCATGGATCAGTTTGCATATGTTAAAATACTTGAAGAGGTCATGTTGCCCTATGCTGAAGAGGACATGCCCTTGAAATGGTTGTTTCAACAAGACAATGACCCAAAACACACTAGTAAACGGGCAAAGTCTTGGTTCCAAACCAACAAAATTAATGTTATGGAGTGGCCAGCCCAATCTCCAGACCTTAATCCAATTGAGACCTTGTGGGGTGATATCAAAAATGCTGTTTCTGAAGCAAAACCAAGAAATGTGAATGAATTGTGGAATGTTGTTAAAGAATCATGGAGTGGAATAACAGCTGAGAGGTGCCACAAGTTGGTTGACTTCATGCCACACAGATGTCAAGCAGTTTTAAAAAACTGTGGTCATACAACTAAATATTAGTTTAGTGATTCACAGGATTGCTAAATCCCAGAAAAAAAAATGTTTGTACAAAATAGTTTTGAGTTTGTACAGTCAAAGGTAGACACTGCTATTTTTTTGAACACACCCCTTTCAACTAATTGCCCAATTGCACAGCCTTAAGAGCGTGCATATCATGAATGCTGGGTCTTGTTTGTTTTCTGACAATCTACTGAACCTACTGGTAACTTGTTTGCCACGTAGCAATAAAAATTTACTAAAAACCTTGATTATTCTGGTTAGTCACATTGTACTGCTATTATTTTGAACAATACTGTACCAGTACTTTTAAATGAAAAAAGTGCACAATACACTACTTTTGAATGCATTATTAGTTTTGTGTTTAACAGCACGATTAATCACAGACAATCGTGCGATTTAATCGTGATTAAAATTAATTGTTGCCCAGCACTATTTAAAATGTAAAAATGTTTTATACTATTAAGTCACGTATGTGTATAAAGTATATGTAACCAAAAATGTATAATTATTATTATTATTATTATTATTATTATTATTATTTTTTTCTCGTGTTATGTTTGAACCCCCCAAACAGGTTTGATCTGATTAGCCTGACATTTCAAGCTGTTCATACCAGGGCTAAATTACACCCCTATTTGCACCCTCTCTGAAGAATTAAATAGGTTATCCATCTGTTCTACTGTAAATTAAAATGTCTTGATGCCTATTTTACTTAGAATCACACTCCAGCGTGAACATTTACAAAAAAAAGAAAACATGCAGAACTGCACAGATTTGTAATGTTGGTCATCATGTCAACTGCTTAACAATTATTATTAGCTGTCAGTTATCAACTGAACTTTTCTGTTCAGTGTCAGTACATCCCTAGTAATCAAGCTCATCTGTGTTTGTCCCTTTAGCCCAGCAGGCCGGTGATGGACAGAGTGACAGTGGCACCAGCTCAGAACCCACATCATCTACAGAACCAGCCAATCCCACAACACAAAACAGAGCCATCACCACAGTAACACAGGCCACGCCCACTCCTGGACCATCAGTACCGGTACGAACACACCTCTAAAGTGATGATTGAACATACCGGTTTATTCTACTTTGCTCTTAAAGTTACTAGTAAAGTCATTTTTCATGCACCCAGTCATTTCCTGTCTAATTGGATACATCTGAACCAGAATAAGCTGTAGTGCAAGCCACTTTTTTTAGTCTTGCAAATTGCCTGAATTCTGTTCTTAGACATGCAAATAAATAATCCACATTTACATGTTTTGTCATCTTCCTCACGATCTGTTTGTGTTTTCTCAACAATGTAGGAGATTTCGTCTATGGCTGGATCTGCGGTAGTGGCTGAGGCTCCGGGCGAGGCGGAGGCCATGGAGCAGACCAGCACTGAGGCCGTAGCAGCGGGAGAAGAGCCTATGCAGACTGAGTGTCAGGGAGAGCTGGGTGAAGAGAGAGCGGTCAGGGTCGTGGCCATAGATGAAAGTGCAGGGGGAGAGGAGGGCACCGTGCTTCAGGTTCATGTCACCATGGAAGCTCAGCCAAGTCAAGAGGATCAGGCTGAGGTGAGGAAGAAACTTTGAACTCAGCTTTATTTAGTGCAATGATTTGAAGCTGCTTCACAGTAATAAACGGGTAAATAACAGAATCAAAGATGAGACAAATTCAACAGAAGATAATAATCTCATCATTAAGCTCAAGTGACTTCAGTTCAATGAAGTTCATCTGTTATTAAAAGAGTTCAGCTAGATTTAGAGGGTCAAATGATGATGGTAGAGATGCATATATATTTTTGTGGAAACAGTAGTGCATTATCTTTCACGGTTTTTTGATAACTAGAAAGTTCAAAAGAACAGCATCATTTTTTTTAACACTACGAAAGTCACTTATTGATCACTTTTTTTTAATGCCTCCTTGCTGAATAAAAGCATTATTTCTTAATGAATAAATAAATCTTACCTTTAAACTAGGGCTAGCCAATACTGCCAAAAACAATCTCATAACTTTTTTTTCATATCAGTCCATATTGATAATTATTTCTTGATTGATTTCAAATCTAGTCAAAGTTAAGGCAGATTTTTGCTTCCATGTGAAAATTGTAGAAACCAGACCGTTTCTTGTGGGTTTAAACTACTCTTTATGATCTGAACATGACAAACACTTCATGTTTGTGAATTTCCACTTCCTGTTATTTTTCCTTACCAAAATAAATATCTTAATAGAAAAATTATTTTCATATAGAAAAATAGTTTCTAATGAGTGATATTGCAATCAAATTTGATATTAATATCCCAAGTCCAATAATAATGGTTATTGTTTTATCACCCAGCCATACCTCAAACTTATTTTGTGTGAACCTATAGCATTCGTTTAATTGTGCAAATAAACAATCAGGGATGGAAATTAACTTTTTTTGTCCACCGGCCAGGTGAAACAGTATGCTATATTTATTTACCCGCCACGGTGGCCGGTAGGTGAAACGAGTTTACCAGCCACAACACAAAATCATCTGCATTTGGCTGGTGGCGGGTGCTAAATTCCATCCCTGAAACAATTCCTTGTTAACTCCATACAGCAGATGGAGGCCGGTGTGGAGGGCGCAGAAGCAATGAGTCTCGCAGCTCAGGACTCAGAAGCCCTCGCTTTGCCCCAGGAGCTGATGTCTGCAGAAGGACAGCAAACCACTCTCATGGTGACTGGACTGACTCCAGAGGAGCTGGCTGTGACGGCAGCGGCCGAGGCTGCAGCACAGGCTGCGGCTACAGAAGAAGCGCAGGCCCTCGCCATACAGGCTGTCCTACAGGCGGCTCAGCAGGCTGTGCTCAGTAAGTGTACTAGAGACTGTCACATGCGTTATGATGTATACAGTAGAGTTTGACTTCTCAGCTTGACTTAACTTCCTGTCTCAGGTGAGGGGGACGCAGGTCAGGACGGGCAGCAATCCACCACCATTCCTATAGTTTTGACCCAGCAGGAGCTTGCTGCTTTGGTTCAGCAGCAGCAGCAGCTCCAGGAGGCGCAGGCACAGGCGCAGGCGGCCGCAGCCCAACAGTTAAGTGCTGCAGCAGCCGCAGCTGCTCTGCCCACTGAAGCCTTGGCACCAGCAGACAGCCTCAACGACCCAGCATCTGAGAGCAATGGCCACGAGGTGGGAGCTGTGGCCCGTCTTCTTCCACGTACTTCTGCAGAGAGTAAGAGATGTTTGTTTTTAATGGTGCAAACAAAAATGAGTGGTGACACAATATAGTCCCATTTCACAAAAATGAAAATTTGCTGAAAGTTAACGCACCTGCAGGCCATCCAAGTTGTAAATGAGTTTGTTTCAAAATCAGAACAGTTTTGGAGAAATGTAGCATTACATGACTTGCTTGTAAATTGATCCACTGCAGTGAATGGGTGCCGTCACAAAAACAACTGATAAAAACATCACAGTAATCCACACCACCCCAGTCCATTAATTAAAATTAACATCTTGTGAAGTGAAAAGCTACATCTTTGTACGATACAAATCCATCAAAATGTCAAAAACTGAACTTATCAGGCTAGAGTACACTAAAACACGAGTCATATTGTTTTTTTCCAGTGAAAAAGTCGTCTCGACTGCATTAGGTGAGGAACATGTACAAATCAAGCACCTTTTACAAGTGAACGGTCTCAAAACAGTTCAAGAGAACAACAGGGTATGGATTTTAAAGGAGGAAGTGTTGTTATTATGGGGGATGGTGTTGGCGCAGTGGATAAGACACATGCTTTTGGTGTGAGAGACCCGGGTTCGAATCCACTGTGAGACACCAATGTGTACCTGAGCAAGACACTTAACCCCTAGTTGCTCCAGAGGTGTGCGACCTCTGACATATATAGCAATTGTAAGTCGCTTTGAATAAAAGCATCAGCTACTGTATTTTTTGGACTATAAGTCGCACCTGAGTATAAGTCGTATAAGTCCAAAAATACGTCATGATGAGGAAAAAAACATATATAAGTCGCACTGGACTATAAGTCGCATTTATTTAGAACCAAGAACCAATAGAAAACATTACCGTCTCCAGCCACAAGAGGTCGCTCTATGATATCAAGTGTAGACTACAGAAGCACTGAGCAGCATAGAGCGCCCTCTCACGGCTGGAGATGTTAATGTTTTCTATTGGTTCATTTCTCTTGGTTCATGTCAATTTTTTTTTCATAAATAAGTCGCACCTGACTATAAGTCGCAGGACCAGTCAAACTATGAAGAAAAAAGTGCGACTTAGTGCGTCTGGAAAATAAATGTACATGTAATTATGGACTCATATTCTGGAAAGAATGACAGTTTAGGGTTAAAAAAATCTTTTTTAGACGATTTTAATTTAAAAAAAATTTTTATTTTTGTATATACAAACACCGTTTTTCTTTTCACTAATCATTAACTGATGGTCTGGAGTGGTGTGGATTACTTGTGGATTATTGTGATGTTTTTATCTGTTTGGGCACTCATTCTGACGGCACCCATTCACTGCAGAGGATCCATTGGTGCTAAATTTCCCAAAAAACACTTTTTGTAAATTCTAGTACATGATAAAAATGCCTCTATTTTGCTGCAGCTCTTGCCCCATCAAGTACTTTTGCACCATCTCAGCCAATCGTGGTCGCCAGTCCTGCCAAGATGCAAGCGGCCACTGCTTTAGCTGAGGTAGCCAATGGGATTGAATCAGCAGCTGGGGTAAGTTTATTGGTGGTGAATGATTTGAACTACTGCAATGATATCCATTTCAAATGTTGTTAACTTTGAAATTATTGTTCAACCATCTTTCTGTGCCATAGAAGCAAGAAGCTCCTCCAGCCGTTGTAAAGCCACCAGTGAAGAAAGAGAATCAGTGGTTTGACGTTGGAATTGTTAAGGTCACAAACATGGTTGTCACACACTATTATGTGCCAGCAGACGATTCAGTGGCTACTGATGTAAGTAATGATAATGTTGTTGTTTGTGTATTTTGCTGCAATTCAAGTAAAATGTCTTTTGGAATAGGAAGTGATATTTAGGACTAATAAAAATCAACTTGACTGGTCGACAGATATATTTTGTCATGTTTTTTAATATTTTAAACACCTAATAAACTGTTACTCATTTCATAATCACTGTGTACTGTATGTAAAATTAATGCAACATGGTCTTTTTTGAGAAAAATATTCCCAGTGTGCTCAAACACAACAGATTTTACTGGTTGCAACTTATTTATTTATGAACAATAATATAATAGGAGTAATTACAAAATTATAAACTTTCCATCTAAATGCAAAACTTTTCCTTTTAAATTTTCTGATTACTTCAGTTTCTTTAAATTACTTCATATTATATTTAAATGGGGTCTATTGGTCACCATGCACTCTTAAGGTATTGGCATGAGATTAAAAACAAAATCCTAGTCAGCATCTGCATTTAAAAATAAATACATGTGTATATATAGAGAGAAAATTTGTGTCAGTGGACCACTAATCATCATTTTTGTGACAATGCAGGATGATTCTGGCGCAATCCCAGACTACAGCCGAATGAAGAAGATTGAGCTTTCTCCAGGCACTGCATATAAGTTTCGCGTGGCTGGTATTAACGCATGTGGCCGAGGGACGTTCTCTGAGGTCTCTGCGTTTAAGACCTGCTTACCTGGCTTCCCTGGAGCACCTTGTGCCATCAAAATCAGCAAGGTTGGGCAATGCAAATGGCTTGTGTTAGGTCTACGTGTTGGGTTAATTTTGGTCACTAAAATAGTTTTTCTTCTCCCGTTAGAGCACCGATGGTGCTCACCTGACCTGGGAGCCTCCTTCAGTGACGTCAGGGAAGATCATTGAGTATTCAGTTTATCTGGCCATCCAGAGCTCACAAACAGTCGAGGCTAAAGCGTCCGCGCCGGCTCAGCTTGCCTTTATGCGGGTGTACTGTGGGCCCAGCCCATCCTGTCTAGTGCAGTCATCTAGTCTCTCTAATGCCCATATTGACTACACCACCAAACCCGCCATCATCTTCCGCATCGCCGCACGCAATGAGAAGGGCTATGGTCCGGCAACACAAGTCAGGTGGTTACAAGGTGAGGCCATTTTGTTTATATATATATATATATATATATATATATGTGTGTGTGTGTTTGTGTGTGTGTATATATATTAGGGCTGTCACTTTCGAGAAAAATCTAATTCAAACGGAACTTGTGGTCCTTCACATGCGGCAGCAGCACTTTCCACCGCACCAATAACATGGGGCTGCTCGCCGACTTGCCTGACTTTAAATTGGCGCTACTAAACATGGATATCGGCCGATGCCAATATATATAAAAAATTACTAATATCGGCCCGATACATTGGCCGACCGATATATCAGTCGACCTCTAATTTGAACACCTTTATGCCGTGGAATGAAATTGTTTTATTAATTATTATTATTATTACTATTTTATGTTTGTAGAAACCAGTAAAGATGGCTCTGCGGCCAAACCTGCAGCAAAAAGGCCGGTCGCGTCCCCTGATTTGTGAGTATATGTTGCCTTTATACCTTTCAAAATGAATAATGCAGACCTGTAGACCAAACCTAAAGTGTTTTACTGAAACTGGACATTACTTTGCCCTTTTAGGAAAGGCACTGGTCAAAAGAAGGCCAGATCTGACCAGTGAGCTCACATGACCCCTGACCCCACCCTGTTTATGAGCTGAACCATGACTGAACTCCAAATCCTGCTGAAAGACCTTCCTGCTTCCACTTATTACCCCTTTCCATCATATGAAACAAAATGGAAGGAAACTGCAGTCAAAAATAGAAAAACGTACAAAAAAAAATCCGCTCCCATCACTGGACATTTTGGTGCAATGGACGCCTTATTACCAACTGTATTTTTTAAAACCCCTAAATGTACCTCCTCAGAAGCACATGCATTTGCTTTTCCTTTCAATTCTGTGTAAAGATATTCCAGCAGCGTTCAGTCTAGTCATAACTGTTATCAGATACTTGTTCTTGTTTTCCTCCCTTAAGCTTATTTCAATACAAGCAATAGATAACAGAAAAATAACTTTGCTCTCTTGTCAGTTTGATGTTTTTATTATTTGGCCAAGTCTATATTTCAACCACGCGCTGAAAGGAGACTGAGATACAGAGGAGGGAATGTGGACAGCGAAACGAAGCAAGGAAATGCATTGAAATCAAATGAAAACGAACAGCACTTGATGCTTCTGAGGGAAAAGACTCTGTTCATTCAGAGAACCTGTAATTATTCATTCACTTCCAGTTCGGTAGCCTGTTTTGCATCACTGTGTGTTCATACATTTGCTGTAAGGGACAATTTGTGGACCGCAACGCTGAAGACAAAAAGGACTTCAATCCATGTATATGAATAAAAAAAGCATATTACTTTTGCATTGCGTCAACTAGATCTTGTATAGAGAGAGAGAGAGGGGGAAAAAAATCCAAAAAATAGTAAATGGTGATACAGGAGTTATTTGTGTGTGGTTTATTTTTGTAATGATTATTATTATTATTAATTTTTTTTTAATAAGAAAAGGTCTTTCCTTGTCATGTATTTGTGCTTCATGGCGCAGTTTTAAACATCACA
Source organism: Carassius auratus (assembly GCF_003368295.1). NCBI lineage: Eukaryota > Metazoa > Chordata > Actinopteri > Cypriniformes > Cyprinidae > Carassius > Carassius auratus. The sequence continues at coordinate 66,479 of NW_020526107.1, forward strand.
CCTCTCCTCATCCCTGTAGACTCATGCCACAGTGTTTCCCGTGTACATGAATGATTTGACCTTTATTTTGGGAACTGTAGTGTAAATTGTATGTATTTGTTCTGATCAATGACCGACCCTCTTTTGAGGTTTCTCCACTTTTTCTTTTTTATTTCCTCACCCAGCTTTTTATTTTTTTTGGAATTTATAGAAGCATACTACAGAAAAAAAGATGCTTTTATTTTTATTTCCCCTATGTCATTAGTCTATAGTTCTTTTTACTTTTATACGCTTGGTTTTGTGAGTTGGTAGATATGAATTGGGATTCTTCTCAAGCTGTGCAGCAAAAGTTTGAACCATTTTCATTCTCTGCTTCAGACCGCTTGGACTTATTTTGGGATGCAGGCCTGTGTAAATGCTAAATTGGTGGAAATTAAGTAGAGGTTTTGATGAGTATATCTTTCTTTGAATGGAAGTGAGAAGCAGTTTGTTCCTGTTTCTAGCGGTTGGAAGACGTTGCAGATGGATTGTTGGCTTAGCCAGAGTTTGAACTCTGTTGTAAATTAGTTATTTCACGTAGCAAGACGTTAAACGAAAAACTCTTTGCCTTTTTTATATAATTATCTGTAACAAAATGTTTTTACATGTTGTCATCTATTGATTGCTTTTGTGTCTTGACATATAAAAGTAATGGAATTCTGTCTCTGTTCATTTGTCTTGTTTTGTTTTTGTCATTTGTGTTGCTGATGCTCTTGTCTTTTTGATTATTTGTATCAGGAAAAAGAAAAGACATGGCTTTGGGATCCTAACATGAATATTTTCTTTAAATCCTACAAGTGAGTCGAAAATGTATCTTATTTGCCCTCAAATGTAGGTAAAACTTGACATGTTTAACATGTAGGGTTAAGTCTGTTTGTCTCGTAAGAGTACAGCATGGATTTAGAAAACGGTTAACACATGTATGTGTGTATCTATGACGAATGTACTTATGTATATGGGGAAAAAGCTTTCCATTAAGTTATAGGATATCCAGGATAACATGCTTCTACTCGTGGGTTGATAACATTACCCATAAACCTAGGGACAAATTTACCCTGGTATCTAAAATAAATGTAGCTCACCAATCGCTGTAGCCTAAATGAGAGAGAGAGAGTGTGTGTGTGTGTGTGTGTGTGTGTATATATAGTGTTCCTGTAGTAGACCATTGCGTTAGCAAGCGTAAGGTTGAGGGTTCGAATCCCAGGGACCAGGTTAGGAGAAAATTGTTAGCCTGAATTCAATGTAAGTCGCTTTGGATAAAAGCGTCAAAGCGCAATCAATTATGATTGGTCCGTTCAATACAGCGCTGAGAAAAGGAACAGTTTCCACCTGACAGATATTTGTTTATACTAGAGCCATTGGGCGAAATAAACTAAAATTATATTGATAATTAAACTATTAGGTAAAATTATCTTTCCATATTTGTTAGAAAATATTTATATGGTTGACTAGAATAAATCAGTACGTGGTTGTTTTAAAAAGACTTTTGTCTTCATTCGCTTGCCGTACAGAAACGGTCTCCATGGCAATTGCTATTCGCTCGCTGCAGCGGAGATGATCTCTTCGAGACTATCGTCCTGCTAGCGATTGTTTTCCTTCAGTTTTATTTGAATGTTTTGTTTTGTTTTGCACTGTTACTTTTCTGAACACTTGCCAGAGCGTGAGTGGGAAACAAAGACATTTCTGCTCCGCTAGCTGTGTAGTATTAGTGTAATGGATCAGTACAGTATTCTGGGAAGGATTGGAGAAGGAGCTCACGGAATTGTGTTCAAAGCCAAACACATCGAGGTAACATTGGACTGTTAACGGGATATCTTCTATTGACCCTGTGTATATGACAATAGTTTACAAAAGCTGAAGACCTGTTTCTGTTCAGACAGGAGAGACGGTGGCTTTGAAAAAAGTAGCTCTGAGAAGACTTGAAGATGGTATCCCGAACCAGGCCCTTCGAGAAATCAAAGCCCTGCAAGAGATCGAGGACAACCAACATGTGAGAGAAACTGTTCCCTGAAGACTTGTGTAGTAAAGATACAACCCTTCTGCTTTTAACTTACAACTCACTCGTGAATATGAATGTGGAAGCCCATCTACGCCACATAAAAAGTTAGGAAATACTAAATCAGAAATAGGATGTAAAGGCAAGATTATTTGCTTAAAAAAAAGGAAACCAATAATTATGAGGAAAAAGTAAAAAATGGTAAATGGAAATTACGACATAAAAAGGCAAAATTAAGAGATGAAAAATAAAAATGATGAAAATTGACATAATAAATAATTTATATGAAATAAAACATTTAACCTATTCAAAATTATTTATGAGAAGAAAGTCAAAATTATGAGATGAAAGGATGATATTATGACATATTAAGTCATTTATGAGACGAAGAAAATCATGAGAAGTCTAAATCATGACTGTCATTTATGAGTTTGAAAAATTATGACAAAAAGTCAGAACATTAGTCATAATTATGATTTATAAAATCATTATTATTTACCAAAGCAAGTTTTTTTTTTTTTTTTTTTTTTTTTTTTCTCATGTGGCAGAAATTATGAGAAACGTGGCTTTGATGCGATATATTGATTTGGATAACCTGGAATCCTTATTATTTACATTATTTCTATTTTCCTCATTTGATCTAGATGTATTTTTAGTTGTGTTTCGGTCATCTTTATAGGTGGTGAAGCTGAAGGACGTCTTCCCCCATGGCACAGGCTTTGTGCTGGTGTTCGAGTACATGTTGTCCGATCTGTCAGAAGTCATTAGGAACTCCCAGCGTCCTCTCACCGCATCCCAGGTCAAAGGTTACATGATGATGCTGATGAAAGGAGTGGCTTTCTGCCACGAGAACTCCATCATGCACCGGGTGAGACTGTGTTCTTCATGTCACTGCATTTGTCCTTCACTGTGATCTATCCTATTAATGTGCTTTACATGTTTTTGTGTGAAGGACCTAAAGCCTGCAAACCTTCTAATCAGCTCGACGGGTCACCTAAAGATCGCTGACTTCGGTCTGGCCCGGCTCTTTTCCAATGAAGGAGATCGTCTGTACAGTCACCAGGTGGCCACCAGGTGAAAGTTTACTTAAAGCTTCGGTCAAGCCAGCATTGAGCTACACTGGTCCTAGTGGTGGGCTTCAGCTAAAGCATAGATTAAATGGCTAAAAAGATTGAATGTGCTGTGTTTCAGATGGTACAGAGCACCTGAACTTTTGTATGGTGCCCGGAAATATGATGAAGGAGTTGATCTCTGGTAAGAAAATTGTGGAATATAGGAAACATCTTATATTTAAAAAGATATTCTTGAGTGAAATGCAACTGATAAGGAAGCTAAAATGCATCAGCATGTTTATTCTTTTTTACATTTATATCTGTTTCTATCCATTGATAAATAATTATAATTACTTTTAAAATATCCAACGAATTATGCAATTCTTAAATCTGTAGATGTAAAATGTATAGTTTACATTTGTGTCTTTGTTATTAAATTTAATGAGGTGAGAGTTACACCAAAATAATGAACTCAAACTAAAACGTGACTAAATGTCAGATTTCATAGAACAATAAATTTAAAGCCAATATTTGAATCCGTACTTAACTGTCTCTTTCCTCGAGTGTCCACTAGATGGCTGTAGTGCTCATTCATCGCTCAGCTGGTGTGTCTTGTGTCCCTTCTGGCTTGTTTCAGGGCAGTGGGCTGCATTTTCGGGGAGCTGTTGAATAACTCTCCACTTTTCCCTGGAGAGAATGACATTGAGCAGTTGTGCTGTGTCTTACGAGTGCTGGGAACTCCCAACCAGAAAGTTTGGCCAGTGAGCTCTCATTTGCATTCACTATTCCTGTTCATCATTACAGTTTAGAACAACTTGACACACAATGGGTGAACTGTGGGCTCATTGTTTTGCCTATGTCTTGTCGATCTAATCTAGGAAATAACAGAACTACCAGACTACAATAAAATCACTTTTAAAGAAAACCCCCCCATTCCGTTGGAGGAGATCGTGCCTGACACGTCACCACAAGCTGTGGACCTTCTGAAGAAGTTCCTTGTCTATCCCTCCAAACAGAGGATCAGTGCTAGACAGGTGCACATTTGAAGTTCTGTAAAGATTCATTTAGTGGTGCAACTCCATTGACACTCGTTGTGCCCCGTCTCTCCCATCAGGCTTTGCTCCATCCGTATTTCTTCACGGACCCCCTCCCGGCTCATCACTCAGAGCTGCCCATCCCTCAGCGTGGAAAGCACTCCAGACAGCGCATGCAACCCCCTTATGAATTCCCAGTGGATCGACCTTTACACGAGAGCTTGGTGGACCCCGGTCTGATCCAGAGACATGCACAGAGTTGTTTGTGACAGCGGTATAAGCAGAAATGTAGGGCTTTGTACTTCGTTTTACACCAGGAAGTGCAAAAAGTAAAAAAAAATGTAAAGAAAAAAAAATTTAGATGGTAAGAAATAGGTTATACAATGTTTCAGTTTTCCTGAGCATACTTTTAGTAAACTCTCAAATGGCATGTCTAGATTCATGTGTTTAAATATCATCATATATTTTCAAGAGACAATCAATTATGGAATAAAAATGCAAAATTATTAGTATTATAATTATGACAAAGAGTCAAAACATGTCGTTTACAAAAGTATGGTTTGTGATTCCTTGAGAATGAAAAACGAAATAAATGTTCAGTTTATTTATTGTAATTCTGTATTAAAAAGGAATATGCTATATCATGATCAGATTGTCTGAATAGACTATTAGTGATCTTTCAAACGGCATGTCTCGTTGTATTTGTATATAAATATTTCCGTTTCATTTTACATGCTACAGTACACATGCTCGAGCAGTAGCCTATTTGACTTGATATCATCTAAAGCTGTTACTTACTCCACTTCAGTGGGATTGTAAAATGCCAATGGAAAAAAAGCGAGTCCCCACGAGTCTTCCTTTCTACCCAACAAACATTAACCTTATCATTTTTCACCAGTCAGTGGAAATTAACTGATTTTAGTTTTATTCAGTTAGCCGTAACTTTATACAGTGATGCACCAGAACAGGTTTGGTCACGACGCATGCAGTTAAGTGCCAACACTCTTCCCTGCAAGTTTTATGCACTCGTTTTTTTTTTTTCTTCAGTAAGGGTGCATTAAATGTATCAAAAGTGACCGGGAAGACATTTATAATGTTATAAAAGATTATTATTATATGTTTTTAGATAAATGCTGTTGTTGTTACCTGAAATAAGTGTAATATAAAGCAGCACAACTGTTTTCAACATTGCTAATTATAAGAAATGAAATTGATCAAAAGTGACAGTAAATACATTTATAATACTGCAAAAGATATTTGCAATAAATGCCTTTATTTCTAAATCACTTCCACAAAAACATTAAGTAGCAAATCAGCATATCAGAATGATGTCTGAAGGATCGTTTGACACTTAAGACTGGAGTAATGATGCTGAAAATTCAGCTTTGCATCACAGGAATAAATTACATTTTAAAATTGTTCACATAGAAAACGGTTATTTAAAATAGTAATAACATTTTAAAATTTTACTGCAGCTTTGGTGAGCATAAAAGACATATTTATAAACATTAAAACTTTTGAACAGTAGTGTACATCCCCTGTTATATAATTAATAACCATAGGGAAAGATTCTACCTTTCAAATGATCATTACATTGTTGAAAAGCTGTGAAGGAAGCTAGTCTTATCACTCAACATGCAAACAACTAGTTTCTATTAATAGTGTGCAAAGCAGTTCTGTCCTTGTTTTATATCAGTTTTTACATTACATTATTACTTTATAACTTTATTACTTTAATCACTAACGCAGTCATAGTTGTGAATCTCTTGTGAAAACACATCACACAACCTCTCAGCCTCTATCAAAGGTGGAAGCATATAGTGTAACTTCAGTGAATCTGTTAAATGAACATGGACACTATATTTCAGGCAAACAACCTCCAAACCAGGACTTTTTATTCTGTTGAAGTCTGTTATACTTTACATTTTTGGAGCTAAATGACAGACACTCTAACACATCATTCACTGCTCTAATTTCCCTTCAGACTGAACAAACATAAGGAAAGAAAACGGTACGCTTTGATTAACAAATGACTTCCACAGCCTTGCTCTGTGTGCATGTGCTGAAGCTGGACATCTTTAGAACGATTGCAGCATTTGTCTCTATTTGCATTAGTGTAATCAGCTCAACTGTCCTCTTGTGTTACATATTAAGCTGCGCTTTGCATCTTATATTGGCTCCACTTTCCCTTTTGTTCCACTGGTGGTTTGGCTTCTATCAAGATTTTTATTTATTTTTTACGATGGTTAGAATTCATAGAATTTATAGCAAGTTTAGTTAAAGGGATAGCTCACACAAAAATAAATACACTCTTTATTTGCTCATTCTTACATTGTTCCAAACCTGTTTGTTTTTCTTTCTTCGGTGGAACACAAAATATATTTAGAAATTTCTTGTCCATACAGTGAAAGTCAATGGGGTCCAAATTTCTTCTTTTGTGCTCCACAAAAGAAAGTCATACAGGTTTGGAAAGGCATTGGGGTGAGTGATGTGATTTGATTATTTTTCGATTATAAGTTTGGTTATTTTTTTAAATTGAGTTTTATATGCCTTATACTTTAAGTATAATTGTAAAATAGTTTAAAGCTAATATTTGAGAATTTACTCAAATGTTCTTGATGAATTAGGTTCAACTTCCACATAGAAACCTTTCTGTGTCAGATCTGAGAATTAGATTTTGGTCTTTATACTATATGTTGGCATTGCATATTTGTAATTCTCATTTGCATGTGGCATATTTCCAGACTTTTTTGTGCATTTGAACTTTTGAGACACACCATTTGCTGAAGCTGACCTGTTTGTGGCTCCGCCCACTGTCCCCACATGTCTAACCTCAATCACCCACTATGCCAGAGCACAGAAATCTTCACATCTTCATAAAGTTCTGACCATCAGCGGTGCTCATTTTCGTCACAGACACCTGTCCTGAAGACCAAACTGATAAGCTCAGGTATGCCACTTTACAATCAGATCTACATTACCATATCTACAGCTGCATAAGCAAATCAAACAATGCAAGCGATGCTTATCTTGCTTTTAGAGGAATTTGATTCCAAGTGTAATTTCTGTTAAATAGACAGGTGACACTGTCACTGCTGTTGTGATTTGTCTTGTTCTCTTCAAATCAGTAGCATTTATTGTAAGATCTGTGCTTATGGGGTTGTTTGCTATGGAAAATTATGGGTTTTGTGTTAAATGTAATTTGAAATGTAAATATTCTTAAAAGTTGTTGCGATTGCAGATTGATTCCCAAACAAACTTAGAATGTATTTGTGAAATGTATTTGTATGTGGTTCAGCTTTAAACTGAAGATATTCTATTGCAGTTATTGAAATAATTAAATAATAGCTTTGATTGTAACCGATACACTCAATGCAAAAAAATCTTCTTGTTCTCACTAACAGAAATATGCTTAATTAGGAGGTTTTCTGTCATTGCACTACACTTTAACATGCTACTTCAGGGTGAAAAAATAAAATAAAATAAATAAATATATATATATGTATATACATATACTATGTGACATTTTCCATGTGCATTAAATGTCCTTATTCACACAGTACAAAAGGAGTTCCTGACAGACATGGAGACCTCCACTGAACAGGCTCGCTGGGTTTCCTCCTCCATGGTATCATCAGAGGTGATGCCCAATTATCCACCTGACTCCAGCTATATGGTCCACACTGAGGAGGGTTCAGTGTACCCCTACACCGATGCCGATCACAGCAGCCTGCCCTCTTTATTCAGCAGCCCTGTCAATGGTCGTCCATCTGGAGCTTTCCAAACCAGCTCAGGTAACGCATGTACAGGACACAGCACACTGTCAAAGATATATTATGGCAGTGTCACATGGTACTTTGAAATACATTACCTAGCATGCACAAGTTTGAGGTGAAAGAAGCCTCTTCTGCTCACAGAGGCTGTGTTTATTTAATCAAATAGTAGTGTGTACTGTACCAAACAATTACCATATTTATATGCTATTATATATTTTTTTGTACTTTATGAACATTGCCATAGTATTAACATGTCCAAAATGTACTGTATTGTCCTATAAAGAAAAAAGCCTATGAATAATATAAAAAGAACCAACTAGTACAGAGAAACCATATGTAAGTGAAAGTATGGGACTAATCTAGCTATTTTGACGTCTTCAGCAATGGCTATATTTCAAATGAATTGTTAAAGAAGCCTGTTTCTGCAATTATTTTCATATTTGGGTGATACAAACTCTCAATAGCGAGTTAAAAAGTCATAATTGTGAGATATAAACTCGCATTCCTGAGAAATAAAGTCAGAACTGCGAAATATAAATGAACAATTGCAATTCTGAGAACATACAGGTGCATCTCAATAAATTAGAATGTTGTGGAAAGTTTATATCAGTAATTCAACTCAAATTGTGAAACTTGTGTATTAAATAAAGTCAATGCACATAGACTAAAGTAGTTTAAGTCTTTGATCCTTTTATTTGTGATGATTTTGGCTCACAGTTAACAAAAACCCACCAAGTCACTATCTCGACAAATTAGAATATGGTGACATGCCAGTCAGCTAAACAAATCAAAACACCTGCACAGGTCTCCTGAGCCGTCAAAAAAGTGTCGTGGAAATTCTAATTCAATTACAATTTGTAGAGACTGAGAATGAAAAAATCAAACAGAGTTTTGTCTTTGTATTGCTTTAATTCTCTGCAGAGAATGATCTGGTTTACACACAGCTGAGATAACACACAGACTCACAGCCCACTTTTTATAGTATGTAAAAAGATACATTGAAGGACAGACTAGGACCTTTGAGCCAATCATGTTGCTCAGTGCACATCACTCCATAACACATGCACATCTCATGCACATTACATGGAAGATGTCTAGTCACTCTCAAAACTGCCCGTCCCTGGTACACAGTTTCCCCATAAATGTTGTTTTTCAACCTAAAGCAGTTACGTAAGTTACATAAAATAACTCAATGTCCCTATGGACTAAATATACTACCTTATTCATTGTATGTTTAAAAGATGCTTAAATTAGATGAATGCAATCAATGCCAAATTAACAAAGGTAAAAATGTCCATAACACTTCTCCTCCCTTTTGATCATTATTGATCACTTATATTGATTAAATGTAGACAAATTTGTGAATACACTACCCTTATAGTTTACATCAATCATGTAAATTCAAGATTTAAAACACCATTACTCTCATAAGGGTGCAAAAAAGCATTTGCATTGTTTTTTATGGAACATAGTCATTCCTAACATATAAGGAAGCTATAAAGAAAACAATAACTCTTATATTTGATTATATGTTAAAATCTTAGTGTGATATTCAAAAATGAAAAACGTTCTTAACTTTCCTTCCAGTTGCATCATCTCGTAACACGGACAATGACCTGCTTTAGACCCTCTTTATTCTACAGCATGTAATGCTTACTAACTACTCTTCTTCTGTAGAGCTGCTGCAGGGGTCAGATTTTAGCATCTCATTGTCTTCATCATTTTCATCAGAAGCACTCACATTATTCTTACTTTCAACAAGACATTGTACATTACTCTGATGCATTACTAAAGATTTCATGATTGAATTTACAGATCTTCTAATCATTCCCACTACACAAGGCCACATACACAGCAAAAATAAAATCATGGCCAGTGTTGAGATGGCAGTTAACCCAATATATTCTCCAGAACAAGTGAGTCTTGCAGTGCAGTCAGCCTCAGTCCTCTTAGTTTCGTCATCTTAGTAGTGTTCAGGAAACTTATCAGTTCATACCTTGTGATTCGGACTTAAATTTGAAGAAGGCTGACCCCGAGCTCCTGAATTACAGCATTGAAGAACTTCTCAGCTCCGTTCCACAGCCTGTGTTCCCTCCTGTCAAGTTGGTCGTGTAGTTTCGCTGCAGTGGTCTGATGGTATGTTTCCTAACAGCTCAAGTCCTTCGCTGTCATCCGTTGGCCCAAACTGACCTCAGATCACCCCCACACAGTGATGTTGCTGCGTGTTCAGCTCCCATACACCACTGTATGTTTGTTCACCTAAGTCAGTCAGACGTCCCCCTTGGCACGGGGCAGCTGGTCAATCACTTTACTGAGCTGTAGCCCTCTGGTGGCGCTCAAACCTTCCTGTAGTGACTTCGTACGACCTCGTAGCTCTCTTTGCCACTTTTACCATGTTTTATCAGCCAGACCTGATATCATGCAAGAGACAACTTTCGACAATACTTAAGCATGTTATCTTCACACAAGGCTGTAGAGCACAGTGGTTGTGGTTCTGCTCCTACTCCATTGGGAGTTAGCCTGCCAAACTAAATTTCAAATGGACTCAAGTTAAATAAATTTCAAATGGACTGTTCTTTTTCCTCTTATTCATTATACCCAAGACAGTCCTGTTTGCTCACAACACTTCATTAATTAGTTCTTTAATGTCACATCTGACTGATGGTTTCATTTGCATTATCAATTTTGCTTTCAATTGTACATTATCAAATCGCTGATTTGGAAGTGGGTGTGCCGCTTGAGGCATCATTTGCCCTCTGTCCACTTTGCTTGTGGCACAAATCATACATGATTGACAATATCACAAAGAAAGTGAATCCCTTTGTGAACCAATATTGATTTAGCAAATCAATCATTCCCCCTTAACTCATGTGATCTAAGCCATGTACAAGTTTTGCATAGTGTGGGAAACAGTGTTTTGGCAGACATGTTCTGTCTTCAGTACTTGGCCTGTTTTCAGTTTGCACTCGGCCTTCACCCATTGTTTCTTCTCCTTTGCTGTGGCAAAAGCTTGCATTGCTGTAAGATAATCAGAAGGGATTGTAAATGAGTCATTGTTAAATGTTATACAGGTAAAAGAAGGTTCTGTTTTCACCGCTGTGTCCTTTGCCGTGGTATCAGCTTACTTACCTAAAAACAAAAAATCATAACTTTTGGAATGTGTGACACATTTGCAGATAGCAACTGACTTTGGTAGCAAAATTGCTTCTAACAATGCTGCTATTTTCTCATGGTTTAAATCAGGCTTACCATCAGACGTTATAAATTTTCTGTGCTTCCACAATGGCCCAACATCATGACAAACCCAAAAGAATAACAAGAATTTGTAAAAATGGTAACTGTTTGTCCATTAGCAATTTTGCAAGCCTCTGTCAATGCAACCAATTCAGCCGCTTGCGCAGAGCAATCCGCGGGGAGCGCTCCAGATCTTATTGTTGCATATGCAGTGGTTACGGCTTAACTTGTTCTGTTTTTGCCAATTATTTGGCTCTCTAGATGCTCAACCATCTATGAATAGAATTAAGTGTTCCTAAGGGGGTTTCTTTTGAAATCTGGTTTTGGTGGACAGACCTGTTCAAATGTGGCAACACAATCATGTGCTTTCCCATCCTGCTTTGTAGAGAGCAGTGTAGCTGGATTTAACACTGTGCATCTTTTTCTAATAGAATTGCATTGTACCTGAGACACCTGACCGTTGACAATGGTGGTGATGGGATGTTTTCTGTTCCAACAGGATCACAAAGACCATGCGTGGCACGAGTAATGTCACATCAGACTACCCCACAATTTCCCTTGAAGCTAAAATAGCTTTTTTTCTGCAGATGCAACAGCTCTCAGGCATGTTTGCATGCCTGCCGCTACCAAATCAAGCTTACTCGAAAAATAGGCCACAGGTCTCCCCCATGATCCTGTAACAGAACAGAAATCAGAAACCAATTCTCTCATCAACAGTTTGTACAAAATTTCTCTCTGGGTCTGGGAGTCCCAGTGTTGGTGATGTTTGTAGCAATAATATATTCTTAAATGCTTTCTCTGCTTCTGGAATCCAGATCAGTTTGTTATGGGGTTGCAAGCCCTTCCCATGAGCCAAAGCCCTCAAGGGCGATTCCTTGATAACATAATTTGGAATGAACATTCGACAATATGAACACATGGCCAAAAATGACATTAGTTTATGACAAATGACATGATAGGCTTTAGAATCTTTTGAATTTGTTTCTTTTTGTTTTACAGATAAAGATTTGGCATTTTTAGTGATGATGTCCTAAAAATGTCACCTCCCTTTTTACGAACTGGCTTATGACCCTCAGCAGCCAAACGTTTTAAAAATTTGACAGTATTTTGTTCATGAAAAAGAATTTGGAAAAAATCCAAGTCCAGGCACTCAGTAGGATGCAAAAGTTAAAAAGACTTTTTTATTTGAAAGGGATAAAGCATAAAACACCAACACCTATCGGCCCACTGGCCTTCATCAGGGTGTTGGTAACAAACAAACAGAGTCAAGCCATACTTATAGTTGCATTGATTTCAGGTTTGCCACTCTGGCATTTGCAACACAATTTCTTTGCCACTAGAGGCAATAGTTCAGATCAGGACCAAATGAGACATCACCAAGTGGAAGAACAGGAATGACACAACTGAAAATATCCAGTGTACTTCACACAATATACTCCAAAAATGGTCAATAAACCAATTACACATCATCATAGAAATATTTATAAGTGATCAAAAGACTATGCATGCTAGCCATTAACGTTACCATAGTAAACATGGTAAATGCGACTACTTTAAGAAATCAGCCAGCAGCTTCTTATTCTCTATCACAATTGTGTATTTATTTAGCAACATATTTTATCTGTCGCAAGTCTCATCCTGTGAGTTTAGCTCCTTGTAGCCTATGTCATAAAAATATGATAATGTTTTTTTTCGGGAGCTTTTATAAAAATATAAAAATGATCATTCTTTCTAAATGTGATGTAGCCTATATACTGTGACTACAAATAAACAGAAACAGACTCGACTGAATAGCAGGCTGTTCGTATGGCTTTATTTCTATGTGACTAATTTTAAATCCTGATAAATTAATTCATTATGATCAAAGTATCACTTATTATAAAAAAAACTTTGTCCCTTTAGATTTAAATATTTAACAAATCATGCAAACAAACAGCTGCTTGTATCATGTTTGTTTTGTGATCGTGCTAGTTCCATTGACTTATTTCTTCTCTTTGTTGGTGAAACAATGGGGTTGCGTGATGTTGTTCTAGAGGGTCGTGTAAAGGGTGGGTTTTAGTGTAGCACAGCAGATCTTCTGGCCTGACTGGAAACGCAGCGCTATTTTGGCCTTGGTGCTACAGGTCCGAGGCTATTAGCCCTGCCCGGCCTGTTTAAAGCACTGGCTTGCAGTGGTCCAACAGTGGAAAAGCAGCTATTGACACCTTTTACAAGCAGGGTAAGCCACAAACATTAATTGCCAAAGAAGCTGGCTGTTCACAGAGTGCTGTATCCAAGCATGTTAACAGAAAGTTGATTTGAAGGAAAAAGTGTGGAAGAAAAAGATGCACAACCAACCAAGAAAACCACAGTCTTATGAGGATTGTCAAGTAAAATTGATTCAAGAGTTTGAACTTCACAAGGAATGGACTGAGGCTGGGGTCAAGGCATCAAGAGCCACCACACACAGACAATGTCAAGGAATTTGCCGAACCACAGACAACATCAGAGTCTTACTTGGGCTAAGGAGAAGAAGAACTGGACTGTTGCCCAGTGGTCCAAAGTCTTCTTTTCAGATGAGATCAAGTTTTGTGTTTCATTTGGAAACCAAGGTCCTAGAGTCTGGAGGAAGGGTGGAGAAGCTCATAGCCCAAGTTGCTTGAAGTCCAGTGTTAAGTTTCCACAGTCTGGGAAGATTTAGGGTACTATGTCATCTGCCGGTGTTGGTCAATTGTGTTTTTTGAAGACCAAAATCAATGCACCTGTTTACCAAGAAATTTAGCTGAAGGCCACTGTCAAAGAACCTGGGCTTCCATACCACCTCAGCAGTGCCACAAACTGATAACCTCCATGTCACGCCGAATTGAGGCAGTGATTAAAGCAAAAGGAGCCCGTACCAAGTATTGAGTACATGTACAGTAAATGATCATACTTTCCAGAAGGCCAAAGCAATTGTGCCAACTAGCAATTGTGAGTTCATATCTCACAATTCTGTGAAAAAAAAAAATCCTGAATTGTGAGGTGAAAACTTGCGATAACTTTAAAAAAAAAATGTATTCAGTGGTGGGAATGGCTTCCATAGTGTTGTGTCTCTTCACAAGGCAAATCTCATTGTCATTGTCTCAAATGTCATTGGCTGTTATGAATAAAAGTTGACTAAAATTTGAATAAAAGTCTTGATTACTCAATAAGAGTAAAGAGGAAAGATTCAGGATTTGTGCTTTGAAGATCTAAATTAAATTATACGAAGTAACATTTATAAGATTTTTATTATTATTATTTTTTAGCATTTTTACGCAAGTAAAAAATACTTTTTATGTCCAAATACTTTCTCATATCTATGGAAGCCTGTTTCTGTCACTGAATAGAAAATAAAACAAGGTAAGTGCAACTTTTTATCTCACAATTCTGACTTTTTTTCTCAGAATTGCGAGTTTATATCTGACAAAAAGTCAGAATTTAAAGATAAAAAGTCACAATTACCCTGTTTTATTTTCTATTTAGTGGCAGAAACAGGCTTCCTTACATATCACAGTGTCTCTTTGGTGCTGTTAACATGATTTTTTTACTTAAGCCACTCATTGGAGCTGCATTAACAGACTTCCCCAATTTAAGCTTCCTTCCTCCTTCTCTCTCTCAGTATATCCCGCTTACTCTTCTCCATTCCTGGGAAACCTGTCCTGGCTGGAAAGTTCGAACGGCCCATCTCTAACCAACCTCTTCCCATCCTCCCCATCATCCTGGCACAGCAGTGTGTTTTCCTCATCCTTCCACGGCTCCACGCCTCACTCCTCTGCCAGACCGCCTCGTTCTGCCCTTCCCTCCCTTATCCAGGACCAGAAGGATACCCTTATTGTGCAGGAGAGCATGAAAGGACAGAGGCTGAGTCCTCCTGGAGGAGGGGAGGCGTTTGGTGGTGTGTTTTCCCCCTCATTGAGCAGTGTGTATGCGCAGACACACTCCTCAAAAACACACTCGCAGTCACTGAGCCACTACAGTCCCTATGGGAGCTTCACGGAGAACTACAACAGTTCACTTCTCTACACACCCTCGTCCTTCTCACCCAAATTATGCAGCAAGATGAAATTCTCTCCTTTAGGTGAGGAAGTATAATTTTTCAAATTTATTTATTTATGGAAAATGACTAAATATTTTGTGTAATTTTGGTTCTCAATTAAATGTATCTTGATTTAAGAATGTTCTAGAGTCTAACCCTTCAAGGGGCGATCCATTAACTCGAGCCGTTCTGGTCTTTTTATTGTTATTCTATTTTTAATACATTTTATTATGGTATCCAAACAAACAACACAAAGTGTAGAACAATTACAATATTTAAATCCCAACATTTTTCATATTTAAATAAAATAATAAAGAATTTTAGGAATTTTAGTAAAAATATGAAGTCATTTTTATTTAAAATGACTTAAATCAGTTTTTTACCTTAATAATAAACTCATCGCAAGTATCTTTTCCACAAGCTGAGGTAAATACTAATACATATGACACTAAAATAATGCAATAAATATGAATTAACATAAGATGTAGCATTAAACCCTAATGAACTAAGATGTATGAATTGTCACACAGGGAATTCTGGGAATGTAAGCTTACAGTTTTTAACTATAAATTATAAGATGAAAACTGCAAATTAAACAGTATTTTACTGTTAAATTACAAGAAAAGTCCCTTAAGATACAGTTTCACAGTATACTGTAAAATAAGGGAACTTATTGTTAACCAACTAACAGGTTTTTACCCCAGTATTTATTTTTATATTTTACTGTCAAAATGTAAAAAAAAAAATTATATTAGAATGTTCTTTGTGATTCAATTACTACATGTTACCCAATCAGCACGTTGGTTTCTGAATTGTTTAAAAATCATAAATGAACATAAATGGTTTTCTAACAAACAAAATAAAAGTAGGACATCGGTCTGTAAATGCTCTAATTGAAATCTTTATTTTTTCTTTGTGTATTTCTGATAAATGATGTGCAATGTAAACATTATTTCTGATCTTCAGTGGCGACAGAG
Source organism: Carassius auratus (assembly GCF_003368295.1). Classification (NCBI taxonomy): domain Eukaryota; kingdom Metazoa; phylum Chordata; class Actinopteri; order Cypriniformes; family Cyprinidae; genus Carassius; species Carassius auratus. The sequence goes on from NW_020526107.1 coordinate 82,602, forward strand.
CCGCGTGAGTGTGTGAACTGTGGGGCCACTGCATCCCCTCTGTGGCGGCGTGATGGAACGGGACACTACCTCTGCAATGCCTGCGGTCTGTACCACAAGATGAATAGACAGAACAGACCCCTCATCCGACCCAAAAAGAGACTGGTACACCTCACTTATACTCAATTCACTGATTTACAGAATGAACTAAAAAAAAAAATAGAGATTTATTTGATCAAAAATACTGTAAAAACAGTGAAATATTATTACAACTAGAAATAACTGTTTTCTATTTGGATGTATTTTAAAATGTAATTTATTCCTATGATAGTTGAGCTGAATTTTCAGCATCATTACTCCAGTCTTCAGTGTCACATGATTTTTCAGCAATCATTCTAATATGCGGATTTGCTGTTGTGCTGCTTATTGTTTTTGTGGAAGGGAGTTCAAAAGTACAGCATTTATTTCAAATATCTTTTGCAGTATTATAAATGTCTTTACTGTCACTTTTGAACAATTTAATGTGTCTCTGCTGAATAAAAGTATTCATTTCTTTAGAAAAAAACAAGTCTTACTGACCTTATTTGATTTCTAGACTTTCTGCCATATGATATTTCTCTCTTTAGGTCATCAGTAAGCGAACAGGAACTCAATGTGTGAACTGTCAGACCAGCACCACCACGCTGTGGAGACGAAACGCCAGCGGAGAGCCCGTGTGTAATGCTTGCGGACTCTATTTCAAGCTTCACAATGTGAGCACCTTCACTCGTTTCACTGGACTTTTATTCAAATGTAAAAATGGTATTGGGTTAATTGAGTATAAGCTGATGCATGTAAAAATCTGTGGTCCCATTCACTGTAAAGTTGGGTCACTCACAAGTGGGAATCGCAGAATGCAAATTGCATCCAGCACCCAATTTTTGCCTGCATTTGTGCCGTTACCTGATTTGCATGAACTCTTTCTGTGTATTGCGAAATAAGAAGTAGTTTTATCAAATTTCTTCCAGATGATCATTATTTATGCAACTCCTTTTGGTTGGAAATTACACACAGTAGCTCTAACTCTAGTTCTGCATCTAATACTTCAATCCCTCTCATCAGGTGAACAGACCGCTCGCTATGAAGAAGGAAGGCATCCAGACGCGCAACCGTAAGATGTCCAGCAAGAACAGGAAAGGGAAGAAGTTTAGCCCCACAGAGGAGAATCTATATTTTTCAAAGAACCCTGGATCTGATCAGCATTTCGACTTGTATTCTCAGAGTCCAGGAGCTCTGGGCGTCTACAGCCACTCATCCCATTCACTGCCGCCCACCGCTGCCTTCCACGCCCAGCCTGCTCTACCCATGCCACCCACCAGCTGCCATCTTACCCAGCATGGTGTGACAGGAATCATGTTGTACAAAACACTCCCAGCTGCCCAGCCATGTGTTAACATACTCAGTAAAAACATACTTGAAAACTTAACAGATGTGGATGCATGAAAAAAACATGTTGCCCTAAAAATATTTGGATGCTTTAGTCACACATGATGTCGGAATCTCAATCCACTGTGTAGAAAACATCAAATCATGTGCGTTTATTTTAAAGAAAGACAGAACAAACCCACTTTACAAGTTTGCTAGATTTGAAAAGCTTGAAAGATTAAGACTATTATGAAGCATATGGTAAAGCGTTAGTGGAACATGTCCTCAGTTATAAAGCTACATGAACATTTTGGCAAAGGTTTGGGGTTTCCGAAAGGTTTTTTAAAGAAATTAATACTTCTATTCAGCAAGGATGCATTAGATTGATCAAAAGTGACAGTAAAGACATTTACAATGTTACAAAAATACTGTTCTTTTGACCTTTTTATCCAGCCAAAAAAAGTATTGCAGTGTCTGCAAAAATGTAAAGCAGCAAAACTATTTCAACATGGATAATAATCAGAAATATTTCTTGAGAAGCAATGATTTCTGAAGATCATGTGATGCTGAAGACTAGAGTAATGATGCTCAAAATTCAGCTTTGCATCATAGCAGTAAATTGCAATTTAAAATATATTCAAATAGAAAACAGTTATTTTAAGTAGTAATAATATTTCACATAATTACAGTTTTTACTCTATTTTCTGATCAAATATATGCAGCCTCAGTGAGCAGAAGAGATTTCTTTCAAAAACCAACACCAAACTTTTATGTGATTGTGTATATATAGACTGTCTTCAGTGTTTTTGTGTTTGTAATCACTTTTCTATATCTTTCTTTAACACTTTTCTTTGTGAACGTGTAGACTGTTTTTAAAATGTTGTATGGAAAAGAATGCAGTTTACAAATAAAATTTTTTGTAAAGCACTGTTTTCTTTTTGCATGTGCTGTAAATCTTGACAAGATGCAAGAGGAGTGTGAAGACTTGCTTTAATTCTTTATATCAATCCAGCGAGGCTCCTTGACGTGACTGCATCATAACAGACGTTTGACATTGTGGTTGTGGTTTTTCTATCACTCCATTGTGAACTGTGCAGCTTGCATGAATTAGTTTGTAGTGGGAGTTCGACAGTTACGATGTGCCATGACAGCACATATGCAAATCCAGCACTTTCCATAGAGTGGGGGAGCAGGTCAAGCACTGCTGATAGGGGATGAGAGATGCCAAAATACATAAATCATACGAGCTGTATCAGTGACAATTAATTCAGATTGTACTGTGGAAAAAACATTTCTTCAACAGTATTTTTTTTCTCATGTATGATTTATAGTCTGAAACACATTATAGCTTAGTTTTGCAAATCACAGGCAAATTCATAGATGTTCCACTTTCTTATTCTCTCTCTCTCTATATGTGTGTGTGTGTATGTGTATATATATATATATATATATATATATATATATATATATATATATATATATATATATATATATATATATATATATATATACAGTACAGACCAAAAGTTTGGACACCTTCTCATTCAAAGAGTTTTCTTTATTTTCATGACTATGTAAATTGTAGAGTCACACTGAAGGCATCAAGGGCTATTTGAGCAAGAAGGAGAGTGATGACCTGGCCTCCACAGTCACCGGACCTGAACCCAATCCAGATGGTTTAGGGGTGAGCTGGACCGCAGACAGAAGGCAAAAGGGCCAACAAGTGCTGAGCATCTCTCGGGGAACTCCTTCAAGACTGTTGGAAGACCATTTCAGGTGACTACCTCTTGAAGCTCATCAAGAGATCGCCAAGAGTGTGCAAAGCAGTAATCAAAGCAAAAGATGGCTACTTTGAAGAACCTACAATATGACATATTTTCAGTTGTTTCACACTTTTTTGTTATGTATATAATTCCATATATAATTCCACATGTTAATTCATAGTTTTGATGCCTTCAGTGTGACTCTACAATTTTCATAATCATGAAAATAAAGAAAACTCTTTGAATGAGAAGGTGTGTCCAAACTTTTGGTCTGTACTGTATATATATATATATATATATAGCAAAAATATATTTTCAAATACATATAATATATATTTCAAAATGGAAAAAGGCCTGTACTTTACGTAAATATTTTTTTATATTTGGCCTTTTATTTTTTGAAATTACATTTTGAAATCTATTTTGGTATATAAAGGTAGAAACTAAAAATATTTAATTGAGTATAACAGCATTATATATTTAATTAAGAATTATTTAAAATACATGTAGAATATATTTTGGCCAGGTTTTTTTGTTAGTTTTTTTTTGCCATGTGAGAATGTTTGGCTGTTGTGTGAGTTTGCCATGGTTTTGCTATTCAGTTTCTAAGGTGTTCTGAGTGTTATTAAGCTTTTGTTACAGTGAGTTTACAAAAGAGTTCTCAGCGGTTGCTTTCTAGTCAAAATCATAACTCTAATCAACCTGTTATGGCAGACATGACATTCAGTGTCACCCAAACACATGCAAACTACAATCCCTGCATCACTGAGCCACCAGATTGGCGTTATTGCGTGCATTGTTCCATGCCGGTCTGGAAAAAGGCCTCAGCGCTATGGAATATGGGTGTCTGTGTGAGCTGAGCTCTGGTTGGCGATGATATCTCAGATAGCCCCCCTCCCCTCTCCTCCATCTGTTTCCATCTCTCATGGTTGACCACATAGCTCTGCTCCCCTGGCTTCTAGTGGAGCCTCATTGTGCAACGCAGGCGGCTTCTGGTTTTCCGGACTCTATAAAAAAAGAGTAAAAGGGAAAGGGAGATGCACAGAATGAGGCTGCAAGCAATGGCATGGGTGTTTTTTCAAGCCTGGTGCACGAGGCACATCGTTCGCTTTTTTCTGTCATGGGCTTCCTCCATTCAGGGTGAAGCCGTGTTATCTGGTGGAGTCGGCACCATAGTGTGGGGGAAATGCTACTGAATGACTGGGAGAGATTAGCAACCACAGGACAGGTCCAGCAGACACGTACAGGCCCGAACGTTAGCGCTCGCCAGCTCCACCGCGCTCATGCTCGCAACCTCTTTTCCATTCACGTAAACAGACTGACAGAGACAAGAAGGGCTTAAATGGGGTTGTTGTTTTTGTTTAAAACCCATAGAGGTCATGTCTCAGTATGCTAAAAAAACTGCTTTTGTACGCCAAAAATGTTGATCACAATACAAACTGCCATGAAATATGTGAGAAACATTAGAGAAGTCAAGATTTAGGTTGTTGACCTCACTGACCCCATAAAAGCATCTTTCTCCACTGACAGCCATTCAAATGTAGCTGTGTATTCTGATTAAATATTTACCTGTATTATTGTAGTTGTTTTAATAGTGCCTCATCGTTTTTTAATTTTTTTTTAGCTAACACAGGATGACTTGAAAGTATTTCAGTTAATAAGGTATTATTAATACATTTAAATAATATAATTTTGATGCAAATTGAAATGCAAAACAAATAACTACCCAATAGCTACTTGTTTTAATGAAGAACATGCAGCTCTTTAATTTCTGAATTACTAAATAAATCATGGTTGATTAATTTATTATATCAATATTCCCAGTTTGTGTTAATAAAACAAGTTGAAAATAAGGGGCTTTGTCATAATTACAGTGGAAAAAATCCCTAAATATGATCATCCTTGTGCAAGGGACTCCCAGCCTGAATTGTAAAATAAAACTATATATGTTAATTTATAATTTGCTATTATAAAAAATGTGTAAAATATTATTTGGGAAATGTTTTGGTTGCATTACATTACATTATTATGTTTTTTGTTGTCAACATAGTACTGTAATGTTAGATGTAATTTTTATTTATTTTATTTATTAATAATTTATAAATTTTGTTTGATCACATTTTTAAGCATTTTTTTTTTCATTCATTTTCCCCCACTACCTTACAGATTACAGTTTGAAAACAAAAGTGCCATGTTTTAGCCTATATGGCTTACTTCAAATATTGTATTATTGTACAAGTTGGCCCTTGCCCACTCACATAAATAAAGAGGGAAAAAACCCTGAAAAAATATAGATAACACAAATAAGCAGGTGCATTCGTAAATAGAGTGCATAATTATATATCTGAATCTTTCTTTGAGAATTTTATTACATGCAAAGTCTGGTCAGGCGGATTGACAATTGTGTCATATCATAATCACAACTTTCGTTAAATACGCAGCACTGACCTCCAGTGTTTCTTTTACTGTCTCAGCACAGTCTTCAAACGAGCACGCGCTCTGCGTTAATGACGTCAGTTCAGTGCGCCTGCTCTCGCGCCTAGGAGAAACAGAAAGGGGAAGAATGGTGTGGTAAAGGTAAAAAGCTTCAATAGGGGCGGGGTTTAGCGACGAGGAAGTGCTTTTTAATACTCAAGCATCTTACTGGGACAAATTTGGGCACGAAGGTCTCAGGTGTGATCCCAATTGTTTTTTTGTTTTTTTTTATAAATTTCAATATCTTCGATAAAATAGTAAAATAATATATATATAATATTTTTTTTGTGATTTTTAAAACTTATTTACCTCTAGAAATAACATATTTTAATGTAAAATATGCTTATATTATCATTCCAGTAAGTTCAGACAGTCGAAACCTAAATATTTTGGTGACTTTGGTGACATATGATGGTATAATAACAAATAAATATGAAAAGTATCAGTAACAGTATTTGTCTGTATAGTACTCAGTGGGTGCATAAAGGCTGATATCTGTATAAATCAATGTTATAATGAGCTTAACCTCTTAAGTTTAAGATTTTCTTACAGGTTAAAATTGTAGAATTAAAAAATAAATAAATAAATAAAAAACTCAGTGTTGAGTGAAATTACAGGAAAAGACAAAGTAGGAGACAGTAATCATTTATTTCTGGCAAAAAATAAATAAATAAACAAATTAATAATTCAAAATAGTAAAATGGTACCAAACAGGTAAGAATTAACAATAAACCTATCAAGTAGCATCTTTCAGACATGTTTTGTTTGTAACCAAACATTAGTACTTTGATTTGGCACTGAAGTGTATGTGTGTGTGTGTGTGAGTGTGTGTGTGTGTGTGTGAGAAAGAGAGAGAGAGAGAGGGTGTGAGTGTTTGCACATTGAGGATGTTGTAGTCTCAGCCCTTCATTTATGTGTATGATCTGCATTGTGTTCGATTTATTGACTTTTATTGCACAAATAAAGAAATGCTCTGAATTATATATTTCCCTTTAATTTCATATGGGTGCCCAATTTTGTATGTTAGTTCAGATGGCAAACCTCAGATGCCAAGTCTTGTAACCATCATTTAAGATTAAGAGTAAAACTAGAAATAATAATACATATTTTGCCCACATTTGTCCCGAAGGTTGCTTGAGGTTTAATTGGTTTAGTACGCTGTGTATGACTTGTGTTTAACGATATATTACGGTAATGGACGAGGTTTTGCAGTTTAGTGGTTCAAGTGAAAATAATTTTTATAGAGATTACTCTTATCTTAGAAATTAATTTTAGTCAGAAAGCACTTCATTTGAAATAACACTGACTTTTTAATAAGCGTTAATTGAGCGTCGGAGCCTCCATGCGCCCCCTAGAGGACGAAGCGCTTCATGTCTCAGAGGAAAAGGAAATGGTTCACAAACACAGATTCGTGTCATTTTTCTGCACAGTTGGCCGTGTTAGCCGTTAGCATTTCTAAACAAAACATTATTGTGCTTTTTTCGTACCCTTTCTAGTTAATTTTGATCTTACAGTTGTATTTGCTATGCGGTCCCCATTTTGCTACGTTCATGTTGTTATATCCAGTCTAGAAAATAATAACAGGCACGGAAACTTAGGAAAGCAGACAGCTTTAGAATCAAATGACTGACACATTGTTTTTTTATATATATATTATCAGAATTTCAATGAGTATTTTACGAACGGCATAAGAATCTGACAGCAAATCTGGTCATATCTTATACACCCCACATTTCTGAAAGCAGTAAGTAAACATGTTCTGTACATTTTTCAGACATCTGTCATTTTTTTTACTTTCCCCAGACGTTTCCTTATTAAGAAAGAAAATTAAATGGTCTGTTTTGTACATCTCGTTAAATATTAAGATATTTTGCTCTTGATATTGAATTTGTGGAATGATTGAATGGATGGATATGGTGTTATATATTTTCATTTATTATTTAGTAACTTTTTATAATATGACATAAACACCTATCATGTTATGAACTGCTATACAGTCATATTCAGTCATAGTCACAATTTAAAATAGCTAATTTAACAGTTATTTATTCTGTATATAGAATAAAACTAAATCTAGCATTTGCCATAATTCTAATTTATCATCAAACTATTTGTTCTTCCATATAAATTATATTTCTTATTCATGCAATTTGGGACTTTTGACAGATGTTTTGAGCAACTGTCAAAACATCCTCTTCTTCTCAAGGTTTCTGGTGTGGATCTGTAAAATCCTAAACTGATGGATCCTGCTCCAGGTTCCAAAGGTTCTGTTCGATCACCGAGAGGAACATCTGAAACCAAAGTCAGAATACATTCATGTTAACCATTTAAAGGAATAGTTCACCTAAATATTTTACTCCCCCTCTGGGCATCCAAGATGTTGATGAGTTTATTTCTTCATCAGAACTGATTTGGAGACACTTGCAGAACAATGAATCCTCTGCAGTGAATGGGTGCCGTCAGAATGAGAGGCCAAATAGCTGAGCGTTTGTTGCATGTTTGTAAGAAACAATTCCATCATTTAGATGTTTTTAACTTTTGCTTCTGGCTAAATTATGAGTCCTCTGTCCATAATATGGCTTTCTCCAGTTAAAAAGTTGTCGGATCTGAATCAGGAGAGAAATATGCACAGATCAAGCTCCCTTTAAACTAGTGAAAAGTGCAAGTATTGTTTATTGTTGCTGGATTCGTATTTTGGCCAAAACAAAGGTTTAAAGTTAAAATGCTTTACTGATGGATTTGTTTCTTATAAACACACAGCTTTTCACTTCTGATTACATTAACTGTTGGACTTGAGTGGTGTGGATTACTGTGTTTTTTGTCATCTGGATTCTCATTCTGATGGCACCCATTCACGACAGAGGATCCATTGGTGAGCAAGTGATGCAGTGCTATATTTCTTTAAATCTGTTCTGATGAAGAAACAAACTCATCCTCATCTCGAGGGTGTGTTGATATGAAATTTTTGGATGAAGTATTCCTTTAAGACAGTGTTCAGCACCTGTGAGTTCATCGTGTGTCGATCATTTGCTGTGTTTTTTTCAGTTATCAGTTTTCAGGTTAATAATCCACAGATATTCTTGAAGTTCACCCTCTTGATCCACACAGTGTTTTGTTCTGTTTTACTCATTTTTCAATGTGGTGTTTTATTTGGGTTCCTGTTTTCGGCTGCATGCAGATCTCTCTGAAAGACCTTTGTGTTCTCCAGAGATAAAAACATCAATCCGAACCAGAAGAAGAATCTTCAGGAGGCGCGGAGGAAGGGCAGAATGGATCGGAGTAAAGAAGAGGAAGAGATGAGCAATGAACTCAGAAATATGGTAGACACTTAATCACGCTTAGTCACTGTGTTTTCTCATGAAACTTGTCAATAATCATCTGTATTATAGTTCAAAAAGCAAAATGATGCATGAATAAAATGTTTTTTTTAAACCTTAAAGATGTTAGTCAATTGCAACTTTATTTTCCATGCAATTCTTCCCCCTTCTTCTGCCCAATTGTCTCCATTCTTGCTTTCTCTATTAGCTCACATAGTAGCTTACAGTAGCTTTTCATATTTCAAAAAGATTGCATTACTGTGTTTAACTCCTTTTCATTACAAGTAGGTGTGGCAAGTCCATTTTAATATAGCTCCCCAACGTTGGCATTAATGCACATTTTCAGTTACGCACATGCAGTAGTTTCTTTATCAGTGTTAGATTGCATGTTTAAAAATGGAGTGCTTTTGGAAAGGCTTTTTTAATTTTTTTGTGGATGTTTTTTAGGATGTTCGTGGTAAAACTAAAGCAACAGGAACAGGTCTGGTCTATGTAGATGCCTTTACTCGCTTTCACTGCCTCTGGGATGCCAGGTGATGCTCCAGGAAGTTTACATTTATTGACAATGGACACACTTTATATTAAGTGGCATTAACTACTATGTACTTACATTTTAATTAAGAATTTAGTACAATGTACTTAATGTGTACATGCATGTTTTTACATGGTACTTATATATATATAAAAAAAACGACATTTACAGTAATTACATCTGTATTTAATTTCTGTAATAACATTTATAATTACACTGTTGACCCATACTTTACACCTTAACACACCTTTAAACTTACCCATACCTCCAACCCTCTCCCTAACCTTACCCCTATCCCACCTCAATAGCAGCAAAAGTGTTTTACAATACAATATGAACACAATAAGTACATTGTACTTATTTTTTTATGTAAGTACATAGTAGTTAAGGCCACCTAATCTAAAGTGGGACCGACAATAATTTGCCTAAAACTGAAAATGCTGTCTCATTTTTTCCTTTAATTAATTGGTAACCCTTTATGTCTTCCATTAGATGCTATAAAGCATTCAAAGTCAAAACCTTCAGAAATTCATTTGAGCATTAATTTGAAGATGCAATAAAATATAAATATTATGTTTTTTTTGTGATTTCAGTGACTTATTCTTGTATTTAACCTCATTTGAACTAGTTCACTTAGTATTGGTTTCTAAAAGATATTCTGTAACAGTGGGTTGGATGTCTTTGTTTTCAGTCACCCGGAGTGTCCAGCCAGAGTGAGCACTGTGATGGAGATGCTGGAGACGGAAGGTCTGCGGGGACGCTGCATGCAAGTAGAGGTATAGATACTCCTGTAGTGATGATGTTATCATTAACAGGCTTGTCCCTGAATTCCTCCTGTTTTTGAGTTTTAATTGGTTTATTTTTGCATGTAAGGCCAGAGCTGTGTCAGAAGCTGAGCTGTTACTCGTACATACGTAAGTTTATATGCAAGCTTGACACTGTTAATCACATTGGTTTTATGATTGTCACATGGGGGAATGTGTTGTGTTCAATAGGAAGGAGTATGTAGAGCTGATGAAGTCTACACAGAATATGACAGAGGAGGAGCTGAAGACTCTGGCTCATAAATATGATTCTGTCTACCTGCATCCTGTAAGTCACCTGATCACAAATCTTCTCCAGTTCAGGAATTTATTGTTTGCTTATTACTCCAGTTCCAGTGTTTCAGTGTTAATCTTACATTCCCTGATGTTTCGCAAAGTCAGCATGAAAACAATATTGATGACTATTAGGTGATTATAGGGATAGTGCACCCAAAAATGAAAATTTGATGTTTATCTGCTTACCCCTGCTTAGGTGACTTTGTTTCTTCAGTAGAAGTCAAGTCAAGTCAAGTCACCTTTATTTATATAGCGCTTTAAACAAAATACATTGCGTCAAAGCAACTGAACAACATTCATTAGGAAAACAGTGTGTCAATAATGCAAAATGAAAGGCAGTTCATCATTGAATTCAGTGATGTCGTCTCTGTTCAGTTTAAATAGTTTCTGTGCATTTATGTGCAATCAAGTCACAAATCACTAGAACACAAACGAAGATTTTAACTCAAACCGATGCAGTCTGTCAGTCATATAATGCAAGTGATTGGGAATCACGGCTTTGAGAGTCAAGAAAACATACACAAACAAAACAAAAATAAAACTTGTGGCTCGTGAAGATACATTGATGTGTAAAGACAAAAAACGATCAGTCTGTGCAAGAAAATGAACTGTATTTATATAGTTTTCACCTCTGATTTCCCTGCAATGTCCGAACTGTCCTTATGAGCATGTTCTTCTCAACACCCGGTGCCTGACACGTCGTCTTCTTGTTTTTAGTATTTTTATTTTATTTTTATTTTTTTGAAGACTTATAAGTGCATTTCCTCCACCTATCTCTCAAGTGGACCATTGACACTCATAATTGAGATTGTAGATAGAATGTCAATGATCTGTTTGAGAGAGAGGTGGCATTAATGCACTTATAAGTCTGCTGTCTACGGTAAAGCAAGAAAAAGAAGAAGATGCGTCAGGGGCTGGCTGTTGGGAAGAACGCGCTCAGGACCCGCTCAGGACCCGCTCAGGACAGTTCGGATATTGCAGTGATTCAGAGGTAAGCAACAATATAAATACTGTTCAGTTTCTTGCACAGACTGATCCTTTTGTGTCTTTATACATAAATGTATCGAGCCGCAGGGTTTAATTTGGATTTGGACTTTCAAAGCTGTGATTCCCATTCACTTGCATTATATGACTGACAGACTGCATCGGTTTGAGTTAAAAAATCTCTGTCTGTGTTCTAATGAAGAAACAAAGCCACCTACATCTTGGACGCCCTGGGGGTAAGCAGATAAACATAAAATGTAAATTTTCCTTTAAGCATGAATTAGGGTACCTTAGTGAAGCAGGGTAATAAAATAACTGTAACTCTAAGTCTCTTTTGGCTTATTTCGTAAAAAAAAATATATAAAACATAATCAGAATAATTTATTGTTCTTCCAAAGTGGTGTAGTTTATTTGTTTATGGTTGCCAAACAACATGGTTTTAATTTTGTGGAATTGTTTTTAATTCTACCAGGAGTTTTTTGCCTCTGCCTGTCTGGCGGTGGGATCAGTTCTCCAGCTGGTGGATAAAGTGATGACAGCACAGCTGCGTAATGGCTTCTCCATCAACAGGTCTCGTTGCATCTGTTATTATTGCAATTCTAATATTTCTGCATTTTCAGTTAATATTGATCTATTTTTTTCCTTGTACACACAGGCCTCCTGGTCACCACGCTCAAGCAGATAAGATGAATGGCTACTGCATGTTTAATAATCTGGCCATAGCAGCGCGTTACGCACAGAAGCAGCATGGAGTTAAACGGTGAGAGAGCATTTTGCTTTACAATCACACTTTTATTTGCAACTATACAGTACATTATGAAACAGACCTGATACATTTCTCTGCTGTTATTGTGAGCGATTCTTCAGAACACTTTTAATCCAGAGACAAAAGTGTTTGTTTTCATAATTTTCCTGATAATTATCACCTCTAAAACATATTTTTTTACCCATGTGCCTATTGCTTTGAAGATTTGAATAAATGACATGAATCAGATTAACCAAACGAATCAAATTCAAAGTTTGGTCATAAATATGTAACATTAGAAAAGCTGTGTTTATGTTGCAAACACCGTTTCTTTAATGAAGTCTGTGATTTGAGATCTTTTGCATGAGGTGCGACTCTTTCTTCTATCAGAGTTCTGATTGTGGATTGGGATGTGCATCACGGACAGGGAATCCAGTATATTTTTGAAGAGGATCCCAGGTAAATTCATCCGTATCTGAAGCACCAGAACATCACATTACATTTATTCTCTCTGAATGTCCCTCATTTGTAAAGACTCTCTCTGTGTTTCTGTATGGCAGTGTGCTGTATTTCTCAGTGCACAGATATGAAGACAGCTCCTTCTGGCCACATCTCAAGGAGTCTGACAGCAGTTCGGTGGGTTCAGGACCTGGACAGGGCTACAATATCAACCTGCCCTGGAACAAGGTACACCACACTCATTTCCTAAGTGTTTGTGAGGCTCATGTCCATTACATTTACATGTAGAAATGCTACAAACGCCTGTTTAGAGTGAGTTAGAATTGAGGTTGTAAATGGTTAGGCTAACATTGTACTGTGAGAACTGAAGATGCTTCAGAAGTGTGTTGGGTTGGTGCTGCTGAATGTGGCCTGATCTCTTTATTTAACTCCAGATAGGGATGGAGGATGGAGATTACGTCACAGCTTTCCAGCAGCTCCTGCTTCCGGTGGCGTATGAGGTACAGCTTTTAGATCAGCCACCTGCACATGTGATTTAAAGCTTGCTGTTTCATGACGACTCCTCTCTTGTGTATGTTCTTTCCAGTTTCAGCCTCAGCTGGTGTTAGTGGCGGCCGGCTTTGACTCTGTGATCGGTGACCAAAAGGTGAGATGCTCCGCTTCATTCCCTTTCCAAAACTCATTCCACGTTAATTGTTTAATACGGTCTATGTGTCTAGGGTGAGATGCGAGTGAGTCCACAGTGTTTCTCCATCCTGACCCACATGCTGAAAGGTGTAGCACAGGGTCGACTCGTGCTGGCTCTTGAGGTACGATCATATTACGAACAAAATTCTTCTTTGTAGTTAACATCTCACTCAGAATCACTGTGTTTTCATCTGTTAGGGTGGATACAACCTCCAGTCCACAGCAGAGGGTGTTTGTGCTAGTGTGAGGTCACTGCTGGGTGACCCTTGCCCTCACCTGACCTCTCCCGGCGCTCCGAGTGAAAGGTATGCTTACGCTCTCTAACATTTCTTTCTGTTATTCCCTGTTCGTTGTGTTTATTTTGATGTTTTGTTGCAGTGCCCTAAAGTCCATCTCAGAGACCATCTCAGCCTTGTATCCATTTTGGAAGAGTCTTCAAACTTTTGGTAATCAAATATAAAGAAAGCATTCATCACCATTTTTGTTCAAAAATGATTCAGTACAGCATAGAAGGATTGAGAGGTTTGTATGTTCTCTTCGGCTCTTGAATGTGTGTGGTCTTCAGAGGGTGGTCCTCTCTCTGATGTCACTCCCCGGCCCACTCCAGTGTGTGCAGAAGTGAAGGTTTCCTCTCCGGTCACTGGACTGGTTTACGACAAGAGAATGATGCTTCATCACAACATGTGGGACCGGTGAGAGTGTTAATAACATAGACACCACTGTATCCCTGTGACACTGCTGAAAATGGCACATTTTCTCATTTTGCGTGTGTTTTGATTATTTGGTTGTGTGTAATATATAAGATGAGGATCTATTGATTCCCTTAGTTGTCATCCGGAGCTCCCTAAGAGAATTTCTCGCATCTTTTGCCGGCATGAGGAGTTGGGCCTGGTGTCCCGTTGCCTTCAGATACCAGCTCGTCTAGCAACAGAAGAAGAGCTGGCACTCTGTCACAGGTGACAATCAAATGAATAAATCAGTGTTGACCACATTCATGTAGAAAAACATAAACACAATCTTTATCTAATTTACATAATGTTTCCTCAGTCCTGTTTAGTGGTCATTTCTTACTAATACTGATGTCGTACATTGCATTTGATTCAATTAAAGTCTGTTTTTCTCTCTTGTGTCTAGTTCTAAACATATAAGCACTATAAAGAGTACAGAGCACATGAAACCCAGAGATCTGGACCGTCTGGGAAACGATTACAACTCTATCTACATCTGTAATGATAGCTACACCTGCGCCCTGATGGCCGCTGGGTCGTGCTTTAACTCTGTACAGGCCATAATCACAGGCCAGGTGATCTTTATAAGTTATACACTTCTTAATATGTTTCCGTAAAATGTGTCCCAGAATGTTACTGCTTGAATTTGTTCGTATGTGTCCTTAATTTTTCGTTTGGTCCTGTAGGTGAGAAATGGCGTGGCTATAGTCCGTCCTCCGGGTCATCACGCAGAGAAAGACACGGCTTGTGGTTTCTGTTTCTTTAATACGGCTGCTTTGACCGCTCGCTATGCCCAGAGCATCACTCACGAATCCCTGCGTGTCCTCATCCTCGATTGGGACGTTCACCATGGAAACGGCACGCAGCACATCTTTGAGGAGGATGACAGGTTTGACCAGTCCCACAGACGACCATAATCAACCATAGTATAGTGGTCTGGATCAGTGCTGTTATTGTTAAATCAAACTAAAAATATTACAAATTATTTTTGTAACTTGACTAAAGCTGAAATAAAATATAAATACTAAAGGGAAAAAGTTAATTATTTTTTTTTTTTATTAATGTTAATGTAATGTTTCCTATTAATGAAAGCTTAATAGAAATAATAATAATACTTATATTAAAAGTAATACAATAATAATAACAATAATAATAATAATATTAATAAAATAAAAAAAAACATTATAAAACTATATAAATAATAATAAACTAAATAAAAAATACAAAAGCACACAACAAAATTACTAAAACTCAAACTAAAGTTAAAATGAAAAATATAATATATAAAAATATTTATAAATGCTATAATAGTATATTTAAACATTTAGCAGACGCTTTTATCTAAAGCGACTTAGTGTTTTCAGGCTTTAAAAACCAATTAAGTTATTACTTACACCATATAAATCATATAAAAAAACACTAATCTGGATGAAGTCAGATGCCGATAAGAGGTACGTAATTTATAATTTAAAAGTTTCCTTTCACCAAAATGTCTTATTTTAGTTTGCTTAAGCATTTCCTACTCTTTCTCTGACCCTGAGAATTAAACCGTCTGTTTTGAGACTATGAGACATCTGATGCAAGTTATCTTTTTTTGTTTGATCAGCTAACCTCTTTGCATTTTAAATGACTAACAATGGATCACACTCAATATAGTGTTTACCTGCAACACATCATTCAATAATAGCCTGTTTACAAACGTGCATTCATAAAGCAGTCAGAGCTAAAGTGTGATGGTGGTGCATCATAATCATTAATGTTCCTGTTGTTTTGTCTGGGTGGGTTTGCGTTATTAATGTGAACTCTTTATGTTGTCATATGTATTAATATCTTTGTTAGAGATCAGTCACAAATGTCTTTGTTCTCCCAGTGTTCTGTACATCTCCCTGCATCGCTATGAGGACGGGTCATTCTTCCCCGGTTCAGAGGATGCTAACTATGATAAGGTGGGGCTGGGGAAGGGCACAGGATACAATGTTAACATCCCCTGGAATGGGGGAAAGATGGGAGACCCAGAATACATGGCAGCTTTCCATCACATAGTGATGCCGATAGCCAGAGAGGTAAAAGCACATCATATGCTCGTTTTTACCTGATGTTGTTTGGTGTTAAATACTAACTGAATAGTGTTGTCTGTGTTCTAGTTTGCCCCAGAGCTGGTGCTGGTGTCTGCTGGGTTCGATGCAGCACGAGGCGATCCGTTAGGAGGGTATCAGGTGACCCCAGAGGGCTACGCTCACCTCACCCATCAGTTAATGAGTCTGGCTGCAGGAAGAGTGCTAATCATACTAGAGGTGGGCTAGATTCACTCACACATGTTTCCTTTTGAGTCTTTCAGTGGCTTATACTGAGTGTTTATAGACACTGAAGACTGGAGAAATGATGCTTGAAATTTGCATCACATGAAATAGCTACATTGTAAAATACGTTCAAATAGAAAAATGTAATTCTAAATTGTAATAATGTTTTGATCAAATAAATGCAGCTTTGGTGAGTTTTTTGAAAAACATTTAGAACACCGTCTTATTCTTTTCACTATAGGGGGGATATAACCTCACCTCCATCTCTGAGTCAATGTCCATGTGCACCAGTATGTTGCTGGGAGACTCTCCTCCGTCTCTAGACCATCTGCCCCCTCTGAAGACCAGCGCCACTGTTACCATTAACAATGTCTTGCGCGCACACGCCCCCTTTTGGAGATCCTTGAGAATACAGAGTGAGTCTGCATATCGAAAAGTACTTCCTAAGTCTGAAGAATTGAATTGTACGAACAGAATGACTATTTTAATGCGACATGCTTTTGTTTGTGTGTTTATGTCAGTTCCAGAGTCACTTCGTTTGGCTGTGCTGTTTCCTAAATCAAAAGACAAGAGGGCATCGGTGGGCACGAGCAAGAAATCTCCTCGCCAGTCCACCCCTGCCCAGAGTCCTGGACAGACACCGCAGCACCTCGAGCAGTCTGGCCTTGATGAGCTCAGTAAGGACCTGCTCTCTCTGAATCTCAACACAAGTACCTCATCTAACCCCAGCCCAGCGTCTGTCCCCATTGGAGGAGCCAGACGGAAGGTGAAACCCAACCCACAGAGGGATTCAGCAGACCGGGAGTCAGATTCACCCCTAAAACTCACATCAGAGAAAGCCAGAGCTGGAGATGGCACGCATGCAGAGATTACAGCTGTAAAACCTGAGACACCTGTAAGCATACTCTAATGTCATTAGCAGTGTATTTTGGCCACTAGTAATGTATTCAGTCATCAAACTTGCATTGAACAGGACCGGACAATCCCAGAATCCGTGGATGACCAGGAGAGTTCAGTGCTGGAAGCCGCTGGTGGCCACGCCACTATGATGTCAGTCTTAGGAAGTGCCTGCAGAGCACAAGCCACAGATTTGGTAACATATGCACATGCAGTAAAATGTGGCCCATTAAAAACCAATTAAAATACATTATTAATTCTAGTAAAAATAATAAATATGAAATGTTTGTGTGCTTGTGTGTGTGTGTGTGTGTGTGTGTATATATATATGTGTGTGTGTGTGTGTGTGTGTGTGTGTGTGTGTGTGTGTGTGTGTGTGTATATATATAATAAGATATTTAATAGTAGTAATAATAATAAATGCATGATTATATGAAGAAATAATCATAATAATAATACATTATATGTTATATGTTTATATATCAATGTAAAAGTAATAATGAACAATAAATAAAATTATATATATATATATATATATATATATGTATATATAAAGTTTTATTATTTATATTAATAATAAATATATAAATGTTAAATAATATAAATATTAAAATATATTTAGTAGTAATAATAACATTAAAATAAAAGATACATAATAATATATATGTACTAGTAATACAAATTTATATATGTATGTGAATTGCATATTATTCATTATTCCTTTTTTTTTTTACAGTAGGTTATTTGCATATGGGTACATTTTAGAATGTTGCAGTTATGTTGCTGAATTGGCGAGTAGCAGAGAGCTAGATTTATAGTTGTCATTCTGTTGCATCATTCAGTACTCTGGGCGATACTAATGGGAGTTTGTGTGGTGATCTAATCATGTGGCTCTCGTTGCTAGGACACCATGTATGTGGTGGACCCGCTGACATGGTGCCCACACTTGGAGTCAGTGCGACCGGTGCCTGCAGGTGGCATCGATGTCTTCCTGCCGTGTGAAGAGTGTGGAGGCGATACAGAAAACTGGATCTGTCTCTTCTGCTACAAGGTAACAGTTAATGACGCTCACAGCAAAAACAACACATGGATGTGCCAAAATCATTCATGTAACAGCCTTACTGTGTGCTCAATGAAGTTTAGAGTTGAGATTTATCACTGCCAACAGTGGTGCACTATGGGTCTCATTCACTAAGTGTGCATGTCGTTCAGGAGGATCATGTTTTTGTATTCCACACGGCAGAGCTGTTTCAGACGGGCTTCATTTCCTTTTCATTTTACAAAACTGCTTTGTTTACAGCAATAACCAAAAAACACAATATTTTGACTGTTCCATAAGCGCCACCTGCTGTCTGAGAGGGAATTAGCATTTTTAGCATAATTTCACAAAGCTAAAGTTTGGCTTTTATCTTGAAATTATGCAATTTTGAATGACGATGTGTATACATGAGTGGAGTCCAACTGGACAGATGCTGATTGTATAGTATTGTAACATGAACTACTTTTGAGGAAAAGAAAATCGTCTCCAGGTTAAAATCACTGGAACACAACATGACGGTTAAGAAGAATATGCATATGTTGTGAATAAACATTTATAAATATGAATAATCCAAACAATTATTAGTGAATGAGACCCATTGTATGAATTTAAAATGAACCACTTATTGTGGTTGAAGCACTTTTATATGTTTTGTGTCAGGTGCTCTGTGGGCGTTATGTGAAGCAGCACATGGTGACCCACGGGCAGGTGTCGGGTCACCCAATGGTGCTGAGCTTCGCTGACCTTTCTGTCTGGTGCTACGCTTGTGAGTCATACGTCCACAACAAGGTGGGTGCCGCCCAGATCAAGGGCCTGTAATCACTGAATGATGCATGACAACATGTTCATTTTTGTTCTTTATAAGATCAATTCAATTGTCACTGTTAGATTTAACATGCACCTTTTCAATACACAGCCGTGTCACTGTCTGTCTCTGTACACACAGGTGCTCCATGAAGCCAAAAGTGCCGCTCACCTTGTGAAGTTTGGAGAGGAGATTCCTCCTTTCAGCTAAACCAGCAGAGAGAAAGAAGCGATTGTTTGCATGCATGTAAAGAGACCAAACTGAGCTGCGGTAGAAGCAAGTTTCTTCAGTTTATCTGTCTTCCTTCCTCACTTTTGTCGTAAACATACTTCATAGATTCTCATTGTGCCAATTGTGGGGTTGTTTACCAAAAAAATTGATTTTATTTGAATGGAATTTGTTTGATCTTAAAGAAAATCTCTAAAAGGTGTCCTATCTACAAATTGTAATGGTTGCTTTTTTTTCCCGAAACAGTACTTTGATTTTATTAAGAGTTCTTGTAGAAAAACGGTAGCATGGTGCTAAAATCACAATTTTACAACCAGCCAAATCAGTGTTTCAGATGTATTGCATTCTCAGTGCACAACTAACAGTGTTTGCACAGCACTGTTGAGAAGCTTTTTTGTTTTCATTCTGAATTTCATTCAGACTCCAGACCAAGGTGATCAAACTGTGGAAATTACAAAACCACCGTAACCTGAAAGCAATAAATAGTGCAATTTTTACTTAACCAGCATCCGAGGACAGGATGTAATGAGTTATTTTGTGTTCCTTTTCTTTTTTATCTATTCCTTTTTGCACAAACATGATGACTCAAACATTTGGAAACCCTCACTTTGTTGCATTATAAATAAATAAAAAATGCATTTTATACATGATTTAGCATTTTATGGCCACATTTGTGAAAAGATCAAAGGGAGAATCTCACTCCAATGTAAAATTAAATAAATAGTATTATATATATGTGTATATATATATATAAATGTTACAATAGTGTTTTATATAAAGATACGTAAACACACACACACACACATTCACACACACACACACACATATATATATATATATATATTATAATTCAGGGGTCTTCATGTAAAATAGTTTGAAGTCCAGTAATGAACCCTCGTCACCAGCCAAGGTCCAGACAATTTATATACCTAAAAATATGAATTGATGGTTTTTGGCAGACCAGGCTAAGATATTTAGGATCATATATAAGACTTTAAAACAAAAGGTTTTATAAAATGATAAACTTCACAATTAAGCCATTATTTTAGCCACAATTTAAACCATTTTATTTGTTGTTGAAAATATAATATATAATAATATAAATTATTATATTAATTTAGGCAATTATTATCAATCAATTATGATATTAATCTTAATATTGGTTTTATAATACATTATCTTCTTGTGGATCCGCCAGTTCACATTTACGACTTTCTTGTACGAAGTAAGACTTTTTATGGCTCTCTGCTCTCTTCACTGCAGACCGTCTGACCGTAGCAACACTTTACTGTAGCAGCAGCCCATAATAGCACTGTAGGACCTAAACAAGACCTTGATGTGCTTGGTATGAATTAGATTTTGTTAGAAAATAGTGCCTGGTATTTATTTATGTCATTATGTCAAAAAGCTTTGCGGTCCGGATTCGGCCAGTTGGTGACCCCACACTGTCAGAAAGAAGCGCATACCCTTTCAAAACAACACACAAACAAACAAACAAACAAAAAAACAACAACAAAAAAACAGCTTTGTACCTTATTTAACAATAAATGTTGCAAAATCATTAATATTAATGTTATCAATAATACCTAATTACAATATTAGTACCCATATATAGATAGATACTGTAGATAGATAAAATAGCTTGATATATATAGGCCTTTTTTCTTTCTTGATATATTTTAATTAGATTTACCCAGAGTGAGATATTCTTGTTTTAAATCTTATGGTTACTGTTTTTTGCAAGCATTAATTTTCGTGTCAGCTGAGCGATCGTAATGATGCACAGACGAGCTTCTTCCCTCCAGCATTCATGCTCATTCCTCTAGTATTTATTGTTGTATTTTTCTTGTGCTCATCTGAAATGCGTCACTTCTGCTCCGTGTACTATTCTCTCTCTTCCTCTTCCCTCTGTATGAAATGTAATGCTTTTAGGATCGATGAGCTGTAACTCTTTCTTTCCCCCCACAGGGGTTGACAGATATTTTCATTTTCTCATTGTGCATCTTTGGATTGCACTGCTGTGTGTGTGTGTGTGTGTGTGTGTGTGCGCACAGAGACCCTCCTCCCAATCAGAATGGCCCTGCGCTCCCCCTCCCCTCCCTTCTCTCTCTCTCCTCTCCCTCCATATGTGTGAAGAAGATGGTTGCAAGCAGCGTGGGCCTGTTTTTACTGTCGCACATCCTGTCGTGATCCGACCGGGAGGAAGCGGAGGAGAAGAATCCCTCCATTCAGGTCAGTTTCTCTCTTTCACTCACTCACTCCTTCATGTTATGTGATGCTGCTGTCAAGTAATTCAATTTGAATGAGATTTTTGTCACCCAGATCCTGTGGTGGGAGGAACAGGCCTGGAGTCAGCCAGAGCAGAGAGGTGAATCTCCTTTCATCCATCTCTTTACATCCTTTACATCCTTTTTTTTGTTAAATATGACCATGGTATTAGCATTTTTACCATGGTAAAACCATAATTTTTTTTTTCTTTTTTAAGAACATGCTTCATTGTAATAGCATATTCTTTATGAGTATAATGTAAATAAATGAGAAGCACAAAAAAGTACATTTGATATTACCACATGAGTACTGTAAAAAACAGTAACACCTCATAATAAGGTTTTAATTAACATGATTTAATTAGTTAACATGGATTAACAATTATAACAATATAAAAATAATAGTTCACATTAAATAACAGTGCAAATTGTATTACTGTTAATTTCATTTTCAATTTAAACAAACAGGCAAAAAAATAATAATAAAAAGTGTTATTTTAGTATCACAGAGATATTAATAGTTTTTATTCGTATTTCAAATGATTAGTTATTAAATTTTATATTTTCTGTTTTTATATTAGACTGAGTAATTTTGTGATTTTAAGTGTTTTTTTTTATGGTGTCGTTTTTATTCATTTTTTATTTTAAATTATTATAGTATCTAGAGTAATTCAAAATAAGAAATGTTGCCTTGGCGTCCATCTGAAATAAAATAAGTTGTATGTTTTTTTTATATATATTTTATTTCATGTAATAAAAATTTTATTATTTTAGTTTTAGATTCAGTTAGATTTAGTTCATGTGTTAACATTAACTTACCTTATTGTTTATTGTGATCATAAAAGCTATGGAACGTGAATTATAGTTTAGTACAATGGTATATTCAAAATAAAATGAAAGTCAGTGGGGTCTAGTGTTGTTTGAAACAGTTGTTTATGAATATCATTCATAAAATTTTAACAGAAATAAATGTAAATATAACAATCTCTTATTATTTAAAAAAATTATTTTTATTTTCATTTAGTTTAACTTGATTTACTAAAATAACTAAAACTAAACAGAAAAAAAATACAAACAATAGATATTTAAAAAAACTAATAAAATGACAAAGCGTACAAAAATATTTCTGAAACTAAAATTAAAACAGAAAAATAAAAATTAATTCAAATATGAATAAAAACTGTAAAAGTATCTCAGTCATACTAAATTGACACCGGAGTATATGATGACAGAATTTCTTTTTTTTTTATGAAAAAATGACACGGAGATTAAAAGTGGTGTTTTTAAACGTTGTAGATGATCTATAGAATGCCATTGCATCATATAATCTTTCTTCTGCTTGCGTCTCCAGCTGTCTCCAGCATGCAGCGTCACTCGTCTGATGTGGCCCGTCTGTATCAGACTGAGTTCATCCGGAGCGCGCGGGCGGTGGGCATGCTCTGGGCCGTCTGCACGCTCTGCTTTGCCATTATTGAGGTGGTCATTCTCATCCAGCCTTCATGGGTGGGCACACGAGAGCTGCACTACCGAGGAGGGGGTCCGGCTCCTCCGACCGGGACGCTGGGCCTCTTTGAGGTCTGCATGGAGATGGATTGGCCTGTCCCAGAATGCCGAGGGTCTCTTCGCACCCTGACTCCGCTCCCTGCCTTCCAGTCTCCCGCTGTGCTGGTGTGCATGTCTCTCACTATGGTGTGGGCCAGCGTGGGCTGTCTGTGTCTGTTCAGATTCTGCAACGCAGCAACCGTCTATAAGATCTGTGCTTGGCTGCAGCTCACAGCAGGTGAGACTCTTCAGCTGATTCATCAAGTCTCTTCTGCTCACCACCGCTGCATTTATTTGATCAAAAATACTGGGTTACTATTTTCTATTGTAATATGTTTTTTAATATAATTTGTTCCTGTGATGCAGCGCTGTATTTTCAGCATCATACTCCAGTCTTCAGTGTCACATGATCCTTCAGGAATCAATCTGATATACTGATTTGATGCTTAAGAACTATTTTGTTTCTTATCAACACTGAAAACTTTTGTGCTGCTTCATTTTTTTTTTTGTGGAAACTGAAAATGTTTTTAAGATTCTTTGATGAATAGAAAGTTCAAAAGAAAATATTTATTTGTAATAGAAATGATTTGTTACAATATTAATATTTATATGTCACTTTTGAAATGTCTTTAATTCCTTGAAATAACCTCACTGAGACCAATATTTACCTCATTAAAGTAAAATCTAATTTAATTTATTTCATTTACTTTTACTTATTAACGTGTCTCAAATTACAAATCGGTGCCTAATTCTAATTAAAATAGTCACAATTCAGAAAATCTGAATAGTTTCACAAGGCAGCAATTTCTAACAGAATATATATATATATATATATATATATGATGATCCAGAGATCTGTGTAGTATGTGATGATGAAGAAGTGATTATTGAAAGCTTGTGATTTCTTCTGAATAACTCATTCCATTTTTTACACTAAAAATTTAGTCCCATGACCCTCTTGTTGACTCTTAGATTTAAAGAGGCTGACTTTTGCTATCACCGGTACATCTTTAAGACATTGTGGAGGATGTAAATGACCTCAGTTTTGATTGGCTAACCTCTTTGCATGCATCCTTCAGTCATGACCTCTTTGTAGAGCTGTAGTACACTGAGATTGTTTTTGAATCTCTTCTGAAATGTGCTCTTTTTGACGTGAAATGTGAACAATGTGTGTTAAACAATACAGTACTACTAATTGCCTCTCTGTTTCTGGATGCAGGCTTCTGTCTGGCCCTGGCGTGTGTGTTGTTCCCAGACTCCTGGGCGTGTGCTGAGATGCGGGCGCTTTGCGGGGACCGTGTGAGTAGCTTCTCCCCGGGGAACTGCTCTGTGCACTGGGCGTATATACTGGCCATGTTGGGGGTGCTGGACGCCGGCATACTGTCCACGCTGGCTTTTGTTTTGGGGAATCGCCAAGATGCCCTGCTGCCAGAAGATGCCAAGGATGGTGATGGTAAATGGTGCACCCATTCTTGCTAAAATCTCTAAAATCATTTAATGTTTTACTGCCTGTTTTAAGAGAGTAGAAGTATTGTTCATGCTTAGTTTATGTTAACTAAAGTAGATAACTAATGATAAACCTTATTGTGAAGTGTGAGATATTTTAATCATGTTGTTTTCTCCTCTCTTCTCAGTGACTGGCTTGTTACTGGCAGCATAAAGCAGCGGTCAGAAGGTGCTGGTAAGACTGTAATCTAGTTTTTCTGGGGATTGTGTTTTTCTTCTGGCAGTAGCATTGGACCCAGCATCCTCTTCTCTCTTCTGTAACTCATGTCTCTGTTCTTTCTCACCCCCTCAGGTGGCTGTTTCATCACGTCGTTTGTGAACTTCTCTCCTGACAAATAATGATGAGATAAAACGTGTGAAGAGATGCTTGTCTTTTCCCCCTCAGCATGATGTCACCGTCCTGTGAATTCTGCTTACATAACCTGTCTGCATAGAAACAGTCACCTGGCAACAGAGTCCTTTCTCCCCTGACGGAGGAACATTACTCTGATCTTGTAATGGCGGCTCTAAATAGAGAAGAGCAAAGGCCATTTTCTTTAGTGCATTTCCAAGTGGAGGTATAGTCGAGGTCTGTGTGATCACAGATCACATGTGGTTTTCAGTTAAATGATATTTAGAGGATTGACTGTGATGTTTGATTCCATGTTCTAGATGTTTTTGTGCATGAATTTAAGTCTGAATTTAAACTCAGCATAATATTACTATAAATCTGTTTAGTTTTGTTTTTGGTCAGTAAAGTCTTAATCGTTTAGAATCAGATTTAATGATTTGATCATCTTTAAGCTAAAGGTAGCTAATAACTTATATTTAAGTGAGCACAAAATAAAAATCTGCCTCTTTATATTCTTATCCAAACTTTAAATGAGTTGGTTTCTTCATCAGAACAGATTTGAAGGAATATAGCATTACATCACTTTCCTGACCAATGGATGCTCTGCAGTGAATGGGTGCCGTCAGAATGAGAGTCCAAACAGATGATAAAAACATTATATTTCACAAGTAATCCACACCACTCCAGTCCAGCATTTAACAATTTGTAAAGTGAAAAGCTGTGTGTTTGTAAGAAACAAATCCATCATTAAGACATTTTTAACTTCAAACCATTGCAAATATAAGAGTCCTCTGTCTGTAATAATACTTTCTCCGGTGATAAAGTAATCTCATCTGAATCAGGAGAGAAATATGCACAGATTACGCACTGTTTACAAGGAAAAACAGTCCAGTCCTAAGTTATTCTAAACAAATGTGACCCTGGAGCACAAAAGCAAGCTTAAGTTGTTGGGGTATATTTGTAGCAAAAGCCAAAAAAAACATTGTATGGGTCAAAATTAACGATTTTTCTTTTATGCCAAAAATCATCAGCATATTAAGTAAAGATCATGTTCCATCAAAATATTCTCTAAATTTCCTACCTTAAATACATCAAAACCAAATTTTTGATTGGTAATATGCACTGCTAAGAACTTCATTTTGACAACTTTAAAGGTAATTTTCTCAATATTTAGATTTTTTGCACACTCAGATTCCAGATTTTCAAGTAGTTGTATCTCGGCCAAATATTGTCCGATCCTAATAAACCATACATCAATGGAAAGCTTGTTTATTCATTTAAAAAAATTAACACTTCAGACTGGTTTTATGGTCCAGGGTCACATGTCAATGGATTTTGATGTGAAAGGACAACATGAGATGGGCATTTTCACTGGAGGAAGAGTTATTATGGATTATGGACTTGTATTTTAGCCGGAAGTGAAGTTTAAAAAAATATTACTGATGAATTTGTTTTTACAAGTAGCTACACAACTTTTCACTTTACAGGACATTAAATGCTGGACTGGAGTGTTGTGGATTATTGTGATGTTTTTATCAGCTGTTTGAACTCTCATTCTGACGGCACCCATTCACTGCAGAGGATCCAATGGTGAACAAGTGATGTACCCTAATGCTAAATTTCCCCAAATCTGTTCTGAAAAAGAAATAAACTCATCTTAAATTGCCTGATGGTGAGTAAACTTTCAGCAAAAAAACAAAACAAAACAATTAATAGCAGTTTCACATGGAAACACGTGACATCACAATGGTAGTAAAGTCGATTCCAACTTCTGTTTCATGCTGACTTTAAACTTGCATGCCACTGTTGTAATCGTAATTGTCTTCAGCCACCGTTAATATATAAAAAGTCATTGTCAGTTGTGCTTGTTTCAGATATAATGCTGATAGGTTAAGACTTTATCAAGCCGTTGCATTAAATGTTGAATGTGATGTGTTTTCTAATCCACTTCCAATGTAAAAGCAATGCAAAATTTTAAACAAAATGTTGTAGTTCACACACTTTATTAGCACTTACAGTGATTTCTGTTGTTTGACAAAACTTGCAGTATTGTATTTTTGCAGTAATGTATTTTTTTACAAGATTTTATGACTGCACAAATATCTAAAAGCATTAATATATGATTATATAGCTACGATTTCCTTCACAAATTCATAATAGTCAGATTACAAACCCAGAGGGCAGAAAGTTGGGACAGTGATTAATATCAGACAGAGTGTTTCAAAGCCAAGTCAAGGGACAAAAACACTTGATCAAGCTAAGATAGGATGCGTATGACACTAAGAAAACAACACACTACTTTAGACAGCCAGTCGGAGAAAGAGAGGACAGGAAACTCATTCAGAGCATGTTTGAAGGGCTCTTTTCTCCTGTAGTGCTGATTAGTGCTGTAGAAAGCAGCTGATCTGATGTGTTGTTGTGCTGTTTAAACCTGTACTGGATATCTTATGCAATAAATAGATTTCAGACATTTTCGTTTCTCAATCATTTGTTTAAAAAAAAAAATCTAAATTAAGTTTACTTTCTAAAACAGTACTGTAGGTGTAGATACTGACTGAGCTTGTTATTATTACTGAGTGAGCTGTGAGTTACTGTTAATTTCCTCACAATATGAAACAAACTCACTGTAGCTGTAGATAAGCTCTGATATATTTGGATCTCTGAGGAAACAGTCATGCTCCTTTCATCTGCTGAGAAACTCAGGGTTGCCAAGTGGCAAATGGCTTATAGTAGGAACTCACTCCTCAATGCACACGACAAAACATCACCTAAATGCTATCTTGCATGACCCTGGTCAAACAATCATTTAAAATCTGAATCCGTAATTAAGGTAAATGTAACTTTGATCCTGTTGTTTTTGACAGAAACAGCGAAAAAGCTACTTGTGCAAGCCAATAACTGATTATTTCCATGTCAGTATGGTCAATTAATGCCTGTACTATGGAAGCCTTTTTGCACCATGGAATAAAAAAATTAAAAGGTAATTGTGACTTTTGATCTCACAATTCTGATTTTATGTATTTTTTCTCAGAATCGTAAGTTAAGAACTCATTGTGAGGAATTACTTTGCAATTCTGAGGAAAAAAGTCAGAATTGCAAGATGTAAACCCAGAATTGGAAGAAAAAAAGTCACAGTTAGCTTTTTTAATTGTTTTGTTCCATGATGGAAAAGGGTTTACATTCTGTAGAATGTAGCCAGAAAGAAGAAAAAGCATTTTCCATAAGCTGTTATGTGTATGGGATTTATTATATTATAACACTGAAACAGAGTATTATCATATCAGAGTACCTCAGCAAGCAGGTCTTGATTAGATTTAGGCAAACGACAATGAACACTGGCGTATCTGTAAGCAAGTGAAATGTGGCAGTCCCGTCTGAAACTCTTGCTTGCTCTGTCTGTCTAGATTTCTCTCTATTTCACCAAACATTTCCCTTTAATT
Organism: Carassius auratus; assembly: GCF_003368295.1. Lineage (NCBI taxonomy): Eukaryota > Metazoa > Chordata > Actinopteri > Cypriniformes > Cyprinidae > Carassius > Carassius auratus. Next base: position 111,130 of record NW_020526107.1, read on the forward strand.
CCTCTCACTTTCACATACTCTTTAAGCTGGCAGGTACTGCAGGATATGCTGGGCGATCAGAGCGGGGTCATAGGTCAGGGCTCTGCGCTTGCGGCTGTGTTTTTTGGGGGACGGCAGGTCAGTGTCTATGCGCTTCATTCTCTGTAGGCCGACGTGTGGTGTTCTGTTGCTCTGCCCTGCAACCTCTTCGTCATCCACATCACCATCGAGCCGTTTCACCCTCAGCAGTGATGCCTCGGCGTGGGGGGAGGGGCCAGGGGCGGAGTCCAGGGACCGGCGGGAGCGTTTTAGGGCGGATCCTCCAGATTGCTCCATGTTGGCCACAGCGCTCAGATCCCGTTTAGCACGCTGGTTTGAAGGACCTCCCTGACTGCCACCCGATGCCAAGCTGGAGAGGATTTTCTCAACAAGGTACCTTCAAAATATAAAAATAGTTTTACGTTTGCTTGGCATTTTATTGATTCATTTGTGGAATTTTTTATATTACTATTTCTAATTGTAGATTGAAGGGTTTTTTTTAAGTTTTAACATTTTAAAGTTCTTTTTATAATTTAGTTTTGTGCTTTTGTAATTTGTAGTAGTTTATTTAAATATTACTATTTATTTAAAATTTTAGTTTTGTTCATATTTGTCTTATGTTATTAATATTTTGAATTCGATTTTTTTTTACTATTTTGTTTAAATTTAAATTTTAGTTAAATATTTTTTACTAATTTGGATATGTTCTTTTCTCATTTTAGTTTTTTTATATAACTATTTAGTTTTCTTTTTTTTTTTTTTTACATCTAATCATTTTTTCTATTTTAATTAATATTCTGAATTACCATTTGAACTATACTTTCAGTTTTCAGTTAAATTTCTAGTAATTTTGTTATGTGCTTTTTAAATTTCTTTTAAATTTTTTTCATCTAATATTTAATATTATTATTATTTTAAATGAGTGTTTATTTCTCTATTTTCATTTGAATTTTAGTTAGATATAACTATACATAATTATGTATTATGTGCTTTTGTCAGTTTTATTACCATTTTTTTATATCACTATTTATTTCTAATCTTATAGTTTGTTTTTAATCTAGTATTTATATTTTGGGTTTAGTTAATATGTATTATTATTGTATTACTTATTTACAGTTATTAACTTTAGTGTTTCAGCTTATTTCATTAAACAAAAATGTTTTTATAGTTTTAGTTAATGATAATAACCTTGACATTGAGGCATTGGTATGGTTATGAACGGCATGTTTCCATTACCTGAGCATCTCTTGGTCTTTGTCCTGCTCTCTCTCTGATATCCTGTTGGTGTTTTGAGCGAGTCCAGCCTGCATCAGTCTCTCCTGCTTGTAGCGGTTGAGCAGAGCCTGAGTAAGCTGAGGATCCAGAAGGCCCTGCCATGAGGCCTGGGGCTTGGCCATGCTCACAGCCTGCTCGGTCTCATCGTAGTCCGGAGGGTATGGGCCCTGGAAATCACCCTCCTCCTCCTCCTCTTCCTCTGGTTTGCCTTGTCCGTTATTCTGTGCCTCGTTTAGGAGACGCAGCATTGACGCCAGATAAACTGCTTCCTGTTCCCGCCTCTGGTCGTTCTCCACCAGCCGCTGGAGGGCTTGTCCAAGACCTTGAGCTCTTAAGACCTCTGGTTGGTAGTACAGATCATTGCTCCGACTCCTGAAGTCAGCAGTGGGGTAAGACATCATCTGTGCCTCGTAGGGCACTGAATCTCGCAGGTCTCTTCGCAGACGGATTTCAGCTGCCTGGATGTCAAAGCTGCGACCTCCTCCACGCATGGTAGAGAGAGGCTGACAAATACAGAGAAGAGGAGAAAGAAATCAAACTGGTTGGTGAAAAATGTCTCCTGTTTCGATGTTAAACAAATTTGTGCACAGTTTGGCACAGAAAATCTTATTTATACTCATTGTTATTTATACATATTTGTATAAAATAAGTATTAATGGTCCCATCTAAAATGGTTTTATATGAGGTGTGCATATAGTATGAAATGTCCCTCACAGGAAATGACCATTGTTTTTTTCTACTTATTAGAAATTAGTTCCGGTGACTTATTATATTGACAGGTGTCTTTGGGCATTTTTTTTTTTTCTTTGTGAAATTACATTAAATAAAATTAGCACAGATTCTTTAGTGGTTTTTAGTCTTTTTGGCCATTTCAGCTTCACTTTTGTTGTTGTTACAAAAAAAAGGGACAATGCAGTATTAGTTTCATTGATTTATTATATTGACTGGTGGGCGGACTGTAATTGATTGCAATCATTTTGTTATGTTCAACTACACTTTTGTTTTCGCTATGTATTATTCAATAATTGAAAGCAATTAAATAATGTAATCTTGTTTAGAAAGTAATGTATTTCCTACAGAGGACCATCTCTGATGAATAGGAGCAAGGGCTGGAGATTTTATGATTAGTAGATTGTGACGTACAATTTTTGAGCACAGAAACACTCACCTCCCACTTCAGTGACACTTTACATACTAATCATTCATGCATTGGAGAGGAAGCATTAGTAAGTATGTTTCCTCTCCTCTCATCTGTACTCCCATCCTTACACCTCCTCTTCATCCCCACTGAGTCAGACATTCAAATTACAACCACACTATTGAGAAGAAATGAAAGATGCTTTCTAGGGCCTGAAATCACTGTAGAGTGCATAGCAAGCACATTCTGACAGTATGACTAACCAGCTCCTCTTCAGCTTATATTAGTTCTGTCACTGGCAGTGAAGATCTGTGTCCACCATTACCAGGGACGGACTCAAAGAGGGTTCGCGAATCATTTGAGTCAGTTTGGGAGTTAGGAGCGGGTTCGCGAATCATTTGAGTCAGTTCGGAGTATGGAGCGTGAACCATTTGAACCAGTTTGGGAGTTCGTAGCGGGATCGCGAATCATTTGAGTCAGTTCTGGAGTTCGATACGGGATCACGATTCACAAATCATTTTAGTCAGTCTGGGGATCGCAAATCATTTGAATCAGTTCAGGAGTTCGGTGCGGGATCGCGAATCATTTGAGTCAGTTCGGGAGTTCCTCTGCGACCACCTGCTAATAAGCCCAAGGGGGGACAAGGGGTATGTTTCTGAGTTGGGACACTGCCTTGCGCAGCGGTGCCCCCAGACTCACTGATAGTGGTTTACCCATTTCTAGCACATACCACCTTACATGGTATATTAATAATGCCATATTCCCCTAAACATGTGTAATTGCTGATGTATGCTCATGACAGAAATGAAAGATGCATTTCCACTTACGATTTACTTTAGCTATTTTATTTATTTTTAATTACAATTTATTCACTTTAAATAAATTATAATCTAAAGTGATAGGATTAAAATGAATTGTAGTTGCTCAACACCACAGGAACAGTAAAAAAATAAATAAATAAAAAAGTCTAAACTCACAACTCCAGAGGTTCACGGAACAAGAAGGGGGAGAAAGGATGGTGAACTTGCATGTTAGTAAAGGCAGGCGCATTAAAAAAAAAAAAAAAAACAGTTTGAAACAGGACACACCTTCTCTTTTTTAATTGATGATGGCGGTGCTTCACTTTCTCCATTTTTCGAATTGGAAAGCATGCATCTAAAAGTTCCTTCCCAGTGTGTCTGGTATGCACTTGCCTGTGCTGGCATGACAACAACGAAAATGTTGATAACAACCTAGTCAGCAGTTCAGGGTGTGGCAACAGTAGCGTGCTGAACTGTCAAGTAGTAATGTTTGTTAGGCTGCCTGGGGCTCGAGGATATAGAGCGAACAACTTTTTTTGAGCAAGCATTGATTATGCCTGAGTGACACAGTCTTTTGTGAGACGCATGAATTGGGCTTCAAACGCTGTGAGCGCACGCGCTACGTGGGACTGGTGATCTGGTCACCCTAGGCGGGTTCCCGAATCATTTGATTCAGTTCGGGAGTTCGTAGCGGGTTCGCGAATCATTTGAATCAGTTTGGGGATCGCAAATAATTTGAGTCAGTTCGGGGTTCGCGAATCATTTGAGTCAGTTCGGGAGTTCGTTGCGAGTTCACGAATCATTTGAGTCAGTTCGAGAGTTCGTAGCGGGTTCGCGAATCATTTGAGTCAGTTCGAGAGTTCGTAGCGGGTTCGCGAATCATTTGGATCAGTTTGGGGATCGCGAATCATTTGAGTCAGTTCGGGAGTTCGTTGCGGTTTCGCGAATCATTTGAGTCAGTTTACGAGTTCGATACTGGATCACAAATCATTTGAGTCAGTTTGTAAGTTTGGAGCAGGTTCGCGAATCATTTGAGTCAGTTTGGGGTTCGCGAATCATTTGAGTCAGTTTTAATATTTAATACTAGTTCTAATTACGTTTTCCAAGCGTGTTTGGGTGTAATATATGACATATTGTTTTAATGATGTGCCTTTTAACAGTATAAAGTATATTCAAAAACTAAAATCGTGCATAAAAAGTGCACGCATCTAGGCTAATGTAAAGTTACACGATGAAGTCATAGTGTGCGTGTGCATTTTGAGTGCGTTCTTTCACTGGATTATTCGATGTATTCAAATGCATTTATGAATGCATGTGAATGATCACAAAATTCAAGATATGGGGGTTAGAAAATGTACATATTTATATCATTTTATGTAGTTAATCAATATCACACGAAGAGTGCCATTTCAGTTTTTCTCCAAAAATCAGCATGATTAAAATGTGATATTAAGTGATGAGTGGATAAAGACTAGAGAAATCAAATAGTGAGAGAGTGATCTGCTCACCTGGTTATGGTCCATTACTGATAGGAGACCTGTGTTTCAGCAGTGATTTATGATCTAGAACCTTGAATCTGTTTCTCTACTCATGTTAACCACTGAAAAGAGCTAAAGCCTGAGGTTATAAACAAAGTGCTGAGTCATGACATTGTCTTCACCCTCTGTGTGCAAAGTAATTATTCTAAATTGCAAAGCGAGCACTGAGAAACAACTAGCAGCTCAAAAACTACAATATGTGCAAGTTCTGTGTTTGTCAGAATGATAAGTGAAGTTCATTTATGTGGTATTTTAGGGCTGTTATGATTAATAATAAATGAGGCAGATATAGTGACGTCTGAAACTAAAGGAGCAGGATTCCTCTGGACGCTGTGTGAGTTTGATCAGTGACTCATTCTGGTGCATTTAGATGTCTGTAGCACTCCAGACGTACACATTGCATGTGTGGTGATATGAATCTTGCTGTTAATATCATGAATTTAAGTGGTTTAGACGTCCTCCGGTTCCTTACCATCTGCTTCACTCTGCACCAATGGAAATGTTTCTAACGTAAACAACCATCTGCAAAGTTACTTTACAGCTCCTGTAGACTCCAGCCAAAGTGCTTTGTCACATCAATTTGCATATAGTTGTGTGTGTCATTATAAAATGTATTAAGAGATTATCAATACACTTCATGGGATTGGACTTAATAAAGATGCTTCACGTACCCACTTTTTTGCATAAAAAAAAATCAATAGCAAGTGTAAAAATAATTTTACAGTAAAAAGGTTTTTACAGTTTGGTGTGTGTACAGATTAAGTGAATTTCCAATCAGTGTTGTTTTAGCTAAAACAATAAAAAAAATTACAAAGATGAAATTAAAAAAGATATTAAATGAAAAACAAATGTCTAAAAAAACTTAATACAATCAGTGTTTTTATAACTAAAAATAACAAATTGTTTTCTGTAATTTAAAAAATGGAGATAAAAAAAAAACATTTCACAAAAAAATTCAGAACAACTCAATCCAATCAGTGTTGTTTGTTTTTTAAAATCCTTATCTAAAAAAAATATAAATCTAAAAAGCAAAACTCTAAAATGTATTTTTAAAATGAAATAAAAATACTTAAACTTACTTACTTAAAAAAACAACTTTGTTGCCTTGGAAACTAACTGTAATAAATAAAAATATTTATACTAATAATTATTACCAAAAACTAAAGCTGAAAAAAAAAACTAAAGATAAATAGATTAAAAACTAATAAAATGACTAACTTAAATTAATATGCAAGCTGAAAAATATATAAAATAGCTCCAAATATTAAATACTATAATAGTATTGAAATAATACTAAATTAACACTGAGCCCAGTATATTCACATTTATTCAGTCATTGAATTTTTTTTTTCATGATAGCACATGAAGCTCATTTTACTAGGTTAACTGACAAACATTTTTACAGTATAGATGGATGGATGGAAGAAAACTGAGAGTGCTCTCCGAAAGCTGTTGCCATGGCAGCGTTCCTCCTCCGCTTGGAGTGAAAGAGTGTTTGTTCTGCTAATGAGATTGTGCTTCCTCTGCCATTGATTTTATCCCGTGTTGTCCTTCAGATATGGCCCCTTATCCTTTACACGTTCCCAAAATGACTGTAGCATTTACATTCAGCTCAACATGACTGTGTTTCAGTGACCGCTGCTGTCCATGGTGCTGAAAACATGAGCTCACACTAATGACTGCTACACTTGTGCTCTCATGTCTTAGTCTCATGTCACTTTAAATAGTAAATTCAACAAGTACACATGACACATCATCTGTTATATAAGTATCATTCTGTCTACCTTGCTAAAATAACATGGAGCTCTGCGATTGAAAATTCAATGTAATATTTAATGTGATCTTGGGTCATTTGCAAGATCCTTTTGCTGTGCATCCATTTCTGCGCACTGCCTTTCTGAGAAATTTCCAGAATTGAATCAGGATTGTTTTCAATAGTAAAGCCCTGTTGATATGTGCTCTGTTGTTGCCAGGCAATAATGATTTGTACGCCCTATTTCACGCCATCTGGCTCGACTGATCTCATTGTTCTCTGTGACATCAGTTAAGCAGAAATTTAAACGCAGCCAAGCATAACATGAAAAGGGCACAAATATTACATTGTGTACTTTCACATATTCAATATGACCCATGTGCAATGATTCACATGTAACTGAAATGAAATAGAAAAGTGCCTCTAAACACAATGAAATTGGCATTTAGCACCAAATGCAAACCTCTGTACAAATTGAATAAAGGTAAAAAATAAGAAAACATGCAGGTTAAGATGTAACTATTGAGAAATCAAAGTGAATCACGCACTCAGTCTCAACAAACACACACGATGAGGGTTTGGTATGGTGTTTGCTTTACCTTTGCCTCTGATGTGGGGATCTGGAACAGCGTCAGGGAGAGGAAGAGCAGAAGAGAGCTGGTCAGAAGGCCCGACATCCTGGAGGAGAGAATGAAGCTGCCCCTGCAGTGAAGAGAAACGCTGCCACCAAACACCAGCACAGAGACTGACAGATCCAAACAGAGAGAAACACAGAGAGAGAGAGAGAGAGAGAGAGAGAGTGGAGAGCAGAGAGGGAGGAGCTTCATTGTTACTCCGAACAGAGATGCATGAAAGAGGTTAAAAAAGAGACTGTGTTTGTGATTTTTGCATGGTAAAGCTGATGAAAATGTTTTACTGCATGCATACAGTAGGGCTGGTCCAAATAAAAAGATTATAAGCTTCGAAACTTCGGTAGTAATCAACACCTAATATTCGAAGCTTTGGAGGGGGCTGAACATATTATTCTCTAGAATAAAAGGCTGCAATCTCTGTGTGTTTGTCTGTGTTTGCCAAGAACAGTTCATCCAATCGACTTCATGCGTGGTCCGTGTATTGCTGCGGATCAAAGGAAGTGCAGGGTCACATTTTGGTGCAATTTGGACACGCGACACGTTCAGAATGAATAAACTTTTAATCTACAGAACAGCGCGAGCCGGAAGCGGTGCTTCACGCGGGCAGGGCTTATATGCTCTTAAAACGTACACACTGTTCTAGTGACACGACAAATTATTATAAGGGCTGGACTGTACGTTTTTGTGATCACTTCCGTATTCGCAAGTATTTTCCAAGCAAATAAGTGCACGTTTTTATCATGTGTAAAATTAGCTAGCCTACTTATTAACATGGCGGATAAAAGCAGCTTTTTTTTTTTTACACCAACAATATACGTAGAAGATAGAAGATTTTTCAAACTTGATGTGCTGTTGTGGTAGGCCAGTTTCAAATCGTATATTTGCCACACAGCCTTTGTCTTGTCCTCACACAATTTAAAGTGCTCCCACACAGCTGAGGTCTTCAGGTCTTCCCTTCCAGATGAACTGAATCATGACGTTCACTCATGGACGTTTCATATTCAAGCGCGAATGAGAACTGTTTTGCGGGGATGTCAGGTGTTCCAAAAAAAGAAAAAAAAGAAAAAGAATATTAGATTATTTACACCTGGATCTGATAAACAAATTAGAAGATAGCACCTTTAGTATAGAACTCCAATGATCCCTTTCTTCTAACAGTTTGTTGTCATAAGTTATGACAACAAACTGTAGAAGAAAGGGATCATTGGGGTTCTATATAGAACCATAGGGTTCTTTACTCAACTACAAAGAACCTTTTATGCTAAAAAGGTTCTATAATGACAAGAAAAAACCCTTTTGGCACAAAGGGTTCATATCTTGAATTTTGTGATCATTCACATGCATTCATAAATGCATTTGATTGCATTAAATTGCATTTTGAATACACCGAATAATGCAGTGACAGAACGCATTCAAAATGCACACGCGCACTAGTATGACTTCATCATGTAACTTTACATTAGCCTAGATGCATGCACTTTTTAGGCACGATTTGTTTCGTTTTTGAATATACTTGATACTATTAAAAGGCACATCATTAAAACAAAAAATAAAAGTTCACATTTCACACCTAAACAAGCGTGGAAAACGTAATTATAACTAGCTACTAAATTAGTTAAAAATGCCTATCCATATACAGCTATGATTTGCGAACCCCAAACTGACTCAAATGATTCGCGATCCCGCTACGAACTCCCGAACTGACTCAAATGATTTGCGATCCCGCAACGAACTCCCGAACTTATTCAAATGATTTGCGATCCCCAAATTGACTCAAATGATTTGCGATCCCGCTACGAACTCCCGAACTTATTCAAATGATTCGCGATCCCCAAATTGACTCAAATGATTCGCGATCCCACTACGAACTCCCGAACTGATTCAAATGATTCGCGATCCCCAAATTGACTCAAATGATTCGCGATCCCGCAACGAACTCCCGAACTTATTCAAATGATTCGCGATCCCCAAATGGACTCAAATGATTCGCGATCCCGCAACGAACTCCCGAACTTATTCAAATGATTCGCGATCCCCAAATTGACTCAAATGATTCGCGATCCCACTACGAACTCCCGAACTGACTCAAATGATTCGCGATCCCGCTACGAACTCCCGAACTGATTTAAATGATTCGCGATCCCCAAATTGACTCAAATGATTCGCGATCCCGCTCCGAACTCCCGAACTGACTCAAATGATTCGCGAACCCGCTATGAACTCCCGAACTGACTCAAATGATTCGCGCGAACCCGCTACGAACTCCCGAACTGACTCAAATGATTTGCGATCCCAATTGAGAGAAATAAACAGCAGATGTTCATGTTAACAACTTCTTTAACTATTTAACTTTGTTAATAAAGTAAATAAAACAAAAACATGAATGTTTTAATGCTACTGAATAATAATAAACGATCCACTAGAAGTCTCTGCTCATCATGACAGGACCTGAATCACTAGCCGTGTTTCCACTATCGTGCTAAGACCAGGCGTGCTAGTGCATGCCAGGGCCAGTCCCGTTTCCACAGTCACTTCCGGGGCTTGATCGTGCCTCGCCGGGGCTTCCTCGGTGCCAACGGCCAGGGTTTTTTGGCCCGACGAAAACCTTGGGCCAAAGCGGGCCAGCTGGGGCTAGAGGAGGGGTTATGAACAAAGGCGGAGTTTCTCCGTGTCTGGAGAGCGTCAGCGCGGATCATTTTAGAAAGATAACAGCTTTAACAGCAGCATTAAAGACGTTTTAAAATAAGTTGAGCTCAAAACTCACTCTTAGTTAGCAGCAAGTGTTTGAAATAACTTGATCCGATGTGGATTATAATCACTAAACAAGGCAGAAATATTTATAAGCGATGTAAAAGACTATGTACGCTAAACATTAACGTTGCATAGTAAACATGGTAAAAATGACCGCTTGGATAAATCAGAGGTCAGCTTCTTATTCTTTATTACAATTGTGTATTTATTAAGTAACATTTTATCTGTCGTCTTGTTTCAAGAGTTTAGCTCCACGTTGCATATCATCAAAATATAATAATGATTTTTGTTCTGGAGCTTTTATAGAAATAGCGAGTCTGCGCTGAGGATCATTTCAGAAAGATAACAGCTAACACCAGCATTAAACACTTTTTTAAATAAGTCGAGCTGAAAACTCACTTTCAGTCAGCAGCGAGTGTTTGAAATAACTTGATCCAATGTGGATTATAATCACCATACAAGGCTGAAATATTTATAAGCGATGAAAAAGATATGCACGATAAACATGTTAAACATGGTAAAATATGACCTGCTTGAAGAAATGACAGCTCCTTATTATCTATCACAGTCGTGTATTTATTAAGTAACTTATATTATCTGTCACAAGCCTCGTTTCGAGAGCTTATCTCACGTTGCCTATCATAAAAGAATATAGCCTAATAATGTTTTTTTGTTCGGGACCTTTTATAAAAATAGAGATATTATCATTAATTCTAAATGTGACGGCTACTGTGGCTAATAAACAGAAACAGACTCGACTGAATAAGCAGGCTATTTTCATAAGCGTTAAAAATAAATAAATAAAATAGAAATAAGTGTATTTATGTGTGATTAATTTTGAGTCCTGATAAATTAAATCAATTCTATAGTTAAACATCGATGCTTTTGAATTTGAATATATAACAAAGCATGCAAACAAATGGCCTCTTTTATCATGTTTGTTTTGTGATCGTGCATGTTCCAGTGACTTATTTCTTAGTTTTCTGATAACTTCTCTTTGATGGTGAAATGATGAGGTTGCATGACGTTGTTCTGAGAGGCGTGTAAAGGGCATGTGTTTTAGTGACGTGCAGCGGTGCTTCAAGCTCCACTGTGGAAATCCTGCGCTATTCTGGCCTCGGTGCTACTGGCCCGGGGCTATGAGCCCCGCCCGGCCCACTTTAAGCCCTGGCTCGCACTGGCCCGACAGTGGAAATGCGGCTCGGGCCGATGACGTCACTTTCATGGAGGCATGTTGTACACGCCCCCGTCCATTGACTTCGCCCCCAAGTCAAAACAGTAGGCTTGTTTGAGATGAGCAAAATCTGCGCAGAACCGATCACTGGTGATCAGCGCGAGATGAATGCCGGTTAGAAATGTGTCCGAGTTACGTCTGCCTTGCTCTGATGTCATGCTGACGTATGCCCAAAATCGCGAGCGCAAGGCGCACATATGTCAGTATTAAAGAACTAAATATTGATAAACACGTCTTTGGTATGTAATTAAATGGGTTCTTGTTCATTTTATTTATTTTCATATAAAAGCAACAGAACTTGAATTACATCCAGTTTATTAGCAACTGTGCACGAGCGTGAATCCCGCGATAGCCATCTTTGATCTCACAGGTGTCAGATCCACTACGAGAAGAGAGATCTGTCCGGCTTGCCTGCACTTTGTTCACTCCTCCTCTCGCTGCAGCCGCCTACTCTCGCTTACATTTCAGGCGAGGCAAGGCGCATCTCAAACAAGCCTAGAGCCACAAAGAGTGACGTGCAGAAAAGTGAAGCGCAAAGGAAAAATGGTATCATGGTATCGCAAGCTCAAACTAGACTGACACGCAAAATAAAAGCAGCGTTGCAAATAAATGAATAGATATGACCATGGGAAATATGTATTGCAAAATAATTGCTTTCGCGCTGTTTCATTTGTTTTGCAATTCTTAATTTTTGTTTGCAAAAAGCAAATGTATTTTCCTCAATACTTTAAATAAAATGTTTTAAATTTGTTTTTATTGTTTTTGTATATTTTAAACTAGGTAAATCTTTCTGATTTATTAAAATAAAAAGTCACATACATGGATTTTTCTGGGCTAAGCCCCGGATCTCCACTCACCACCCCTGGTTTGGACCCATCCATTGCTCATGTGACCAAAAGTATTAGAACAGATTTAAAATAGATTAAAGTGAATAAGATTTACCCCTGGTGGCTACACAGACTGCTATTTCCAGACTAAAATGCATATATGAGCGGTCTCAACTGAGAATATCTTGCTCTGACATTAGGATTGGTCCGACAGACGATGCCAGACCCCCCCTGCACGTCTTCCGGTTCCCAGCAGTCAGCAGAAGTGGATAAAAAGTTTACATTTGAAATCTAGATATTTATCTTACAAAAAGGAATGGATTTGCTACAGGTGGATTTTATTCACCCCCTGGAGGTACGTGAGGGATGTTTTATTACACACAATTTATTTCTGAACTGTTGACAACAAACACTCACTTACCCCATTGAAAGGCTTGGAAGAGCAAGAACAATGTTTAATATAACTTCGATTGGATTATTCTGAAAGAGGAAAGTCACCAGGGATGCTTCGAGGGTGAGTTGAAGATTTTTCATTCTTGGGTGGACTAACCCTTTAACTGTTTCTTGGTAATTTGATGCAAAGGTGACATAATACAAAGAATTGTGTTATTAATGTACATACATAAAAAAAAGAAAAAGATTTGTGATGCTGATGACAGATAAATGCGTCATCACAGTCTTGTAAAATGAGTAGCAAGAGACCAAAAAATGCAGATGAGCTGAAGGCCACTGTCAAAGAAACCTGGGTTCCATATCACCTCAGCAGTGCCACAAACTGATCACCTCCATGCCACGCTGAACTGAGGGCAGTAATTAAAGCAAACGGAGCCTCTACCAAGTATGTACAGTACCAAGTGAGTACATGTACAGTAAATGAACAAACTTTCCAGAAGGCCAACAATTCACTAAAAATGTTTTATTTTTATTTTTATTGGTCTTCTGAAGTATTCTGATTTGCTGAGATAGTGAATTGTTTTTTTTTTTTTTTTGTTAAATGTGAGCCTTAATCATCCCAGTGAAAAGAACCAAAGACTTAAAATACTACAGTCTGTGTGCACTGAATTTATTTAATTCACGAGTTTCACAATTTGAGTTGAATTGCTGAAATGAATGTTTCCATGATATTCTAATTTACTGAGGTGCACCTGTAATTTGAAAAAGAACACTTTGCAGAGTAGATGTGACAAAGCAGAAGTGACTCTCAAACACTAACTTTATACCTTCTAAATACTGCTTTATTTAAATTTTTATTATTCAAGATGAGAAAAAAGCACAGATCACATTAATACATGCAAGTATTCACTTTTATTTTCTTATAAAAACATATTTGATATATACTTCAGCTTCTGCCCCTTGCTGAATTTAGACAATTCAAAGCTACAGCAGAAAGGGAAGCAGTTATTTTTATATAACAAAGATTTGTATCCAAAAATACTAACAAATGAGGGATGTTACAGCATAAGCAAAATCTTGTAAAATGTATTTTTTTAAAACCCTTTACAAATGAAATTTTTATAAAATAGTGCTTTTAATATATTTCATAAATTCTAAATAAAATAAAAAAATCAGGAATTGCAAGGAATAGTTTTTTAATTCATATATAATTTTTATACTGTTTTGTTTTTCTTCAGGCCTGTACTATTCTTTTCTGAAAGTGGTTATGTTTCCTCATAGTCATTGTTTGTAACTGCTGTGGGGTTGATGGAGTCTGTTAAAAGGTTAATAAAGAGTTCAGGGTTAGTTTATGTGTGCTGTTAAACTAAGGAAGCTCAGGCCTTATCCAAATCTAATCTTAAATCCAAATTCTTTCAGCTAGAGTTGACTTCATTACCAATGCATGTCAAAATGCAGACATACACAGAAAACTATATACTATATATATACTTGACACCTTATGTGTGATGGTTGTCAGATTTAAGATCAAGGAAGAGAAACTCAGTTCATTTACTTTAATCTACAGATCTGAAAACCAAAGCCTGCATGTTAGTAATGAGCTTCTTGAAAGGCATCTTTAGCAGCCAGAGGATGATTGATCCAGTAATCAAATGAAATACATACTGATAGCATTTCAAAATGCTTCTTTGTGTATGCATTTTCATTCTTAGGTTTAAATCTGACTGTGGTCATCAGGTATTTAATAATATTCATTGCTGCTATAAATGAGTGAGTAACTAGTAAACACACACCTTTAGTTTTGCTCCTTATGTGGGTCACAATCACTGCTGCAGTCATGATGAACAGACCAACAGCAATGAAAGAGGAAAAGCAGATGTAGGATAAAGATAGTCCTTCCTCGTGATTATCAAAGACTGCAAGGAAATGCAATGACAGTCAAAATATGCTTTGGCTTGCATGCACTGAAACATAGTCTCATACAGACACTCCAGTGATCAGCTGTATCTTATTCATGTATATTTTAATTGGCTAATTATGCATCCGAAACATCAGATGAGAATGAAAGAGAGTTGGGAGAGAGAGAAAAAAATTAAAATAGGAAAAAGCTAACATTTAGCAATATTTTATGATCTTGGGAGGGATGCACCATTAAACATAGTTGCAGAGATGTATTTGTTTACCTGATCTGTTGTAATTGTAGGTCTGGCTGCGCAGGTTCCTGACATCTAAACCAGAATTAAACTCATCCACACAGGTGAATGAAGCAGGTGGACTCACTGTGACCAAATACACACATATTTCTGAAGACTTTAAAGAAGAGCATTTCAGTAGTTCTATGGTGTAGTTCAGTTCGCTCTCTACAAACAACTCATATGACTGAATTCTGAATCTCCATTGAAACATTTGGGTAAACTCGCACAGTACGACCACTTTCTCTCCATCCTCCATCTGTTGGTACACTGTGATGTTGGGCTCTGGAACATCTGGACCTGGAACACATCAACATGCCAAATGATGCAAAATAGTTGTTTTGAGGAATGTAATTTATGTTGATTTTAAATTAATCAAAGTGTTTTGGTTTACTAGAAGACATCAACAATAATAAAAACAACTAGTAAGAATCACTTCAACTTAAACATGATAAACATGTATTGTATTTCAAGGAACTTTAATACAGTTAAACAAAATTGGTTCATACTTTCATACTCCTCGGTGTAGTCATCAGTGATTAGAAATGTCTGTCAGACAAAGGCACATAAAAATATTAGACATGTAATATTACTTGTTCTATTCTAGGGCTGAGAAAAGACATACATCCAAATCTCCATAGTCTTGAAGTATATAATCAGTAAAATCTTCTGATTCCTGACATTTCTCTGGATAAACAGATGGAAATAGTTTATTATAACACATTGTGGAGTAAAATATAAAACATGGGAGAAAATATACTTACGTGAGTATAAATACTTACGTGAAGCTAACATTAGAACCAGCAAAAGGACATGTGAAAGGAGCTTCATTGTGCATCAAACGATGGTCCTTACTAACACAGTGTGCACTAGCTCAGTTTGACTTCCTTTATATTTCCTGTGTTAAAGTGCAGTCCTTGTCATTCGTATAATGAGGAATGTCCTAAACTGAAACATGGATGCAAAAAACAGATTTTTACATTTTATGAAGCAGTGTATGGTGCTTTCCTTTGGACTCTAAGAAGCTGTGAATAACTAAAATAAGAAATGAAACACAAATAAGTGACAATAAACCAACAGGTGTTCCCAATCAGAAGAGCGACTGCTACAGTGGTTTAGCAGACGTCCTGTTATGCAGACTGTAATACTGTGAATTACTTGTGAATTATTGGGATAATTTAATCAGATGTTTGGACTCTCACCCATTCACTGCAGAGGATCCACTGGTAAGCAAATGATGTAAGGGCATGTTCACCGCTGGCATTTTATTTGACAAGAAAAAGTTGACAAGGGCTTTTTTTATTGCAAAAACAAAAGCTGGCAGCTGAGGACGTCTTTTATTGCTATAACAACAGCTGCCTAGTGCTGTGTGGTGCAGAAATGTTGAGAAAGAGGAAGCTGGCTCTTGCATTTTCTTTTAAAGAGGTCATATGATGCGATTTAAAATTTTTCCTTTCTCTTTGGAGTGTTACAAGATCTTGGTGCATAACGAAGATATGTAAAGTTGCAAAGACTAAAGTTTCAAATTCAAAGAGGTAGCTTTATAAAAGTTAAGACTCTACCATGCCCCCCTAAAACAGCTTATTCTCAACATGTCTACATCACAATCTGGGAAGGTTTGCATAATGCTGCCCAAATGTTTCAAGCTGACCTCCACTCACTCTAGCCCGCAGTGTGTGACACTGTGTTTCGTTGTGAAGGCATAACTACTTTGTTTGGTCTTCCAAGGACACGACTAGAAATCAGTGGTTAAGTTGTATTTACAACACTATTCCAGAACAGTTCGACCAAAATATTCAGATGTGTGCAACACATTTTATGGAGGACTGTTTCCTGATCTGTTGGCTGTTCTGAATTAAAGAATTTGCCACTGATAATTCAAACACATAAAAATACAGTACTTTATAAGTCACTATAATCAGTAATTTTGTCCTCAATGGACGCAACAAATGCTTAGCTTGTAATGGGTTTTATTGGTTTTCTCTGGTCAGGAGCCGGGACATATTATCACAATATGTTAAGGGGTTAAACATTTCTGTCACTCGCTTAAGGTATTCAGCCAATCACAACGCACTGGATAGCTGGCCAATCAGAGCACACCTCGCTTTTCAAGTCGATGAGCTTTGTAAAAATGACGGGCCATAGAGGACAAACAATAATGTACAGTAAGTGGAAAATAATGTGTTTTTTTAACCTTAAATTCTTTGTCATCAGTTAGGAACCTAAGTGTGCTATTTGATGGCAATCTTTCATTAGAAAGCCACGTTTCTAACATCTGTAAAAATAAATTTTTCCATCTCAAAAATATATCTAAATACGCTTCTAATATCCAAATCGGTTAAAGGGTTTTTAGGCTGCCTTAATTAGGTAAACCGTAACCGGGAACACTTTGATTGATGATTGCACAGACACTATTTAAACTGAACTGAGCTGAATGATGACATCACTGAATTCAATGATGAACTTTGATTATCATTTTGCATTATTGACACACTGTTTTCCTAATTAATGTTGTTCAGTTGCTTTGACACAATATTTTTTGTTTAAAGCGCTATATAAATAAAGGTAACTTGACTTAAACCGCCAAATACACCAAAACAAACATGAAATACACAAAATAAAGTTATTTTTAGCAACATCATATGACCACTCTAACAAGGAATGTCGGTTCTCTGAATGTAATTTTTTAAAATTAACATTATATTCTCACCAATGAACATTTCTCTATTCGTATATCTCTATATTTACACCAGCGGTTTTTAACTTTACTTTTTGCGAACCCAGTGTAACCTCATGCTTACATTTTTAAACAGTATTCATTTTATGGATTTATTTGTATAAAAATAAAAAGGCAAATTGATGTGTTCCATCCACAAAACTCACTTTATTTAAACTTACTGCAGGCTACATTACAGACCTTTCCATCAGAATATTACAGTAAACTATCATTAAAATAAGTTTTATTCGTGAGATGTTTTAAAATGTTACAAATGTTTACATGGTCGTAATGTAGGTTTGCCTAGAACAATTTTTAAATACTAAATAATAGTCGTCGCTCACAGGTTTTGTTAGGCGTGTCAGGTTAGAAATGTGGGATGTACAGTTTGGATGTTTGCATGCACAGTCCTAAATGAACATGCAGAATCACATGACAGAACAGCAGCAGGTGTCAGGATAGTCATCAGCGTTCACTTTCAACTCATTTCCATACACATAATAAACATAAGGCTTCTCTTTCCACGTGTAGTTCACTCTCGTTATGGTAATGAGCTCGATCATCTGCCTCTGGAATAAGAGAAAATTGATTTAAAGAACCAGATTCAACATAAAATCATACATAAGTATGTAATCATGATGATGATATAATGCAACTTTCAATAAAATAAAATAAAAGAGGTACCTGTTGTATTATGCGGGAGTTCTTGGTATATTTCACCTGATGGTCTCTTATTAAACGCTCAGACGCTTGTGCAACAGAAACATCTGGGAAACCCATCACTGGATAAACCTACGGCAAACGACCATAGTGATAAATGTATCATCTTCAGCTTCTTTACTATTCTTGCTTTTATCTCTAACTGTCAGTGCACATCTGTTCCCACCATAATCTGGGCGTCTCTGAAGAGCTCTTTTCCTGAAACCTTCCCCAGTTTTTCAAGTCTCAGTCCACTCGAATCTTGCGCTACGTAATCGTCCTTCTCAGTGCTCCTGAAATTGCCCAAACAGTTGCTTTCAGATTGAGACAGTTGAGTTTGAGAGATTGTACAGGGTTAGGATATTATCAGTGAAATCCCGATGATGATACCATTTCACTTTGAGATTGATGAAGACGAGCAGCTGTCCCTTTCCATCACAGGTGTCACACTTGTGAAAGCCACTGCCGCTACATGAACTACATCTAAAAGTAGTCAGACAAAGGCTCAGGAAATATCAAACCACAACTGCTCTCTACTGAATGCACTTACAACTGTTTAAAAACTGTGGAAGTAAAGCATTAGTGCAAGGACACCATTGCAGTTGAGCTTGACTCTGAATCAAACGTGATGAGAGTCTTTAATGGATGGAAAAATACAAACAGTTACTACATGAAGAATGGCAGACTTACTTTTCACGGCCGCTATAGTCACATTTATTGCAGGACTGGTTATCAGGACGTTGACGGGAACCATTACATCCAGAGCACACTTTCTGCATTAAGACAGACATTAAAAAAAAGTCTCTAGTTTCGCATACAATAATACAACCTCCTATAATCTTTTGCTCTTAACACAGTAAGATGTCACTTACACTTCCGGTTCCAGTGCAGGAAGAACAAGAGCTTTTTCCCATTCCACTGCATGGATTACATTTCTAGGATACAACAAGAATTGTCTTGGTTACTTGTGTAACTCTTGTTCCCTGAAGGAGGGGAACGCAGAGGTCACCTCGGTGACGGACGACTTGGGAATCTCACCAGAAAGATATACTTCAAATGTAATCTAAATGAGCCAATGCATATTGGCATATGATATTTGCATCTGACTGCCAAGCCCTGCAGCATGGGTATAAATAGGCAGCAGGTGCAACGCATATTCAGGTTTTCACTCCTGAGATGAGTTGGTGACCCGGCCGCTCAGTGGTGGCACAACAACTGATGTCTCCATTCCCTCCTTCAAGGAACAAGGGTTATAAAAGTAACCAAGACGTTCCCTTTCAGTCGTTCATTTTCAATGTTACGTTGGTGACCGACAAATTGGGAATCCCTACTGAAGTAGTTGTTGTTTTTTTGTTTTGTTTTTTACCAGAAAGAGAACTAAATCAAGGCTGAGACTAGGGGTGTCCACCACTTTTTAGGTACCGGAGTCTCAATTGCTACTCTGAGATGGTCATCTTCCCACAGTGGGTTTATGACTTTTCTATGAAAGCCACCTCAGCCACCCGTGCTTGATGCCCAGACACATGAGGCAGTGATCTTGAGGCTCCTCCTAGAACAACTCTCTATTTAGAAACAATTAACAGATTAGTGGAGCAGAACAAACAAGTCCGCTAGGCTCCGAAGCAAAAAGCTGAATATGTGTATTATGTCTATTTATACCTAATCTGCAGGGTGTAGCAGGCTGATGCAAATATTGCATGCCAATATGCATTGGCTTGTTTATTTTACACTCAAAACAGATTGTTTTTTTCTGGCAAGATTCACAGTTCATTGGTCACCGATAAGACATCAAACATGACTGACTGAAAGGGAACAAATTACTTTCAATTTACATGACTATATATGGTACATTTCTTGCTTCTTTAAATTAAGTGCTACCAATAGCTTCAGTTAAAGATTATTGTTTGATTAAAAAAAAGGTTATGATTCAGTATTCGCTGCAGGCTCTGTTGTTTGCATTGGATATTTTTGATGACAGTGTCTGATTTAACCTTGATTGAGGAAGTGTAAGGCACTCTAATGGTCTCCTTGTGATCAGTAAAGTAGGACGGGGGTTGAGCTGCGATCTCCCACGGTCCTGGAGGACGCTGAATACCAGCATCAATGCGCTGTCCTGAGAGAGAGTTGAGTTTACATATGTAAATCAGCTGAGAATTCAACAAATAGTTGCAATCTGGCTTAGAATAATATTTGGATCATGTGTTTGTGGCATTTTTTCTACTGAATAAGGGATACAAGACTTCTTCACTTTACATATGGCTGTTGAATGTGATGTGTTGCAAAATCTTTGTTTTTGAGCAAACATTTGCACTAATTTGGAATCTGCACCCCAAAATGAGTAAGAATTGAGTATTGGATTTCATTCAGCAAATTTGATGCAGCCTAAGAAAGCACATCTTTATTGACTTTTGTTACCCGTGTAAGGCTCCTGACTCCATTTAGTCGTTCTGGACTCTGTGAACGTTTCCAAACGATACTAAGAACAGAAACCGAACAAAAAGACAAGACCTCATGAATACATCTATCAACACATGGCTCTATAAAGCCAAAACAGCCCCATATTTATTCATGTGCACTTATACATTTCCACTCCACATGCTCAAAAAGAATAATATCACCAAGCTCATAATCAAAATGAATTACGTCACCCTGTAGGTATTAAAGGACTCCATTTTGGTTATGATTCCATCTCTGACGGGGGCAGAACTATAGCAGCACTTGCTGGAGACGTACTCTTCAAAAGCTTGACGTGCTCTTCCTTCTGAGATGGAAGGAATGTTGTCACTAACAAGAAGATATTGATTGCATGTTGAATAATGCTTCATCTGCAACATGATTCAGTTGAGAAATCAACATACTTTAAGCACAATGCATTAATCTATAAATGTCAAATTAGTCCTTGCCTCCACTCAAACCACAGCAGCTCCACCTACCTGCTTCCTTTTCACTCAGTTAACTGAAGTAGTAAACGGCTATACAATATTATCAATATTGGATTAATTCAGCCATGTATGTTTGAACTAGAAACTGATTCAGAATAAAAAGGTGAAAAGTATCAGAATGAGAATGGTAATGCTTATTCACTTAGGGACAAAAATATCGGCACCCTTGATAAATATGATCAAAGAAGGCTGTGAAAATTAATCTGCATTGTTAATCCTTCTGAACTTTTATTTTAAAAAAATCACAAAAATCTATCCTTTCATTGAATAATAAGAATTTAAAATGAGGGGAAATATCATTATTAATTAAATGTTTTTCTCTAATACACATTGGCCACAATTAATGGTACCCTTTTATTCAATACTTTTTATGTTGATTGGAAATTCTTAATTATTGCCCTGATGATGGAAATGGGAATTACCACTGCTCTACCTCTTTTCTTAAAGCTACTTCATTCACTAATTTGTGAAGCTCAATTATCTTTTGCTTCACATCAGAAATATATTATTAGTTTTTTCTCATTGTGATTGATGATTAATGGATTTTTGGCTTTGTTTTCCCTCCTATTTATATTTCTTTTATCCATTCTTTAATTCATGTTCATTTCATCACCCTGGAGTGAAATTTAGTTTAGAGATATATTACTCATAAGAATTTCTAGGGGTGCCAATAATTGTGTCCAACATGTATTTGAGAAAAACATTTCATAACTATATTTCCCCCCATTTCAAAATCTTATTATGCAATGAAAGGTTAGCTTTTTGTAGTTTTTTTTTTTAAATAAAAGATTAAAAGGATTGACAGTGCAGATTAATTTTCACAGCCTTTGATCATATTTACCAAGGGTGCCAATATTTTTGGCAATGACTGTATACAGTATGTTAAGCTCAATGTCAGGCATGATAATTGATATCATTAGCCTTTGGCTTGACTATTGAAAAACTATTTCCACTGCTTCCTGAAACAATCTGTATTGAACTATATAAATAAATGTGAATTAATTTGAATAAATATATATATAAAGTAAAAACATACTTCCACTCTGGATGGCTGGCAGCATGTTCAGGCACAGGCATCGGCACAGAAGGCATTGGAGGAGGAAGATACGCACCTGTTAGAAGAACATTCACAAGAAACCACTCTTTATAACTCCAGCAACCAATCCAGCATCCAAATTCTGTTACTTTATACTGAAATCTAGAAGCTGTACTACTGCAACCAAGAAAGTTAGCACATCATCTGTTTGGTATAGTATTAACACAAAGTATTGCATGCACTTGGATCCCTAGCAAGTGAGACTCTGCGATTCAAAAAATTATAATTAATATAATTAATAATTTAATGAAAGCGCATATACACTTCCATTCAAAAACAAATTTTGGTCAGTATGATGTTTTTGAAAGAAAATAATACTTTTATTCAGCAAGGATGCATTCGGTTGATCAAAAGTGACAGTAAAGACAATTATAAACAAAGTTTCTATTTCAATTCTATTTCGAAATTTGTAAAACTTTCAGAAAATTCTGAAAAAACAGCTTTGGCTATCACAAGGAATGAAAAAAAAAATATTAAAATTGAAAATGTATTTTAAATTGTAATAATATTTCACAATATAGATGTTTTTATTTTTGATCAAATAAATGCAGCCTTGGTGGGCAGTCTTCTTTCAGAATTAAAATGAAAAAAAAAAATCACAGACCCCAAACTGCTGAATGCTGTTATATGGTAGAGTACCTATTAATACTAGCAATAATAATGAAATAATGTAAAATAATAACTAATTTAAAAATATATAATAAGGAAAATTGAACAGTACTAAATATTGTTTTGTGCTTCTTACCCCCTCCGCCGGCCACAGTTCCCTCGTATCCTGGGATGCTGTCAAACATACCTGCAAGAAAGAAATTGTAACAAATTAATGCAATTTTTTATTTGCTTATCATCAATTATAAATTAATATTAATTTCAGCTCATATCAAACTTTGGAAAAAAATTATTTAAATGTTTAAGTTCAGCTCTCATTAAGTTAGATCTGCAATGGCTAAAATATATTCAGAAATAGGATCCTTTTTGCATATGTAACTAATAATTATATAGCAATTAATCTAGGCATTTACATTATTAGATATTATCCTGTACAATACATACGCCTATTATTAGCCAAAAATAAGCTATTGTCTCAACATAGAGGTAACCAGAGACTTACTTTCCTGTATCTCAACGATGCTTATCAAATCAGAAGCGACAGATGAGGATTATATATCTGTAAAGAGTCTTGCATTCTGACGTTTGTGATTTTTCGAGATGGTTAAAGAACTTGAGGTTACAGGTTGGTGGTTTAACGCCCACCCACCCACTGGCTCTTCAGTGAAATATTTAACAGACTGGTGCAGAGATAAAATGGCAAAACCAAAAAATTTAAAAAGAATAAAAAGTAACCAAGGTCAAATGGAAAACTGATCACCATCATTATAACAAAACCACTATTTACATTAGATTCCACAATTGTACAGTACCTAGCCTACAATCAGTCTGAATAAATGCTTAATTAATGATAAAAGGAAATATGCAGTTTTTTTCACTCCTTGCACCTACAGCCATGCTGATGAAGTATACTGCTAATTAAATCACAATTGAATTAAATCAGCTTTATTTTTTTCTGAAACTCAAGAACACATTCGTGAGGAGCTCAGCTATGAAACCATTTCAGTACATTGGTTTGTGGTCATTTTAAATGGAAATTTAGTTCACAACAGACCCATGAGGAGGTGTTTTTGACCACATAACCAGAGGTTCACCACTGACCTAAATTTTTTAAACACAACATTTTCCATTAAACAGTACCAAAAAAACCAAAAAAAAAAAAAAAAAAAAAACAATTGCTGCACAAATGTTTCCAAAACCAGATTGAATATGCACTTAATTGAATTGATACTTTAACACGTATCAGTTAAGACACAGTATCGGTCCTTTCTCAAAGCAAATCATATTATTCAGAAAATGAAAAGAAAATACAAAAAGGTCCTTCCTCAAAACTCAGTTTATTTGGACTCTTTCTTGAAAAAGAAATGCAATAAATCAATACATTTTTTTAATATAGATTTACTTCAGAATATACTTATTATTCATTAGTTAGGTCTTCTGAAAAATGTATTGATCTATAGGAAGTTTAGTTATTCATATTTGGTCATATTGAATATAACATATACATGGTTGGAAGTTAAGCTGCATAAAAAAAAGACCAATTCGGGGAGGTTGACCTTTGTGTCTGTCAACTACAGATGATTCTGGGATGATTCTGTGATATACAGGACAAAAGACACATTACATTTGTTCATCTTAATGGATGTACAGTATTTATATTGTACTTATACTGGTCAGGTCAGGTGTATTTGATGTTACATGACAGAACAACAGCAGGTGGCGGGATAGTCAACAGCTTTCACTTTAAACTCATTTCCAAACACATAGTAAACATAAGGATTTCCTTTCCACTTGTAGTTCACTTTGGTTATGGGAATGAGCTCGATCGTCTGCCTCTGAAACAGATCACAGAATGACAGATTCAAGATCTAGTTACAGACAAACTGGTGATGATACAGCAAAGTTTGTGCATTCAGGGCATTCAGAGTGTGACCTAGTGTTTTCTGAGTCTGTGTTGCAAGGATGAAGTTGCCGATAATGACTCGCCATCTCATTTAGAGAGAAATGCATCTTTACAGATTATGATTATAATTAAAGTTTTTCGATTTCTTTTATTTTGTCAAGTAGAATCAATGTAGAGGGGCCAAGTCTGGAAGATTTTGCTGCTAGAGAGAGTGTGGCCAGCTGTTTCAGCCAAGGCCAAAGATCAAGAAGGCCAAACTACAGGAGTTGGCCATACGAGGGGAATGTTACTGCAATGGAGGATTAAAACACTTAATTTAGACTTTCTTTTTATTTAATTTATCTTTAGATGTTTTAAGTTTACTTTTCAGCTCAGTGAAACACGTTAAGCATCAACACTTTTTGAGTAAGAAAAATTTATTGTAGAATTGTGCTTCAAATAAAGAATTTTCAGTTGACCAGATTGTTAGTTAATCATTTAGGCTCCAAGTCAATATTGTCTATATGGACAGCGATTTAAAAAAATTTTTTTTAAATTGTGAAAAATTTGGGTCAGTGCAGTGCAACCAGTGCAAAAAGTTTGTCTAGAACTCTGTGCATTACATTGTTGTGTTTTAAAACAAATCGGAAATTAGGGATGCACGATATTGGATTTTGCTAATATCGGATATGCCGATATTTTTCAAGTCATTTTGGCCAACAGCCAATGCCCATACCAATATATTTAATTTTGTTTGTAAGCAAGACCAAGTCTCTCCTGTGCAGAGATCATAAACTAATTATTTTTTAGTTTGGATATTTTTAAACATAAGCTTACTTGTTAGAATTAAATAAATTATTTCATAATGAGAGTATTAAATGCTTTGAAAACAACTATAAAGCAATCACTGCGGGTTTTTTCTTCAGACAGATGCAGTGGTAACCTTAACATTTTATTTATAGGGATTACATTTATAAATGGTCTAAAGCAAAAGAGTTGCAATGCCTCTGAAAATCTGAAAAACTTTTCACAATTAATTTGACAAAATGTTACACGTTAAAGAATACATCTGTACAAGTATCAGGTTTGTGATATTTTATTAATTTAAGATATAGCTTCTGAACTTTAAACCAAAACATACTTGTAATTTGATGATATTTATTATTACTTTATTTAATCAGAAATACAATGCTAATGTTATTTGTGTATTTTATTTAGATTTTATTGCAAGTAGGTCAACAGCGCCCCCAAATAGAAAAGTGGCCTTAAAGGGTTAGTTCAGCCAAAAATTTAAATTATGTCATTAATAACTCACCCTCATGTCGTTCAAAACCAGTAAGACCTCTGTTCATCTTTGGAACACAGTTAAAGATATTTTAGATTTAGTCCGAGAGGTCTCAGTCCCTCCATTGAAAATGTGTGTACGATCTACTGTCCATGTCCAGAAAGGTAAGAAAAACATCTTCAAAGTAATCCATGTGACAGTATACCGTACACACAGTTTCAATTGAGGGATAGAAGGCTCTCCGACTAAATCTAAAATATCTTAAACTGTGTTCCGAAGATGAACGGAGGTCTCACGGGTTTGGAACGACATGAGGGTGAGTCATAAATTACATAATTTTCATTTTTGGCTGAACTAACCCTTTAATGGGACAGCATTAGGACCGGGTACCTGAGCATTAGGACTCAAGGCAAAACAGCGTAATTATTCATATCGGGTGATGCCAATGTTTACATATACAATTTAAAAAAAAGAGGTACATTGTAAATTTTACAATAAAATAACATCTGGAAGGACACTAAAACACAAAAGATTACCTGTTGTAAAATACGGGATGTTTTGGCATTTTTCCCCTGATGGTCTTTTACTAAACGCTCAGAAGCTTGTGCAACAGAAACATCTGGAAAGCCCCTCACTGGATAGACCTACAGTAAACATAACCATCTGATGAACTTACAAATTTCAACAAACTTCTCACTATATGTATGATATGTTCATACCATATGCTGGGCGTCTTTGATGAGCTCTTTCCCCGAAACCTCCTGCAGTTTTTCCACTTTCAGACCACTTGAATCTTGCGCTAAGAACTCATCCTTCTCTATGCTCCTGAAATAGTCCAAAAATAGCTTTTAGCATGAAACAGTTCAGTTTAAAAGACTTTTTGATTATCATGAAATAATTAATAATAATGACTTGATTCATTATGTAAATGAGTGCTCTCTTGTGCAAAGAATGACTTCAATGTAAATCTATGAGTATGATAATTTAGAAACATAACCGCAAACATCTCCTCATGACAGCAGGATTCATGAATATACTGTAGCACAGTGACTGAGGAGCTATAGTTAATATAAGGCTGCACGATTATGACAAAAACCATAACTGTCGATTATTCCATTGAAATTGTGATTATTATTTACGATTATAACAATTTACATTGAATAATGTTTATACAGTTGTTTGATGCAACTGCATGCTGTATTTTTAAATAAAATAAACAAGCTGAAACATTTTAACTGAAAAACATTTAGTGCTTTTCTATATAATCAATATTAAGACTCAAATGTCAGATAAACATTGGACTGGTTTCTTCTTTAAATTATAAAAAAGTAAAAATATGAATGGCATTATAATGTTGTACTAAAACTAAAACAATGGAAACACCCTTAAGATAACATGTAGACAGAAAAAAAAAACATTTCTTAAGCGTGCAGAATAACATAAGTGGATTTTGAATAATTGCCACTTTGAACAATTACATAATTGTGGCATCCATAACTGTAATTGCGATTAGAAATTTGATTAATTGCATAGTCCTTAGTTAATATAGCAATAGCCATGCCTGCCTTAGCAAACATGAAGGTTGGTTTCATGCTTTCAAGGAGTGTGCATGAAAGTGTGCAGATGTGCATGAAAGCCCATAAACTCTTATATCAATTGACAAACTGTTAAATGTAACCAGTTAAGAGAGCTTAAATTAGCAAGAACGAGAAGGGTGTAAAAAAAAGAAAAAACATTTTTTCCGTAAACATTTGTCTCTGTCTCTGTTTTAATGTTCAAATTAAATCTGATTCAACAAAAAGCATATCTAATTCATTGAAATCATGACTTATACATTGGAAAACATTTTATTAAAAGTTTAGCAAAAAAAATTTTTTTTTAGAAACTTATGAAATAAGTTTATTTTTTCTCAAATTATGTTTGTTAGTTTATTTATTCATGCATTTTCAGACATTTTGTGTTATTTACTTTAATTTGTCTCGTACTCAAATGATGGCATAAAATATTAATTGAATTTATCTTTTAGTCAAATTAAAATTAAACAAACCCTTTAATTTTTTTGTCAGACAAAGAGCTGCACAACAGAGGATTACTGTTAAAACATGGAGGACAAAATGTGTGATTATTCCTTAAAAATAAAGTTTTCATATTAGGGATGCTCGATTATGGTAAAAATCATAATTCAAGATTATTTTGGTCAATATTGTAATCACGATTATTTAACACGATTATGACCATATGACCAAAACTTTATAGGAGTGGTTTATTTAAATATAGTGATACATGTTAAACATGTATTTCCTGTAAATAAGGATGACATCTACATCGTAGAAACCAGCGGAATTTCAAACAAACAAATAAACAAACAAAGTCCTCAAAATTATTGAAAATAATTAAACCGTCAGTAATAAAAGAAGCAAAGGACAAATACAATAGTATAAAAAGATACGAATTAAAAAAACTAGCAAGCAGTGCTTTAAGTGGGCAGGTACGCACAGGTAGTCAGTAGGCTACCGCCACTTCCAAATATAGCTCTTGAGCGAACCGCCACCTATCCGTGCACCCAGAACGTGCTTTTAGCATACCGGTATGCTCATTTGGACATCGGTTTAGATGAATAGAGGTTTTAATCTTTTGCCTTCACTGCCACTATTCAGAGCGCCCTTCACAATGCAAGCTTCCTAATTTATCCCACGGAGAGCAGAGACTACATTACCCATACACCCTTGAGTCAAGTCAAGTTACATGATTTTACAATTTTGCATGGGAAATTCTGCTTTTATGGAGGAAAGAAAGCGCAGCGCTGCAAAAGGGGGCGGAATGGGGTGCAATAATACTTTTATCTCAACTATTGTATTCTCATACTTGTTGAAGGCCAAAATCGAAATCAAAACCGTTTTTCGATTAATTGCACAGCCATATTTCATATCATTTTAGTAGCAGTAGTAATACTAGTAAGACATACATTCTACTGTTCCATGTACCATATTTTGACAGGTTGCCATGGAGAGTTATGTCTGTGTGTCCTCAAAATTATTGAAAATAATTAAACCGTCAGTAATAAAAAAAGCAAAGGACAAATAAAATAGTATAAAAAGATACAAATTAAAAAAACTGTGCTTTAATGTTTTTTTTGTATGCAAGCAGTGCTTTAAGTGGGCAGGTACGCACAGGTAGTCAGTAGGCTACCGCCACTTCCAAATATAGCTCTTGAGCGAACCGCCACCTATCCGTGCACCCAGAACGTGCTTTTAGCATACCGGTATGCTCATTTAGACATCTGTTTTAATAGAGGTTTTAATCTTTTGCCTGCACTGCCACTTTTCAGAGCACCCTTCACAATGCAAGCTTCCTAATTTATCCCACCGAGAGCAGAGACTACATTACCCATACACCCTTGAGTTTTACAAGTGAAAAGTGCATGCGTCGCTTTCGCCGCTGTCAGTGATAATTTAATGTGGCCGGAGAGGGTGAGGGAAACGTGCACACTCGGCTCGATAAAAATTCGAATACATTGAACAACACTTAACATGCTCTCCTGGCTTCAGACTTTGAGTACTTAAACAACACGGTCAGAAACAGATGACTCGCTGTCTGACACCTCACCAAGCCTGAATGATATCACTGCAGGTCAGACGCAAGCTAATGAAGTAGCTAATGCAGTAGGCCTAGCTCTTTCAGGTAGGGTGACCAGACGATTCGGTTTGGGTGACGGGATGGGGGGCTTATGATATTAGACTTCATAGCCTATAATAAAAGATAATGAATTTCAAACCTTAACTAAACACATTTTTATTCACAGACCAACCGTCTGTCATTACTCTTTAGTCTGCCACAAGAAACAACAACATTAAAATCATGAACTCAAATGTCATTGTAATAATAAAAAAAAAACAATGACTGTTGTAACAGTGTGTAAATCAAACCTTTCTGTAACGCTAACTTAACGCTAACTTAACGCTAACTTATTTTTTGTTCACGGTGCCGCGAACTGTCAATCACTCCTGTACGCGTGCATCACTGTCCTCCTCGCAGCTGCAGCAACTTGCGCTCTATTCATCAAGCTTTAAAACAAAAAGGGGACAAAAAGGTTGTATTGTCTTTGTCCATATAGATTAATAAGATAAATGCATATCTAAATTTGTGCCTAGCCACCAACGGTATTTTTTTTTAGAACTTAGAAAAAAGATGCTGCCAATGAGCAGCTGGCTGGGGCTGGATGCAGGACGACTCAACCTCCACAGACAGTTTTTAATGTTGAAACTTGAAAGTGAAAGTGAAAGTGACGTGACATTCAGCCAAGTATGGTGACCCATACTCAGAATTTGTGCTCTGCATTTAACCCATCTGAACTGCACACACAGTGAACACACAGCCAGAGCAGTGGGCAGCCATTTATGCTGCGGCAGTTGGGGGTTCAATGCCTTGCTCAAGTGCACCTAAGTCGTGGTATTGAAGGTGGAGAGAGCACTGTGCATGCACTTCCCCCCCCACCCACAATTCCTGCCAGCCCGAGACTCGAACTCACATCCTTTCAATTGCGAGTCCGACTCTCTAACCATTAGGCCACGACTTCCCTTAAGCGCAGCATGTTCACACTTTACTGTGTTTTGTTCATATATCAGTCTCTGAGTGCATATATCTTCCTGAGGAGCAGCACAAGTTCTTTCATGCTTTTAAAAACATGAATAAATGTACTTTGATAAATCAAGCACATCCAATTTTGCCAGAGTCACGTTACATGATTTTACAATTTTTCATGGGAAATTCTGCTTTTATGGAGGAAAGAAAGCGGAGCACTGCAAAAGGGGGCGGAATGGGGTGCAATAATACTTTTATCTCAACTATTGTATTCTCATGCTCGTTGAAGGCCAAAATCGAAATCAAAACCGTTTTTCGATTAATTGCACAGCCATATTTCATATCATTTTAGTAGCAGTAGTAATACTAGTAAGACATACATTCTACTGTTCCATGTACCATATTTTGACAGGTTGCCATGGAGAGTTATGTCTGTGTGTGTAAATGATATGATATGAAATTGTCTGTCTGTACCAGGCATTCACACAGAGACATGCAGTATTCATATTTAAATAGTCTTTTTGCCATTTAATATTCACAAACACTGGTCCATATTGCCATTTGACTTAATTGTACTGACCTACCTTTGATTTATTCATTCTTAATTAGCAAATCCTGAGACATTCCACGTTATACAGTAAATTCCATTTTTATTACTGGATTCCAAGATTCGTGTTTTTCGCACCATGGAAATCATAGGCCCTATGAGCCCCAGCACGTTATGTTGGTAACTCATCAGGTAGGGCCCCTACCTGATGAGTTACCAACATAACGTGCTGGGGCTCAGCCCTGGACCGTCCTAGCCAAATATAACCTTGATATATCATGTAGATCATACCATTTAACATTGAGGTTTATGAAGATGAGCAGCTTTCCCTTTCCATCGCAGGTGTCACACTTGCAAGATCCACTGCCGCTACATTTAAGACAGCTGAAAGACACCAAACAAGTAAAAACTCAGAAAAATACCAAACCACTGAAGCCCCCTGCAGGATTTAATCTGAATTTAACCCACAGTAACAACATCAATAAATAAAATCAGAAAAATCAATAAATGAATAAATAAATACAATGAAAATAAACAAGTAATTCAATAAAATAAATACATAAAATGGGGTAAATAAAAGAAATAAATTTTTATTTAATTAAAAGTAAACAATTAATAAAGCAAAAAAACTAAATAAAATCTGGAGTAATCATGGAACTTATGACCTGAGGAACTGTTCTTAGAGAGACACCAATTTTTAAACCTACCTGCCACAACGGACTTACTTTTCACGTCCAGACCCGTGGCAGTTCACACATTGTTCACCAGATTCACGGTTACCAGAACCATTACACGACGTACATTTCCCCTGCACACAGACAACAATATTTTAGGATATTTTACATCATATGAACTAAAAAAATAATAATTCTCCAGCTTGTGTGCACATTTACAATACAATTCAACTTGAATTCTTCTCCAGTTTACACAGTACAAGTGTCATTTTCTCTGTGAAATTAAAGACAATTAAAAAATTGAGAACAATTAAAATCCTTGCATGCAAGAAAAATTACTTACTTTTCCAGTTTTATTACAGGTGGTACAGGGTGTTTTCCCCTTTGTCTGACACAAGTCACAGTTCTAGGGTACAAACAGAATATAATGATCAAAAATATGATCTGACTTTTTGAACATAACCATTACTGGCATGTTTACATGCAGCATGAAGCCAGAAACCATTCATAATTTAGAGAGCAAAACACTTTTTTAGCAGCCTTGGTTCCAAACATATTTATTTTTCCATAAAGATATTAAAAACTTTTGTTTTAAGTTTTAAGCCATGCAAATGTGTTAAAATCACAGAATTAAAACTTCGATTTGTAGCATGAAGCAAAAAAAAGTATTTGAAGATGTGGCCAATACATTTTTTTTTTTGTATATTTTATATTGTTTTTAAAAAAAAAAAAAGCTTCTTCTGCTCACCAAGGCTGCATTTATTTGATCAAAAATACAGAATATTTAATACTTAAACTTAACATTGTGAAATACTATTGCAAATTAAAATAACCATTTTCTTACTTTTTCATAGTTTAAAATGTAATTTATTTCTGTGATGCATAGCTGAATAAAAAAAAACTGAATTTATTTTTAAAAATAGAAATCTTTTGTAACAATAGAAGTCTTTTCTATCGCTTTGTATCAATTTAGTACATCCTCGCTGAATACAAATTTATATATGAAAAAAAAGAAACAAAAATTGACTGACCCCAAACTTTTGATAGTATATATGGTAACAAAAGTTTCTATTTTCATTTGTAATAATATTTCACTGAAATATACATATTTTTTAAATCAAATAAATGCAGCCTTGAGCAGAAGAAACTTCTTACAGATCCCAAACTTTTTAGCTGCAGTGTTTATATGTATATTTTCTGGAAGTGCAGATAGACTATTATAGATAATTCACAGTGCTTCATCTGACTGGGTGATTTTTTTTTTTTTTTTGGTGTAATTTGCTTTTCATTGTTCTCTGATTGGTGGAGATCTCTTTGCAGAATCATAGTTAATTTAGCTATTCAAAATGAATTCTTGATTGCATTAGTTTTTGCCTTGGTAACACAAGTTAAACATACAATACAAAATGTAAATTGTGACCATGTTATGGAAGATGATCAGATATTTCTATTGACTTTAGTCAAATAGTGCACTTGGCCAGCTACAGAGAGAAAGAGAGAGAGAACTAGTGGCAGACAACAATCAAGTGACCAATTCTGAGTGGTGATGTCACTATACGTAGACATCAGAAAATGTAAACATTATTACATACACTACATGCAATCATGCCGTGCCAAACCCATGAGGTTATACTGTTCCTTACCGAACCGTTCGGTCAAACGGTGGAAAAGTGGCTAAAGTGTGTCGAATGGGACCTGCTTTCTTAGTTTTTGTGGATCATGTGGTTAAATGTCAAACCTTGACTGAGGAAGTAAAGGGCACTTTAATGGTCTGCTTGTGCTCTTGAAAGAAGGCTGGAGGTTGAGCTGCAATCTGCCACGGACCTGGAGCAGGCTGAAGACCAGCATCCACAGGCTGACCTGAGAGAGAGAGAGTCACAGGGAGAATGACATGGTTCTTTTGGCAACCATACAGTTGACGGAAGCCGTTCTATAACATTTGTACTTCTTTTGTGTTGAACAGGAGAAACATTTTTTTGAAAAAAATTCCAAAAGCCATGGCTGATGGTTTCAAAATGAAAGAAAAATGAATATTTTGCAATGTGATTCAGAAATGTTGGGGTTTTATCGATTACAAGCCACACTAAATGCAGCAATATTTCCCTTGTAGCCATTTGCATCATCATGGAGGATTTGTTTATATTATAGGAATGTGAGATTAGATTTGTGGCAATTTTTCTGAGATATGGCCAAGTGTAAATGAAAGCAAAAGACAGCATAAAGTATAAAAAAAACATGCTATTTCTGACTTCTGGGTACCTGTGTAGGACTCCTGACTCCATTCAGCAGATCTGGACTCCAAGAACGTCTCCAAACGATACTGAGAACAGAAGCAGAATAAGCAGACACACTACAGATGAACACCAAAATTACTCTAGTTGCTACTGTTCTGCTCCAAATACTGGAGAAGAAAACGATGGTCATAATGAAGATAATTTACTGTAGGTCTCACCCTGTAGGTATTAAAGGACTCCATATTGGTTATGACTCCATCTGTGACGGGGGCAGAACTATAGCAGCACTTGCTGGAGACGTATTCTGCGAAAGCTTCACGTGCCCTGTCCTCTGAGATGGAGGGTATACTGATATCAGGGAGAAAATATCAATATGTAAGTGACCTTTGCACGTCTAACAGGGTGTGTTGTGACATGGACATGTTTTAGTAGCCTACTACTGTGATGCTTTTTAAGTGATTTACTAAGCTGATACAGCACATTAATGCAGACCAATGAGCTAAAAAGGTGAATCAGCAGAATACTTTTTAGGTCAAGCTTTCAAACATTTTGATGCTGAAAACCTCAAAAATAAGATAATTCTCTATTAAATGCATTTTCACCTCAATTTTAGCCATCAATTATAGCCATTCAACATTACAGTATTGAAATACTTATTTTTCAACATTTAGTAGGCTCTGAAAAATGTAACTTTTATATTATTTGCAGTCTTCAGAAAGTTGTTCCATCTCTTCCTTTTCATTTTCAGTTGTGAAATAGCGGCCTGTGCCAGTGATGCCACCTTGTGGACAAACTAGTTAGCACAAGGCATATGTGCGACTTGCGTGAACTCCTCCTTCAGGCCGCCAATTGAATAGCACTGCTATATGACCTGTACATTATAAACAGCCTCTTTAAAGGTACAATTTGTAAGATATTTGCATTAAAATATCCAAAAACCACTAGGCTAATGTTTTATATTTTGTCCAGCTGATTACTAACAATATCTGTAATGTTTTCAACTACTTGTAAATCATGAGAAAATTCCCATTTTAAACAGTGACACGGGGCAGAGCAGTCACCTGTCGATGACGTTGGTTACCATTTGTTATTGCCTTTACTGATGAAGAAACCACATGACAACAGGGTCGTGGACAAATGAGGAAATAGTTTCACGACAAACTTCAACTAGAAAGAGATGCTGATCTCGCTTGTGTTTTACTCAACAGGTGAGTTGTTTTGATTTGTATCTTTACAGAAAAGGTATGCTATTATAACAATGAACAAGATTAGTATTATGGGGCATATACGCCATATACGGGGCATCGCATCGCAAACCCTTGAGCCACATAAGGACATGTCTGATCCATCGTCTGATCGCGTCTTTGCGTTGACTAATCGTGCAAATCATTGAACTCATGTTAAATCCATGATTTATCTTTCCGTGTGATTGATGGCCGTCAGCAGTTGGGTAGAAGACAACACATCCCATCATTCCACGCTCCTTCTTAGCATCATCAAACCACATGATTGTTATTGTTTTGATAGTGCGCCCTCTCATGGCAGGTGCTACAACCTGTACCTTTAACTGTACCACAGTATAACAAATACAGGCAAAGGCATAGGTTTCATGTTAAAATTGGGCACTCCACACCAGGTACAATATTCTGATTGTTTGCATCTTGTTTTCAAGATCGTCAGTAATTAAGTGCTTCTGCTAATATATATGTGGCTCAGTGATAGAACATTGCGTTAGCAGCACAAAAGGTTGTGAGTTTGAATCCCAGGGAACACATACTGGTAAAAAAAAATGTATAGCCTGAATGCACTGTAAGTCGCTTTGGATAAAAATGTCTGCTAAATGTGTATATTAATAATATCATTGCACAAATTAACACATTTTCTACTTAAAAAAAAATAAAACCGCTGTCTTTGCTGTAGCTCACGCTTTTCCATCATAACTCAATCCTGCCATGCAATTTCTTCATTAAAAGAGGTACATTAGAAGAGATAGGCTACATTATTTTTCTCAGCAAAGAGTTGGAAATATCATTTCTGAAGCAATTAAAGCCACCTATTTACTATTAATAGAGAAATGCACTCTCTCCATCTCGTAAATTAACTTGATGAATCACAATTTTCTGAGAATAGAATAGTGAATATCGCTAAATTGTAAGTTTACCTGTGTATTTAGAAAGCTGGCACATTTATATTTTATCTAAAGCGAAGAAAGAGCCCGTGCAGGGTTGCCAGGTTGACAAAAATTAGTAACACATTTATAATTCAATATTGCGCACAATAAGTGTTAAACTCTGTATCGGGGATTACGGCTCTTTGAGCCTGGACTGAACTACTGGTTTCGTCTGGTCAGAGGAGAACTGGCCCCCCCAACTGAGCCTGGTTTCTCCCAAGGTTTTCTCTTCATTCTGTCACCGATGGAGTATCGGTTCCTTGATGCTGTCATCTCTGGCTTGCTTAGGTGGGGTCACTTCATTTACAGGGATATTGTTGAGTTGATTGCAAATGATTGCACAGAGACTATTTAAACTGAACTGAGCTGAATGATGACATCACTGAATTCAACGATGAACTGCCTTTAACTGTCATTTTGCATTATTGACACACTGTTTTCTTAATTAATGTTGGTCAGTTCACAATACTTTTTGTTTAAAGCACTATATAAAGCGCTTTCACTTTTCACTTTCACTATATAAATAAAGGTGACTTGTCTTGACTTGACTATATCAGCCAACCTGGTTGGATTCCTCTGCGACCAGATTAAACTAGTTATAGTGGCCTATACTATATTGTCTTCTCTATCTCTATCTTTATTAATTTATTGTATTTTTATTTTTTAGAAACCTTTCATACATTTCATTTCGATTTAAACACTGTTCTTGTATTCTAATTTAGCATGTTAGCTACAGCTACTGCGCACGTGCTGCGATACCGATATAGAAACAGCTGTATCTACACGTTTAGCTAAGTGCTTGGGATGATACATCGTCGTATCAATGCATCAAACACAGCCCTACTTTCTATGATGATTGCATAGGTGGGTTTTTAAGATTCAATGCATGCATTCAGTGCTTTTTGTATAGCAAAAAGTCTCTTACTGCCAGTCTTGTTGGCAAGGGGCCTGTTCAGGCACAGGCATCGGTACAGATGGAGGAGGAGGTGGAATACACACACCTGTGAAAACAGTGACAGGTCAAAACTGTCAACCTAGACAAAACTAGGGGCCCATTCATGCTCTGAACACTATAAGGTTTATAGTTCAAGTTCTTCTAATGTTTGTATTTACTAGTTGGGAATGAAGTTGTAATTATGACATCAGGTGCGTTGAAAAATTGTTCAAAGCAAGACCTCGATGTACCTTTTTATTTATTTTTTTATTATTTCTTTATTTCTTTCTTTACATAAAATTCAACTCAATTAAATTTGTTTATAACTCTACATCTACAAAATGATTTAAAAAAAATGTGCATTGCTGTGTCTTTGCTTTTATACTTTTTTAAATCTATGATGGTGCTGTAAATTTAATTGTTAGGCTATATATTCTATGGTAATTTTACAAAATTATGGTATTTTGTAAACTAAAATACCCCTTAATTTGAAAAAAAATTAAGCTTTTCCTATCGTCATGATGTTCATGTGCACTCAACTTATAAATACAATCTTTCGGGGACATGATTTGAATGCTCAATATGAGCTAAGCATATTTTCTCATGCTGACATATCTTAAATTTGGCATGCTTCTTACCACCTCCACCAGCCACTATTCCTTCATATCCAGGGATTATATTGGCTGCAGGGGGTGCATAAAGGGGTGTGTGGATGCTTGCCGCAGGGGGGGCTGCCATTGCTGAATGAGAATTCAGAAAAAAAAAAAACAGTTAGGGATTTTTTTTCACTGGTTGTGACCAATAAAGACATGCAACTAAAATAATCCCAGTTTGAAAACTCAAGGTTTATAGAAAAAAACTTTCCCACTTGTGATGACGGCTATGTGTGGTCAACTTCTAAATACAATCTTTCTGACATGAGCCTGAGCATGTTTTCTCTTGCTGACTTATCTTAAAGACATAACTTCACGCTTACCGCCTCCGCCAGACATCGTTCCAGGATATCCAGGGACTGTATTGAACATATTGGCTGCAGGGGGTGCATAAAGGGGTGTGTGGATGCTTGCCGCAGGGGGGGCTGCCATTGCTGAATGAGAATTGAGAAGAAAAAAAAAAGAGAAAAAAAAACAGGGATTTCTTTTCACTGGTTGTGCACTGATAAAGACATGCAACTAAAATAATCCCAGTTTGAAAACTCAAAGTTTATAGAAAAAAACTTTCCCACTTGTGATGACTGTAAATGTCTTTATAAATCGCATTAATATCCTACACCGTATATATAGAACATATATAACATTTTATATTAATATTTTAAGGCATTATATGTTTAACAGTGTCACTTTGTCTGTTCCGCTTTTATTTTGAAAAAGCGCTGTTTTCTTCTTCGGATTTTTTTTTTTTTTGTGACGCTAAACTTCCGCTATTCTCTCGTCACAATGTGGTGTTTACATATCGTCGGAAGAACGGTAAAAACCTTTAAACACTCAAGTTATTTATCATGTTCATCCATTTGAATCTTGTAAAGAAAGAGTTTACATTGTAATTTACTTTATTATTTTTGTATTGCTCGTACATGTTATTTTTAAGCGCTCCGAACTGTGAGGGTGTGTCAAGCTAGAGCACATGGTAGCTGATGCTGATGGCAGAAACTCTTTGATTAGCGCCCTTGGAAAAGCGGAATGAGGTATGAAGGAAAATATGTGGAGTTTGTATTATTATCAGAAGAGATATTGTTTAAGGAAAAAAGAGAATGTCAATACTTTATGGGTTTAACTTACTTTATGGGTTTATTGCACATGTCACCAATATAAAAACTTATATTCTTTCTTCAAACAATTATAATATATTCTGTTTAATTTAAAAGAAGCATGTGATATTTCATTTGTCATAAAGGCTTAAACACATTTCATATTGGTCATTTGTTAAAATAATTTGTATTGGGTCTAAACATGATTAATATGTGAAGATGATTTATGTGCAAATTATTTGTGAAACTACATGGAAGCATTTTGTATTTCTGTTTATTCTGTAGTTTTCACGGTGTCCAGGTGCATGGTGCTCGTTGAGAGGAAGAAATAAATTGACACCTGTTTGAAACTCTGCGTCTTGATCAATCTATATCCGAGGGGCCGCTACAATGACGGCTATGTGTGGTCAACTTCTAAATACAATCTTTCTGACATGAGCCTGAGCATGTTTTCTCTTGCTGACTTATCTTAAAGACATAACTTCACGCTTACCGCCTCCGGCGGACATCGGTCCAGGATATCCAGGGACTGTATTGAACATGGCTGCAGGTGGTGGATAAGGGGGTACTTGGAAGTTTGCCATGGCTGAATGAAAAAAAAAGAAACAGAGAATTTTTCCACTGTTTATGCACAAAGAAAATGTTTTACTGTAGTAACCTTTCATAAAATTCTGCTTCAAATATCACAGAAATGTCACTATACATTCAGACAATTTTATATATATCTATTGCACAGCTTTCTAAAACATTTGGTTCTGACTGCCCAGTCACAGCAGCCTTTATCAAAATACATTTGTAAAAAAAATCCAAATATAAATAGCTAAAAATCCAAATATAAATGTATAAATTATAAATAGCCAGTTATTAAGTCTTCATCTGCTTAGCCTTTTCAAATAAGCTATTGAAAATATTATTAAAGGCTGCACCAAGTAATAACTTACTTTTTTTTCCTTGAAGAACTGATTCTTGTTGTTGTAAGGCTCCTGAAGTCAGTAGTGAGCAGTGTGCACTATAATGACTATGGACGTAAGTCTCCCGTATTTATGATTTAGGAATGTATAATACAGATCCAAGAGCTGCTGCTATTGGATGGCACTGGAGGAGTGGGTGGGAAATTGTATAGTACAGTTGTAAATTGAGCAATCCCCTTCAGTGAAATAGGCTAGCCAAGACAAGTGTTAGAAAAATGCATATATAGTACAGTTATGGAAAAGTCCAGTTCCATAGAAAAATGATTGCCTCAGAATTACTAGGAACTTTCTTATACATTTCAACTTAAAGGGGGGAGTGAAATGCTCGTTTTCACTCCATATCCTTTTAATCTTGAGTACCTATAGAGTAGTACTGCATCCTTCATAACTCCAAAAAGTCTTTAGTTTTATTATATTTATAAGAGAAAGATAGTTTGTACCGTTTTCTCCCGGAAAAACACGAGCGGCTGGAGATGTGACGTGTGGGCGGAGCTAAAGAATCACAAGCGCGAGTAGGCTTTTGCGTTGAGCGCGTGTGGAAGCTGTGACACCGTGAGGACAAAACCAAACAAAACTAACCATGGCTAACAGTCAGATTCAGCGTATATTTATGATCCAGAATCAGATCCAGAGGCTGAAATTTAACAAGAGCAGCAGCAGCAACGACGTCTCTATGTGGTATGTACTGAAACTGTATATATTTGCTTAGCGGTTTTGCAAAAGTTCCACTTTATGTCGTCTTTTTTTTTTTTTTTTTTTAAGGTGTACATGTGGAAAGTGCAGTTTGATGACAACATCGCATGTTGTTTACTTGATGTGCTTACGCGCCGATAGCTAAGTTAACAACACAGAGATATTTGAAGCAGTTTTACTCATCGCCTGCGGTTCCAACACACGATCGTGACCCTTTTTCGTTGGGACTGCATTATCCTTAAGAAATAAATGATATGCAAATCTGTCGTTCAAACTGGGCCTTGTTTGTAAAACAAGCATCTTCGAAATGCAGGGAACAAACAAAAACACTAAATAAACTCCATCCACTGGTCATTTAATGCTGTTTTTTTTTTTTTGGTAATCTGTGCAGAGTTGTCTTGCCCTGGCAACCAAAAACACGCTTCTTTTGTGACATTTCACTCTCGCTCTGATCAGTGAATGTCTCGTCTCTGCTCTGTTATACGGGAGCGCGCGCCTCAGGACCCATATAAAGAAAATTCCGCTCCATTTAACGTCACACAGAGCCATACTCGAAAAAAACTTTCCGGAACTTGTGACAAACCAGAAAAGGTATTTTTGGAACAACTTAATTGTTGAAACTTTGTCCATGTTT
Source organism: Carassius auratus (assembly GCF_003368295.1). NCBI lineage: Eukaryota > Metazoa > Chordata > Actinopteri > Cypriniformes > Cyprinidae > Carassius > Carassius auratus. The sequence goes on from NW_020526107.1 coordinate 152,095, forward strand.
AGCATGGGAATCCAACTCTTTAACAGTGTAAAAAAACTCAGTATGCATGAAATAGCATTTCACCCCCCCCTTTAAAGGGATAGTTCAGCCAAAAATGAATATTATATAATTAATGACTCATCCTCATGTCGTTCCAAACCAGTAAGACTTCCGTTCATCTTCGGAACACAGTTTAAGATATTTTAGATTTAGTCCGAGTGCTCTCAGTCCCTCCATTGAAGCTGTGCGTACGGTATACCAACCATGTCCAGAAAGGTAAGAAAAACATCATCAAAGTAATCCATGTGACATCAGAGGGTCAGTTAAAATTTGTTGAAGCATCGAAAATACATTTTGGTCCAAAAATAGCAAAAACTACGACTTTATTCAGCATTGTCTTCTCTTCCGGGTCTGTAGAAAGCTTGTCTAATATTTTTTAGGCTAGAACATTTAACATATAGCTCATGGTATACATTATTATTGATGCAGCAAAACTCTACAACTACTATGCAACAACCAGACCAGAATCTTTGGCTCAGTTTGGCTAGCTTACGTTATCTGAAACTAAGGGAAATGTTAGTGGGTATGGGAAGGAATGAAGATGTATTTCTTCATTTTATTTTTTATTATATATTATATTAATAGTATTTTTAGTTACATTAAGGCTACATGTATTAAAGCAGAGTGCTCTGGGTAATATTTTCATATTCTGTTGCCATTGCATTTGTATTTTTCAAAGATGTCATCAAAATGTGCAACAAACACTAAAAATGTACACCTATCATACGCTGGAGTGTGGACTCTTGTGTACACACACACACACGCACACACAACTCCTTAATACTCCTTAATACTATAATATGTCCATTTGTTCACAATTTCCCACCACACAATAAATCATTATACCATTTCGACTAGACACATTCAAAATGCAAAAATATTAGTTTTTTTCCAAACTGAGCAATTTGTTATATACATTTTTGATTATTTGAAATTTGGACATATAACATTAAAGAGTATATTTGATGTGATGAATTGCTATGTCATTTATGAGATATAGCAATTATATTATAATTAATATAATTAATTATAGTTATAATTTCAATTTGTCCTGGTTAATTATGAACAATGGGTAAAATTGGGGAGGGGAGGGGGGGGGGCAGATGGGCTCCATTAGGTCTCCTCCCCTAACCATATGTGATCTCACTCCAAGCATTTGATAATACTTGAGAACTCTGGCAGACACAGAGAGGATAACATGCTTGACTGGTCTACCTGCAAGTCCAGATCTGTCTCCAACTGAAATGAAATCTGTATGACCTTTTACGAGAAGGAGAATCAAAAAGAAAATATAAACAAAAAGGTGACCGAGCTTTCTCTCGAGCAAGCCCTAAATTGTGGAATGACGTCCCTCAATGAACTTATAGTCCGAAAAAAAAAAACAGTAAGTATGGAACATGAGAGGAGAAAGAGGTACTTGCTAGGGATGAAGTGATATTCAGGTTGCTACATTTTTAATGATTACAGTAGTTAAAACAGCTAAACTTCAACATTTTAGCTGTAAAATGTCACATGCTGTAGCTAATATTAAGAAATATTTTGTGCTTTTACTTTTAAAAATGTTGGTAACATTACAGTTAATGCTTAAATTCTTTGAAGATTTTGAATACAGAAGTTACATTTGTAATGGTGTATTTTCATTTAGATGTGGTATTATTATCTGTGCAGTAATATTAATTAACTGCATAAATTAATTAAGATTATTAAGTAATAAATTAATTTTAAGACAGCATGGAATAGATTGTATAATATGCTGTTATGACATATTATATAATCTATTCCATGCTATCTTGGAATCAAACCGTTTTTTTCTTTTTATTCATTTCATAATTGTATTCAGGTTGAGCTTAGACCAAGAGCAGAGAAAGACACTCTCTCCAGCTCAACTTTAAATTACTTTTAAGTCAGATAGTCACATCCTAGATTTTTTTTTTTAGTGCACCCTCAGAAGTAGACAAAATACCTGACAGTACAGAGAGTGTTTAAGTTGAGTGTTTAAATCAACCGTACACAAAGATGGCGCAGACAGACTGTTGTCTAGTTTCTGCTTGCCGATTGCTTTGGGCCAGGTTTAGTCAAAGTCCAGGGCCGCTTTTTATTCCCAGTCCCTGTCCACGAACATAACCAGGTGAGCAGATCACTCTCTCACTATTTGACTGCTCTAGTCTTTATCCACTCATCATCATCATCATCATCCACCAATCAGAACACACGATAACTCTTTGACCACAGCTGCTGTGCTTCAAAACCTCTTGCAGCAGCTCAACACTGGTTTTCTCTGAGGTGGTCGGATCACATCAGATTGTGGATAATCTTGCAGATCATGACTTATAATTACCCTTCCTCTCTCTGAAGTTTGGTAATATAAAGATTCCTCATTTGAACTCATTGGGGTTGCAACATTTTGTATTTGTAATTAAATTATTGTTTGTAACTTAATATCACATTTTAATCATGCTGATTTTTGGAGAAAAACTGAAAGGGCACTCTTCGTGTGATATTGATTAACTTCATAAAATTATATAAATATATACATTTTCTAACCCCCATATCTTGAATTTTGTGATCATTCACATGCATTCATAAATGCATTTGAATACACCGAATAATGCAGTGAAAGATCGCACTCAAAATGCACATGCGCACTAGTATGACTTCATCATGTAACTTTACATTAGCCTAGATGCGTGCACTTTTTAGGCACGAATTGTTTAGTTGTTTAATATACTTGATACTGTTAAAAGGCACATCATTAAAACAAAAAATAAGAGTTCACATATATCACACCTAAACACGCTTGGAAAACGTAATTGGAACTAGTATTCAGTACTGACTCAAATGATTCGCGAACCCCAAACTGGCTCAAATGATTCGCGAACCTGCTCCGAACTCTCGAACTGGCTCAAATGATTCACGAGCCGAATTCCCGAACTGACTCAAATGATTCGCTAACCTGCTTTGAACTCCCGAACTGACTCAAATGATTCGCGAACCCGCTACGAACTCCCGAACTGACTCAAATGATTCGCGAACCCGCTCCGAACTCCCGAACTGACTCAAATGATTCGTGATCCCGTATGGAACTCCCACTGACTCAAATGATTCGCGAACACGCTTTTAACTCCCGAACTGACTCAAATGATCCGCGAAGCCCTCCGAACTCCTGAACTGATTCAAATGATTTGCGATCCCCGAAATGATTCATATGATTCGCGAACCCGCTACGAACTCCCGAACTGACTCAACTGATTCGTTATCCTGTATCGATGTTGTTAACAAATAAAATATCAATATTTCCATTCCGAACTGCTTTCCACATCGAAACATACACTATTACAGTATTTATTTAATGTCAGTTATCACTTTTCACATATACATCTTTTTATAGCCTCTAGAATGAGCAAATCTGCTGTGCTGTCTTTTCTGGAGTTTGGACAGGAAATGACTGAATATAGTGAATGTTGACATATTCACCAAAACTATTTATCTGGAGTAATTGATGACTGAAGTTATCAAGTACGCTGCTGTTTATAGATTTACCTGACTTGCGTAGTCAAGGACATCACACTCCCAAGTCGAATGCACAAAGTCTGAACTAAGTACCGATGATGCACGTCCAAAATCAGCGTACTTTTTTTTTTTTTTTTTTATCAGCGGAACTTTGTATTGAGAAACGCACGCAGACTTACATCACCAGTCTATTTGCCTAATCTACCCGGTACTTCACACCACGGTGGAAACGCAGAAAGCAACAGGTCTGGGGGGAAAAAAGTTCCTGGTAAAAAAAGTTCCTGGTACAAATGTTCCGGGTAATTTCGGTGGAAACGCGGCATATGTCTATGAAGAATCACAAAGGTACTGGATTACTCCGCCGCGGTATCCCCGAAGCAATCTAAAATAGTCCGAATATAAACACTTATTATAGGTGCACCCTAGTGATTCAGGACAAGCCAAAAACACGGTTTGGAAAATTGATTCATGGTGTACTCGCTTATTATATACATTTTTCTACATTTTGAACACAAACAAAGTTACTGACCGCAGCTCCGATTGTTTTTTTTTTTACCGGGAGCGATGGAGTTTCTGCAAATGGCAATAGGACCACTGGGAGGAGCCAGAGGAGCTTGATTCTTTTCACAGATTATCTGTCTCATATTCTACTGTCAGGACATAATGACAGGTTTAATAAATATGTAAAAAATATTTTTTCCAAAAGTTCCCTACAGCACCTTTAAGGCCACTATCGAAGCATCCTGGGCCTCCATAACACCTCAGCAGTGCCACAGGCTGATTGCCTCCATGCCACGCCGCATTGAAGCAGACATTTCTGCAAAAGGATTCCCGACCAAGTATTGAGTGCATAACTGAACATAATTATTTTAATGTTGACTTTTTTTGTATTAAAAACACTTTTTCTTTTATTGGTCGGATGAAATATGCAAATCTTTTGAGATAGGAATTTTGGGTTTTCATAAGCTCTATGCCAAAATCATCAGTATTAAAACAATAAAGACCTGAAATATTTCAGTTGGTGTGCAATTAATTTAAAATATATGAAAGTTTCATTTTTATCATTACATTATGGAAAATAATGAACTTTTATCACAATATGCTAATTTTTTTAGAAGGACCTGTATAGATCATTTAGTAGGGAAGCTATTACATGTCCCTACCGATATCCAGCAAATACTAAATTGTCCCAAGCAATAATTCTGATCAAACAATCAAATGTCTGTTGTCTGTGGTTACATTCCCACCAATGCCAAAATCAAAGCCCTTGCTGTTAGGGATTGTGCTATTGGCATAACATGGCCAAAAATGTCTCAGAAAAACATCGCCCACATCATAACACCGCTGCCGTCAGCCACACGGTGCATCCAGGTGTCATAGTCTCTGTTCGTAATCACCATATCTGGGCTGAGCCATCGACGTGATGAAACCAGGAATCTTGATTCATCAGAACAGGCCATTTTCTTCCAATCATCCACTGTCCGATCTTGATGATCTTGGGCCCATTTCATATTGGGTGCCGTTAGCATGGGGACTCCAATGTTAAAACTTTTTCTGATTTGTGATTGTGTTTAATGAGTGTTGGCAAGTATGGTTTGGTTTTGAATGTCTAGTCTTAAAAACAAAACAAAAAATCAAATACAATGGGAAAAATTTTGGGGTGTATTCTCATGACTTTATTAAACTTAATACATTGTTTTTTTTTTTTTTTAAGATTTACTATAGACTATTTCACATTCTTCAATAGTTAGAAAAATGCATGCAATCTACAAGAGGGTTAGTAATCCACATTTGGTCATATTGAGTCAGTTGATATAAAATGTTACATACAGTGTAAATGATTAAGCTGCATATACAATGCCCCATTCGGGCAGCCTGAGTTTTGTGTCTGTCATCTAAACATGTCATGATTCTGGGATATATAGGATGTATATTGATCAAGCCCAAATACATTACACTTGTTCATCTTAATGGATGTACAGTATTTATATTGTACTTCTACTGTCCAGGTCAGGTGTATTTGATGTTACATGACAGAACAGCAGCAGGTGGCGGGATAGTCATCAGCGTTCACTTTAAACTCATTTCCATACACATAGTAAAAATTAGGCTTTCCTTTCCACCTGTAGTTCACTTTGGTTATGGGAATGAGCTCGATCGTCTGCCTCTGAAACAGATTACATTACAGAAATGTTCAGCGTGATGGTTGTCTCTAGTTACAGACTGGAAATGATATAGCACAGTTTGTCATTTACATTGTTTTTTTATATACAAATATGCAAATTATAATTGAAAACTATGAATGGTAATGAAAATATAAAAAGGTCTGAAAGCACATAAACATATGAAGACAGTGGTACCTGTTGTAAAATGCGGGATGTTTGGGCATATTTCCCCTGATGTTCTCTTATTAAACGCTCAGAAGCTTGTGCAACAGAAACATCTGGAAAGCCCCTCACTGGATAGACCTACAGTAAACATAACCATCTGATAAACTTACACTTTTCAACGAACCTCTCACTATATGCATGTTATGTTCATACCATATACTGGGAGTCTTTAAAGAGCTCCTTCCCAGAAACCTCCTGCAGTTTTTCCACTTTCAGACCACTTGAATCTTGCGCTACGAAATCATCCTTCTCTATGCTCCTGAAATAGTCCAAAAATAGCTTTATGAATGAGACAGTTCAGTTTGAAAGACTTTTTGATTTTCATGAAATAATAATGACTTGATTTATTTTTATTTAATATATAAATAAGGGCTCTCTTGTGCAAAGAATGACTTCAATGTAAGTCTACGAGTATGATCGTTTAGAAACAGAACCACAAACATCTCCTCAAACTGCAGGAATCATATATAAAGTGCCCTCCACTAATATTGGCACCATAGGTAAATAAGCAAAGGCAGCATGAAAATAAATCTGCATTATTCATCTTTTTGATATTTCGTAAAAAAAAAAATATATATATATATATATAAAATTCACAAACTTCTAACAAATCATTGAAGTAAAACAGTCGAAAGTGGGGGGAAAATCTCAATGTGAAATAAATGTTTTCTGAGGTTCACGTTGGCTCTAAGTTTTCTCCTATAATGCCTGAAGAGTTTGGACAACACCTGATAAGAGATCGGAGAACATTCCTTCATGCACTATCTCTCCAGATCCTTCAGATTCCCAGCTCCATGCGGTTCACCTCACTCATTTTCTACAGGGCTCACGTCAGAGCACTGGGACGGCCATGGCAGAAGCTTCTTTTGCACTCAGAGACCCATTTTTGTGTTGATTTTAATATTGGTTTTGGATTATTGTCCTGATGGAATATCCAACTACGGCCCATTATAAGATTTCTAACGGAAGCAGTCAGGTTTAGATTTTTTATCTTTAAGTATTTGACTGAATCCATGATGCCATGTATCTGAACATGATGTCCAGGACCTCCAGCAGAAAAGCAGGCCCACAACATTAAGGATCCAGCTGTATATTGAACTCTGGATATGGGGTACTTTTTATCCCCATTTGTACTAAACTTATCTGGTGGTTTTGCTGCTCAAAAGCTTTTCGTCTGACCGTAGAAGCCAGTGCCATTTGAAGTTCGAGTCATGTCTGACAACTGAATATTCCAGAGTTTGTTTTTGGGTGAGCAAGGAGAATTTTTCCTTGAAACCCTCCCGAATAACATGTGATTTAGGGGTTGTTTGATATATTATGTTTTTTTTTTTTTTTTTGGTTTTCTGACCCCAAATCTCAACCAATCTGTGCCAGTTTCTATTTTGTAAAGCTCAAAAATCATGTTCTGGATATCAGAACTATATTCTTTGGTTTTACTCCGTGTGATGGATGATTAAGAAGTATTTGGCCTTTGTGTTCCTCATATTTATAAACATGTGGAACAGGAATGGCTGTACAATTTCATGCTCCTAGTCACCCAAATTAATTGTAATATACTTTTACTCAAAATAATTTCTAGCGGTGCCAATAATTTTGGCCAACATGCATTGGAGAAAAACTATTTAATTATGAGACCCCCCCCCTTAACTTTCAATTGTTTTACTTTAAATGATGTGTTAGATATTTTGTGATTTTTTTTTTTTTAATGAAAAATCAAAAGGATATACAATGCAGATTTATTTTCACAGCCACCTTTGCTCATATTTACCAAGGGTGTCAATATTAGTGAAGAGCACTGTATAGCACAAAGAGTGACTGAGGAGCTAGTTAATATAGTAAACAGCCATGCCTGCCTTAGCAAACACGTATGTTATATCATACAGATCATACCATTTAACATTCAGGTTGATGAAGACGAGCAGCTGTCTCTTTCCATGACAGGTGGTACACTGGGAGGAGCCGCTGCCGCTACATGAAGTACAGCTGAAACGCATCCAAACAAGTCAAAACTCAGAAAAATACCCAACCACTGAAGCCCCCTGCAGGATTAATCTGAACTCAACCCACAAAAGTTATACAAATACAAGAAATTAAAAATATTGTAAATATATTTGCAGCAAAAATACACTGTATTGGCCAAAATTAAAGATATTTCTTTTATGCCAAAAATCATTATGATATTAAGATATTTTGTCATGATATTTTGTTCCATGAAGATATTTAGTCAATTTCCTATTGTAAATATATAAAAATGTATTTTTAATTAGCAATATGCATTGCTAAGAACTTCATTTGGACAACTTTAAAAGCGATTTTCTCAATATTTTGACTTTTTTGCAGCATCAGGGGCCCGTTCTTCATACGTCGCTTATTCAGTTAGCTGGATTTGAATGTTGACGATTTGGCGTGATCTTGGACCATTTGGTTCTTCGAAGCTCATCCCGGAGCTGCTGTCATAGCAACAGGTCCGTAAGCTTGAACCTGCTCAGAAGCAGCTTATTTCATGTAAACAGAATTAGATCGCTTCTTTTCAACCAGAACTGATACTCAAAATATGCCTGCTACCACCGCTACTTTATTATAAGAGTATTGTACTGATCCAGGGACAATGATTTAAAATAATAATCATTAAAAAAAATTAAAAATAATATAAAAATGTTGTGTAGTCCATAACAGCCTACTATAGACACAGCCAGTATTACTCACGGAAATATTTATTTGTCATAAAATTATTACTTCATAATTGTATTAGAGTCTTACACACATGCTATACAGATAATAGAGTTATTTTGAGTGATGACTGCTATTATAAGAGTGGCTTGATGGAGCGCAGGAGATGCAGATATCATGATATTGACCCTTTAGAAACTTTCATTAATGCGGTCATGAACAAATCTGTCCAAATATAAAATGAAATGAATAGATAATTTCTACATTAAAATAAAAAAAAGTTAAAGACTGCACAACTATTATAAATTGCGAATCTAAATAATTGGGAATAATGAAAAAAATTCTAATAAAATAAAAACATGTATCTATTATCTGTCTCATGTATCTATTATCACATTTATGTAGTTTTGTTTGCTTGGCTGTTTCCTTATAAAAGTCCAGAAATTTGTCAAGTTTTTCGTCAGGTGTCGTTTTAAATTATATGACGTCATTACATTGCCGTCTCTCCACCAGCCAATCGCTGCACTGCTGATCATGGTTTCGAGTATCGATACATATCCCCTTTTAAGACAACACATGAACGTGCAATTATCTCAGATAACTCAATCCAGCGATACTAATCATACACAACAGGTGTGTTCGAAGAACCCAATTAGCTGGATCAGGATTAGCACGATATCATCTTGGAGGTGTCATTTGATCTCGGATGTAATAAGCGACGTACGAAGAACAGGCCCTAGATTCCAGATATTCAAATAGTTGTATCTCGGCCAAATATTGTCCTATCCTAACAAACCATACATCAATGGAAAACTTATTTATTCAGCTTTAAGATTATGTATAAACCTCAATTTCGAAAAATTTACCTTTATGACTGGTTTTGTGGTCCAGGGTCACAATTAAGATAAGCAAGCCATTTTTTTAGAGAGAGAAACCAGTTTTGAACAAATGCCTCATTACTGTATATAATGCTTTAGAAGACTTACTTTTCACGTCCGCGCCCATTGCAGTGCGAGCAGCGGTCTTCACCACTACGGTTACCAGAGCCATTACACACCCAACAGACTTTCTGCACATGGAAAACAATAGAGGACAAACAGGTCATATATTATAGTGTTTGCGTCATATGATGAACAATTAAAAAAAACATTCTGTGGTTTGTGTGCACAATTCAACTTGAATTGCTATCCAGTCATCATACAATGAGATACGTTTACTCAACACAAGTGCTTTATTTTTCTTTGATAACAATAAAACGCCTGGCCTGCAGCTTGTTCAGTCTGTGCTAGTCAAAATTTACTTACATTTCCAGCTCCAGCACAGTTGGTACAGGGGCTTCTTCCCCTTCCCAGACACAAGTGACAGTTCTAGGGAGCAAACAGAATATAATGCTCAAATATGATCCGACTAATTGAACATAACCATTTCTGGCAAGTTTACCTGCGGCAGGAAGCCAAAAGGCATTTGTACTTTAGAAAGCAAACACTTTTTAAGCAGCCTTGGTTCCAGATATCTTTCTTTGTCCCTATTCCTTATTCCCTTAGGGATTTTTAAAAGTCATTGTTAAAGAGTTATAAGCCATCTAAGCAAACCAATCCAGCTATGACGTAAAAATCAAAGCATAACAACGTATTCTGAAAATGCAGAGAGACTATTAAATCATCCATAGTGCTTCATCTGAGAGGGTGGTTTTTTGGTACAATTTACTTGTCACAATTTCTTATTGCAGAATTTCTTCATGCAGAATCATGGGTAATGTAGCTCTTCACCATAAATTTTGAATGCAGGCTTATGGCTTCAAAAGCATATGTAAACCATCGATAAACAACCTCATACTGTAGCTCATGGCACGTCTGTCTTTAAAAGGTTTTTATGCAATCATTTAAAATTCACTATCGTATTGTGAAAATGAATAAGACTTTTGCTTCCGGAAAGCGACTGTTTTGCTCCACAGACAAAATAAATAAAATGAATGTTCTGGTGATCTTGAATATTAAATAAAATGCTGTAGAATGTGTTTTCATGCAGAAATGCTGTGTGAACCATCTGTGTGAAAGCAAACACGTCCCAGAATTGATTCTGGCATTGAACCCAGGTCGGGGACCTAGTAACATTGCCGTGTTCAATCCTGGGATGAGCGCGGTGTGAACAAAATTCAGATCTAATGCGGTGTCGTAGTGATGACGCACATTATAACGTGACTCTTTTACCAGGTTTTTTGAAGGAAGATCTACGTTCACGGCAAAAAATGTGCAAACTGTAATGAAGCAGAGATCAGTTAGTTTCCGCGCTGAAGCTGAGATCGTTCGTTTGCTTCAGTGAAAGTATAACGTGCCTAACGTTTTCGACTCATACATTACATGTCACACCCTGATGTCACGTGTCATTACAGGACCTTTACGGGTTGTATGTGAAAGCACGCACATATCCCGGGTAATCACTGGCAGTGTGAAAGTGCAAAATCTAGCGACCCGGAAACAATTGCCGGAACACAGATTAAAGTGTGTCGAATGGGACCTGCTCCTTTAGTTTTTGTGGATCATGTGGTTAAAGCTCAAACCTTGACTGAGGAAGTAAAGGGCACTTTAATGGTCTGCTTCTGCTCTTGAAAGAAGGCCGGAGGTTGAGCTGCAATCTGCCACGGACCTGGAGCAGGCTGAAGACCAGCATCCACAGGCTGACCTGAAATGTTATGTTTTTATGGATTAGGAGTCACATTTAATGCAGATTTTTTTTTTTCCATCCTGGCATTTGCATCATGTAAGATTTGAATATAGTACAGGAATACAAGATCAGATTTGTATCCATTGTAAATGAAAGCAAAAGACTGCATGAAGTGTAAACTTCTGGGTACCTGTGTAAGGCTCCTGACTCCATTCAGTAGATCTGGACTCCGTGAACGTCTCCAAACGATACTGAGAACAGAAGCAGCATTTAGTTCGATCAAGTACATATCACATCAAGTTTTGACATACAATCACCATGTGATGCTTCCGGACACATAATCAGTGATGTTTCTTGGCGTCATCAGGTGTTTCCAGTCTTTCAATAATCAGACAACCTTGCCCAGGTGACCCAGTCGGGATTGATCAAGAACCAACTTGTGTCCATGTACCACTACCCCACCCAAGGCTCTCCTCTCCTGAGCCAGACTTGCTTACTTGAGTTGGTATCGGAGTTTTCCCCGAATAGTGAGGTCAAAATATAAATATAATGTAGGATCTAGAAAAAATCGTATCGTAATTAAACCAGAAAAATGTAAAGTAAATGAACAAAAACAATTTTTAAAGTTTGGGCTCATAAATATTAGATCACTCGCACCAAAAGCAGTTATTGTAAATGAAATGATCACAGATAATAGTTTTGATTTACTCTGCTTGACTGAAACCTGGCTAAAACCAAATGATTATTTTGGTCTAAATGAGTCTACTCCACCAAACTACTGTTATAAGCATGAGCCCCGTCAGACTGGTCGTGGCGGGGGTGTTGCAACAATATATAGTGATATTCTCAATGTTACCCAGAAAACAGGATACAGGTTTAACTCTTTTGAAATACTTCTGCTAAATGTTACTCTGTCAGACATGCAAAAGAAATCTAATGTATCTCTTGCTCTGGCTACTGTGTATAGACCACCAGGGCCGTATACAGAATTCCTGAAAGAATTTGCAGATTTCCTCTCAGACCTTCTAGTTACAGTTGATAAGGCGCTAATCATGGGAGATTTTAATATTCACGTTGATAATGCAAATGATACATTAGGACTTGCGTTTACTGACCTAATAAACTCTTTTGGAGTCAAGCAAAATGTCACCGGGCCCACTCATCGTTTTAATCATACACTAGATTTAATTATATCACATGGAATCGATCTTACTGCTATAGATATTGTATCTCAAAGTGATGATATTACAGACCATTTCCTTGTATCGTGCATGCTGCGTATAACTGATATTAACTATATGTCGCAGCGTTACCGTCTGGGCAGAACTATTGTTCCAGCCACCAAAGAAAGATTCGCAAATAACCTGCCTGATCTATCTCAACTGCTAATTGTACCCAAAAATACACACGAATTAGACGAAATTACTGACAACATGGGCACTATTTTCTCTAATACATTAGAAGCTGTTGCCCCAATCAAATTGAAAAAAGTTAGAGAAAAACGTACTGTACCATGGTATAACAGTAATACTCACTCTCTCAAGAAATTAACTCGTAGTCTTGAACGCAAATGGAGAAAAACTAACTTAGAAGTTTTTAGAATTGCATGGAAAAACAGTATGTCCAGCTATAGACAGGCTCTAAAAACTGCTAGGGCAGAGCATATACACAAACTCATTGAAAATAACCAAAACAATCCTAGGTTTTTATTTAGCACAGTGGCTAAGTTAACAAATTACCAGATGCCACCTGATTCAAATATTCCACCAACGTTAAATAGTAATGACTTTATGAATTTCTTCACTGATAAAATAGATAACATTAGAAATACAATAGCGAATGTAGATTCTACAGCGTCTAACACTTCAGTTTCATCCATCGCACCCAAAGATAAACTGCAGTGCTTTACAACCATAGGACAGGAAGAGCTAAATAAACTTATCACTGTATCTAAACCAACAACATGTTTATTAGATCCTGTACCCTCAAAATTACTGAAAGAGCTGTTACCTGTAGCAGAAGAAACGCTTCTCAATATCATAAACTCGTCGTTAACTTTAGGACACGTCCCAAAACCATTCAAGCTGGCGGTTATCAAGCCTCTTATTAAGAAACCAAAACTAGATCCTAGTGTACTGGCAAATTATAGGGCTATTTCAAATCTTCCATTTATGTCTAAAATTTTAGAGAAAGTTGTGTCTGCTCAATTGAGCACCTTCCTGCATAAAAATGATATGTATGAAGAATTTCAGTCAGGTTTCAGGCCCCACCATAGCACAGAAACTGCACTTGTTAAAATTACAAATGACCTGCTCCTTGCGTCAGACCAAGGCTGCATCTCATTTCTAGTCTTACTTGATCTTAGTGCTGCGTTCGACACCATAGATCATGACATACTCATAGATCGATTACAAAACTATACAGGTATTCAAGGGCAGGCTCTAAGATGGTTTAGATCCTACCTGTCCGATCGCTACCATTTTGTTTACTTAAATGGGGAGTCATCTCATTTATCATCAGTAAAATATGGAGTGCCACAAGGATCCGTCCTAGGTCCCCTTCTATTTTGAATATATATGTTGCCCCTTGGTAATATTATTAGAAAATACGGAATTAGCTTCCACTGTTATGCTGATGATACTCAGCTATATATCTCAACGAGACCAGATGAAACTTCCCAATTATCTAAGCTAACAGAGTGTGTTAAAAATGTAAAAGATTGGATGACACACAATTTTCTCCAATTAAATTCGGATAAGACAGAGATACTAATTATTGGACCAAAAAACACTACACAGAATCTTGTAGATTACAATCTGCAACTAGACGGATGTACTGTTACTTCCTCTACAGTCAGAAATCTGGGTGTTATATTAGACAGCAATTTGTCTTTTGAAAATCATATTTCCAATGTTACAAAAACTGCATTCTTCCATCTTAGAAACATTGCCAAGCTACGAAACATGTTATCTGTTTCTGATGCAGAAAAGCTAGTTCATGCATTCATGACCTCTAGACTAGACTATTGTAATGCACTTCTAGGTGGTTGTCCTGCTTCGTCAATAAACAAGCTACAGGTAGTCCAAAATGCAGCAGCTAGAGTCCTTACCAGGTCAAGAAAATATGATCATATTACCCCAATTTTACAGTCTCTGCACTGGCTACCTATTAAGTTCCGTATCAGTTACAAATTATCATTACTTACCTATAAGGCCCTAAATGGCAGTGGTCCTCTAGGACTGGATTTGAGGAACCCTGTGCAATGCTCTTCAGAACTTTGTCATGACACTTACGATAGCGCCCCTCACTCAGGGTTCTTAGAAAGCTGCTAAGAATGTGATCCTGGGTTCCTCTCTTCAGGCACAGAGGACAAGTTGGTCACTATCTTCTCCCAGCAGAAAAGATTGATCAGGCTTGGTAGTACATCATAGATGGCCTGTATTAAGAATTTTATTCAGTAGGGCTTAGATTTCAAGAGCTTGGCCTAAGTAACTTTGCGTACTATTACTTGTTTCCAACTTGTCCAGGCTCCCTGCTGGTGCATCCTAACAATCCTGCTGTCTTGCACTTCCTCAAGCAATGCGCTGACCTCATCCTGGAGCTGCGACCTCTTATCCAACCTCCTTGCCTTGCCATAGCATGATGCCGTGTTGCTGCTCAGGTCTGCGCTTCCTTCAACCACTGTGCCCACCAATGCCCTTTGTTCAGATGTGACTCCGCAACATCCACAGCCTCAGATAACTTCCATTTCAGCCCTGTCCTGACCTCAATCCCTGCCTGAGAGACTGTTGGGTCTGAGGACTCCTAGTATTGCAGCAACTACCTAGTGCCGATCACCATAAATTCTTTAAGGCTGGTGATGGGGAGTTTCAGCTTGTTGTTTTGCCCATATAAAGCGATACTGCATAGGCTTCAGAGTGGTCCAAGCAATTTCTGTAAGAACCTGCTCATCCTCCTCCAGGCCTTAAAATTATATGTCTTGTACATTATATGTAAAGAAAACACATACCAAAGAAGAAAACGGCATAATGTAGATGATTTATTGTAGGTCTTACCCTGTAGGTATTAAAGGACTCCATATTGGTTAAGACTCCATCTTTGACGGGGGCAGAACTATAGCAGCACTTGCTGGAGACGTATGCTGCGAAAGCTTCACGTGCCCTGTCCTCTGAGATGGAGGGTATACTGATATCAGGGAGAAAATATCAATATGTAAGTGACCTTTGCACGTCTAACAGGGTGTGTTGTGACATTTTCAGTACCTCCCTGACCCTTTTTAGGTGTTTTACTAAAGTAACAAACCACATTCAGGTCATAGTGCAGAATAAGGTGAATCAGCAGAATGCATTTGAGATAAAGCTTTCAAACTTTTTGATGCCAAAAACCTTAATATATGATGACCCCCCCACAACGTGAATATAAAAGCAGCTACAGTACATAGCTATATACCGTAATTCCTCAAATAAAAACCAGTAGTCAAATAAACACGGAGCTTCTTATAGTGGCCAGGGGCGTGGTCAACACGGACAAATGCTGCCGGAGTGTTTCTCATTCGAGTCAAAAACCGGTTGCATCGGTTTTCGTATCACCAGTACACTGAACTGAGAACCGCTTCTGTCGGATGCATCCAATTCAAGAACCGAGGAGCTGATGATAATACGTATGTGTGATTCAGAGTGAAGCAGACTGACTCACTGCATGTCTGAACCGAACGGATTCTTTTGGTGATTGATTCTGAACGGATTCTGTGCTAATGTTATGATCTGTGTCCACTGGAACGCTATCGCTTTTATTTAAAACAATTACTTATCAAACAGATGGAAGTAGAAATAAAGGCCTGCCTCTAATAAAATCCTGCTTCAAATAAAAGCATGTTACCTTCTGCAGTTCAGGTAAATAAAGCCCCCGGCTTTTATTTGAGGAATTACGGTATATTGTCTGACAAAATTGCAAAGAAAACATTTATTTGCTAAGCTTTTACTGTACTGAAGTTAACGCCAATGTTTTAAAAATACTGTTATTTTAATGAAAAATAGCCATTTTTGTATAAACACTACATATCATAGGTGAGCGCTTTTTGCACAGATAAAAAGCTCTTACTGCCAGTCTGGGCTGGGGGGCTGTTCAGGTGCTGGCATTGGTACAGATGGCATGGGAGGTGGAAGAAACCCACCTGTGAAAACAGAGACAAAACTAGGAAGCTCAGTCATGTATTTATGTGCTGAAAATACTATAAGCTCTACTGTTGCATTCAATACAATCTGGTACATGCAACTTGCACCAACATGTCCTCTATTCGGAAACTATTGGCTTGAATAAACGTTTTCCAGTTTTAATTACTGTTTTGTAGTGACGTTTATGTGCTTTCAACTTGTATCTATGATCCATCCGTCATGACTTGATTGCACCATATGCACATTTTGGCACGCTGAAGTGTTTTGTAAAGCATCGTTGTTGTTTGATATAACTTGCATGCTTCTTACCGCCTCCGCCAGCCAAAGTTCCTTCATATCCTGGGACAGTATCGAACATGTTTGGAGGGGGTGCAGAAGGTCCGTACATGTTTGCTGCGGGTGCGGCCGCCATGGCTGAATGGGGATTCAAAACAAACTGGTTAGGTAGGTTTTCCACTGGATGTGCAAGAAAGACAAATAGTAGCCATTAATAAAATTCAGCTTAAAATATATCAGAAATGGCAGGATGCGTTCAAACATTTACTTATTTACTGCACAGCTTCTGAAACAATAATTGCGATTTATGATTGGTCAACATGGCCTATAAATAACCAGTTATTAGTCGTCAGCTGCTTAGCCAAAAAAAAAAAAAAACGCTATTAAAAAAAAAAATGTTATTCACAAAGAAATAGTGCGGAACTTACTTTATAGATCTCGAAGAACTGGTTCTCGTTCTTGGTAAGACCCCTGAAGCCAATGGTGAGCAGTGTGCGCTCTAATGCCTATTGATTTAAGTCTACTATAGTCTATTTATGGTTTGGGACTGTATAGTACTATATATAATCCGAGAGCTGCTCCTATTGGATGGCGCTGAATGGACAATTGGGTGGAGTAACGTAAGTTCCTTCAATAAGTAACACTGCTTTCAGTGAATTACTCAGTGAATCTAACAAGTTCTTGGACATATACCACTGTAGGAAGTATCGGTGATGTGGATAAACAGGGGATCGTGTTTACTGGGGGGTGTCAATGTCCTTTGTCTGTGGGGATGTGTGCGTTTCACTTTCCAGCAGATTCGTCAGACGTTGCAAAGGGAACAAGTTTGGTACATTCTTCATGCTCTTAATAAATGTTGTTACAACTATTACACTGTGTTTTTCCTCAGTGACTGCTAATGTATTTAACAGAGTTTTAGTGTCATTTTAACAATTTCACACGGTAACAGGGTTCACAAACCCCGCCCCCGTTATTTCGAAGCGTTCACTTACAGTAACTTACGTAGAAAGAATGACGATTGCTCAAACAAACGCATATTTAAAATGTTCTACACTTATTTGCAACGATCATGTTTCGAATATTGTAACAAGGCGATTTGTGTTGAGAGGGGGAAAATACTGAAAATCTTTCTCAATGCGTCCCAAACAGAATCCTGTTCTGTGTCATTTATCTTAAACCGAAGCAGCATAGAAAACACGTGACTGCAGCCAGAGCCATTGAGAAACAGAGTTGCAACACTCCTAGTGTGCAATAGGAACAGAGGAATGTGAAGTGTGTCAAGGAGCAAGTTTTTTTAGACCTGGCCTCTCGTAAATCTGGCCAGTAGTGGTATTTTATTTTTATGAAGCGCCTTATGGTTTATGTTTATCGTTAGAATAGATGGAGAGTTATGTCATAACTTCAGTTAGATAACAACAATACCCAGTAGCTATTTTTTCATATTTTCAGGTTTTTAGTCTTTCTGCAATCTTTCTCGGGTTTTCAACCTTCTCGGGCACGGCCACCATAGGCTACATTCCAACTACAGACGTTAAGAGCAGTGATTGTTTTTTCGTTTACTCTTTTTGCTTAATATTATGAACAATGATGGGAAGTCCGGTTCTTTTCTACGAACCGGTTCTTTCGGAAAGTAAAAAAAAAAAAAAAAAAACTGGTTTAATGAGTTTCAATGAAGACTGACCATTCCAATAATACAATAGTCTCGCTGAATACATTTGGTTGCCTTGCCTTGTGTTTATAATCATAATTTTTATTATTGGATTACCTAAATTCCGTATTTGCTTGTCTTTCTTAATATTTTATGCTTATGTGAATATCACAAAATAACACGGGAATGTGAGCAATTAACCGTTTTAAATCTAACATAAAAAAATCGAAACTTATAAAATCGAATGTTTGATAATATTCAATCAGGGTATCTTCCGTCCATTCTAAATATAGCTACATAAAATATAAAAATACAAGTAACCAAGTATGACTGGAGATACTCTTTTTTTTTTTTTAGCATGTAGTCAACACATTGTTTTATTGTATCTGTTATATGTATCCCCTTTTTTGTTTATGTTCTGTTTGATGTTAAGTTTATATGTTTGTTTGTTTTTGAAAGAGAAAAAAATTAATTGCAAAAAGAGAAAAGAAAAAAAAAAGCATTATTTGTTAAACAGCCAAAGAGGCATCTAGTGGTTAAACAATTGCATTACATATTAACATTATTTTTCTGGTCACCAAATGCCTCTAATTTGCCTCTGCACAAGAATAAAATACAAACAAACAAGCAACAACCCTGCTAAATAATAAACACATTAAAAAAAATTACATTTTAAATAGTCATTCATGATTCATAATTAGTGCATATATTATTTAGTACCAAAAATGTCCTCAAAATATTAACTAAATAGAATTGAACTAAAATATAGTACAATTATTTAATCTTACTTAATTAAAGTTATACTTATAGTGTCTGGTCACATTTGACTGCCAAAGAGTATGATAACATATTAATGGTGTGCACACTCTAATGGTTAATATTTCCCACAGTCCATTGCACTTTGGCAAAGGGTTCTCTTGAGAACTAAAAGTACGAATAAAAAGTGTTAAAACATTGCAGATGTTTGAAATACTAATAATCAACATTTAACCTGGTAGAATTTTTTTTTTAAATGTTATCTGTGTTATGTTTCATCGGCAACAACGTGAACTTTTTTAACATCTGTTTGACCATTAATTTTTAAATCCATCATTGTGCAAAAAAAATCTGAACAGAGTTATTGGCATAAAGACCCACAGCTGGCAGATCAACGTGCTACTTCTTTTCTCTTCAATACGGTAGGAAGTTAACAGTTTACAGTGACAGGATGTTTGTAATTGCGGCAGGGTGGTCCGTTAAAGATGTGGCAGTAGGCTGTGCCTCAAAGCTTGCCTACTGGTCTCCTACACACTCAAAAGTGTGTACTTTTTCTTAAACAAAAGAGTACATACTTTAGTATAGTATAAGTAGGCACATTGGGACATTGCATCTGTTTCTCAATGGCTCTGATTGCAGTGAGAGAATTCTAAGAGCCTAAATATTCACTGGCTGTTGCTATACAAGGACACTAAACTTTATAGCAAAGTGTCAAATAATATCCAGGGAGAATATCTGAAAGTGAAGTGTGGCTCATGTATGGTGGTCCATACACAGAATTTGTGCTCTGCTTTAAACCCATCCAAGTGCACACACACACAGTAGTAAACACACACACACCCAGAGCAGTGTGTTCCAGGAAGATGAAGAAAAAGGCAAACACAAATTTATGCAATCTGTTATAACTAGATGCTAAGGACATTTCCGTTGATGTGCATATATTTCCATTGATGTGGATGTATGTATGGGTTGATATTGAACCAAATATTTTTATAAATAATAAATTACTCAGATTCATAATGTTATTTATTTATTTGTTTTATTTCTTGTTCACTCAGTCAATTTTCATTAATGTTAAATAAAGTGTTAAATAAAATACATGCTATTTCACCATAATTTTTCACATTATAATGTACTGTAAGTAGACTTTGCATGCCTGGAATTATAAAGTCCAATTTTTAGATGTATTATATTTAAGTTGATCCATGACACCAGAATATAATTGTACATTTCGAGAATACTAGCCTATATATTTTGTAAATAGGCCTACTGTAGGCTATAGTAACGATTACTGTACCTGTGGTATTTTTGCCGATACTTGCATTGCAATTGTACAATTTTTTAGAACAAGTACTGCATACTAATTCTAACATTAATAGTAATATTAATACTACGTATAGGCCTACGTAAAAAAGCGTTATTATGAATACCGTTACGCAGTCACTTGGTAATATTAATAATTTAGCGCTGAAAAAGTAGTCATGAGGTGCCGCCATGTGGAAATCTGAGATTATGTACATTTCACAGCAAAACCATCTCTGACCTGGTGCTGGTGATCCATAATCCGGGTTAACGGTGCCGTAGTTAGCTCCATAATCACTTCAGAGGAAGCAGAGGAAGTTTAATGAAGTAAGCTTTGGCGCTTTTCGAAGCACAAATAATGTAAATATCGGTTATGACGACTTAGATAAAAAAAAAAACACGTACCCCACTGTCGATCTCTCCATTTTGAAAAATGAGAAGTAAAATTGAGAGTTCCTGAACAAGTTTCTTTATGCTGTAATCGTCATGTGATTGTTATTTCGTTAAATTACCCAAATCATAAATGCAGGGGAAGCTCAACAAATAGCCATTGCTCAGTCTACAAAAACGTGTAGCTATTGTACATAAAATGAGTAAACCTTGCAATATTCGTAGACGTAGCGCGTGTCACAAGAACAAAGTGCAGTTTCAGTTTCACACGGAGCCACCAGGGGGACATGCTGAAAAATGCAATGTGAGGTAAAATATTTGCGTTTTAAAGGGAACATATGCAAACTTCGCAAAACTCGCAAATCGAATGAAAACGAACGCAACTTATTCTGAAGAACGCAAAAGAACTTTCGGTTCTCCGTAGTTTGACGGTAGGACTACTACACAAACAACCACCTGCTGATGAAAGCAAAAACGAGGAACCAGACAGACAGAGAAACCAGTGCTGTTTACTTACTACTTTAGGTGAGGAGTAGCTACTTTTAGAAACATATAGGTGCACGTGGCACCAGGATACAGTGAAATGGACAGTATATCCAGGGTAGTCTCGATGCAAAAGGGCGCTAGTTGTCACAACTTTTACACTTGTTCATTCATCCAAAGCTACACCAGTGAAGTGGGTTTTTTTCTGCTCTAATTTTTTCTTTCTTTCTTAAAGTTTTTCTCGTAATCAGGAGTTCACGTGCACGTGTATATATATATATATATATATATATATATATATATATATATATATATATATATATATATATATATATATATATATATATATATACATTGAATAGAAATGATGTTAAACAGAATGACGTTTTGGACATATTTGCATTCTTTGGATTATTTTTCACATGGCATAGGCCTACATTTTCACAATGTAAACCTGTTTATCATCTTTTGGCTTCATTTTAACAGTAAATTTATTATTATTATTATGAACCAATGATTAATGAAATAGCAAATATGGAACATAATAGATTATGATTAACAATAAACTCAAGTTTATTGAATAATTAAGCAATACATTTGTAAAATAATTTATTCATATTTAAGATTAGCTACAACTGTTCATTATTAGTTAAAGTTAGCTCCATTAAATTATATGAATGGATACAACTTTTGATTTTGATAATGTATTAATACATTTTCAATTTCACTTAGAAAATTAAAAAAAAAACAGCTGAAAACTCATCTCACCTGTCAACATTTGACTGCATGGCAAAAAAAAATAAAAATAAAAAAACACTTTGAAACAGCAAGATCATTTGTTGTTTGCCCTCAATTGTAAGTCAAACAAAGCGTCTGATAGATAAAAAAAAAAATGTAAATGTGCTTCAGAAGATTTTTATTTTATTTTTCGTGTTATGTAGACTAATGTTAACACATGGAACCTTATTATGAAGGGTTATTAAACTAGAATTGAAAAATTCTGGAATTTTCAAGACTGTAAACTTTCATTGGGAATTAATGGGAATATATGGGAATTAATGGGCATAAGTTCCCATGGAAACTTTCTGGAAAATTTCTAGAAATTTACTGGAAATTCTCTGGCCTTTTGCAAGCCTGTCAGACCAGTCCTGTTGGGGATGAGGAATGAACATGACCATGCCCTAACTTGATCATGCCCAAACAGAAAAGACAGAGAGCTGAACAGTTGCACATTTGAACTGCTGGTTTCGTCTGGTCAGAGGAGAACTGACCCCCAACTGAGCCTGGTTTCTCCCAAGGTTTTTTTCTCTATTCTGTCACCAATGGGAGTTTTGGTTCCTTGCCGCTGTCGCCTCTGGCTTGCTTAGTTGGGGTCACTTCATCTACAGCGATATCATTGACTTGATTGCAAATAAATGCACAGACACTATTTAACTGAACAGAGATGACATCACTGAATTCAATGATGAACTGTCTTTAACTATCATTTTGCATTATTGAGACACTGTTTTCCTAATGAATGTTTTTCAGTTGCTTTGACGCAATGTATTTTGTTTAAAGTGCTATATAAATAAAGGTGAATTGACTTGACTTGACATTTCCATCGGTATGCCTGTATTCAAACAATGCAGTTATATGTAGTACAGTATTTGATGTTGATCTCTCAAAAGACTAGAGTCAGCAGCTATCACTTTTCACATATACATCTTTTTGTAGCTTCTAGTATCAGCAAATCATGTGTGCTGTCTTTTCTGGAATTTGGGCAGGAAATAACTGAATATGGTGAATGCGGATATATTCACCAAAATTATTTATCTGGAGTTATTGTTGACTTTTTGTCATTATATTGATAATTTACTAGGTACATTATGACATGTCCATACCAATATCCAGCAAATACTAAATTGTCTCAAGCAATAATTCTGATCAAACAATCAAATGTCTGTTGTCTGTGGTTACATTCCCACCAATGCCAAAATCAGCCTCTGTTGGTAATCACCATATCTGGGCTCTGCCATCGACGTGATGAAACCAGTAATCTTGATTCATCAGAACAGGCCACTTTCTTCCAATTGTCCAATCTTGATGATCTTGGCCCCTTTTCATATGGCGTTAGCTATGGTGTGCAGTTAGCATGGGGACTCACAGACTCATTTCAATGCATTTTACAAAATGTCCAAACTTTTTCTGATTTGTGGTTGTATTTAATGAGTGTTGGCATGCATGAACCTTGTTTGGCTTTGAAAGATAGTCTTTAATAAAATACAAAAATGAAAAGAAAACGCAAATATACAAATACAAGTTTTGGGGTCTTATTTTCAAAACTCAGTTTATTTTGACTTTATTAATCTTAATACATTGTTTTTGTTTATAGATTTACTACAGACTACTATACTTCATATTCTTCAATAGTTAGAAAAATGCATGCAATCTACAAGAGGTTTAGTAATTCACATTTGGTAATACTGAGTCAGGTGACTATAAAATGGTATATACAGTGTACATGGTTAAGCTGCATAAACAATGCCCCATTCGGGCAGCTTGAGTTTTTTTGTCTGTAAGTCCGTCGTGTTGCGAGTCACTCAGTCAGTGACGAACAAATTGTTAATGGCTGGTCTATGTGGTAATATAGTACATTGGGCAGGACATCCATATGCTCACCTAACATTCATCGACCTCAAATATGGTTTATCATCTGAGATATGTATGTAGTAGCAACTTCACATGACAGCTCAATCTAATGTTAGCCTAGAAAAAAGTTCACATTTTTGTATGGTGTGTGGAAGCTGAACAGTAGTGCACTTGGGCTACTGCAGGACAGACGGAGGCACTGCTGTGATAATTTGCTCTTAAAATACTACATCATTTTTGGTCATACGGATAAGAGTAATGCATCTTTTGTATCTGTAAAGACTAACAGAATAGCAATGAAATGTTGCGCCTTTGTAAAATAATCAAAGCAAACATGATGCACTTTCTGCCATCTTGGTCTCTGAAAACTTGAGCATGTCATTTTGAAATTCCGTGGATGCTTGCCTTATTACAAACATGAAAATTATATTTATAGAGAGTGAAACTTTTAAATGAACCAATTCAAACAGAAAACAAATATTCTCACATTATGTAATAAGTATGAAACATGCATACAGGTGCTGCGTAGATTAGTCACTGTTGCAGACATCATCTCTTAAACAGAAATCAGAAGCACTAGTGTAACAATTAATTATGACGTTACAATAAATTAAAATGTTAATGCAGTGTACTTGCTGTTTTTCCCTAACAAATTCATAATAATTGTATTTCCTGGTGCGCTGTGGCAAGTCTATTTTTCCATACGCTAGATAGCTTATAAGGCTATAGGTAAGTAAAGGCTCCTTATTATGATTTATATGGTTTATTAATAAAAGTGTGACAAATAGTCAACTAATGCTTAAAATTAATGACTTCTAGTCGGCCAAAAAAATCTGTAGTGAAGAGCAGCCCTAATGCATATTGACTAATTGTTTATGAGAAGCATACGTATAAGAGGCTGTCCATTAGCTGAATATATAACCTACTTGTTTAATTAGTGACACAGCCTGTATTTTAAAATATTTATTCAAACTTCTTCCTAATCCTTAAAAAATGGGCAAAGAGGTGGGAGCTGGTTGATGAAACCACACCCACCTAGCTCTTTAAGGCTTAATATAATTTAAAAGGATGAGTTATAACCCCCCCCCCCACCTCCCCACAATTGTCATGAAGGGCAAAATTAACTATATAGACCAAAACCACTTTTTGAACCAGGCTGTAAACGTGTTGTTTTCTGCTGTAAAGTTGAGCACTTTAACTAGGGGAGTATATGAGACTGACTCCCTTTTGGAGCCAGCCTCTAGCGGCCAGTTGATGAATTGCAGTTTTAGTCACTTCTGTTTAGGCTTCACTAGAGAGACCGGAAGGCTGTCACTTGGTTGGCAGAGGCTATTTACACTAGCTCCACCCACAAACGTGTGATAGGGATGGTCACCAGTATAAAAGACGACAGACAATTGACCTGGGTTCGAATCCGCCTTTTACCAAACTTTTCTCCCTTTTCAGATCTCATATCACATCGGAAAGGCATTTATTTACCAAAAAAATGAAGGAAATAATAAAAAAGTTGAAAATACATTATCTGGTAGGGTTAGGCTAGGTGAATGGTGGGCTTTATTGTCCCAATAAGGTGGCATCCATTTAATAATCTAAATTAAAATGATAATTTACACTCTATACGTTATTACTGCATACTGATTTATAATGTACTATAATACTAAGGTGCATATAAATGCCACTATTTGCAATAAGTAGTATAAATATCAGAAAATCCTATTTTAACCGTGTAGATAGAATCTATATCACTATCTGCACTTGTATGCAGTGTAAATAGCATATTGTTAAAAATACTGTAGCGTAAAGTTTAGTGTACTGTTAGTTTA
This sequence comes from Carassius auratus, assembly GCF_003368295.1. Classification (NCBI taxonomy): domain Eukaryota; kingdom Metazoa; phylum Chordata; class Actinopteri; order Cypriniformes; family Cyprinidae; genus Carassius; species Carassius auratus. Next base: position 177,851 of record NW_020526107.1, read on the forward strand.
AATAGAATCTGTTACTATTTGCACTTAGTGTAAATAGCATCCATCACTATTTGCACTTAGTGTAAATAGTATCTATCACTAAGAAAATATGCAATTTTCACTTAGTGCTATTTATTTATTGCTATTTGCACTATTTACACTCTCTTACGAAAGAGTAAATAGATGAAAAAGAAAACGCATAACAGTACATTAAATCCGGACTGAGATTAATATGAAAATCTCTCACTATTCTTGATTAAATCACTTTTAAAACTTTGATAAGAAGAAGAACTAACTTAACACAGTGAAGACTAGTCAATTTATACAATGTATGTAGCTTTTCTTATTTATTGTAAATTTTAATTTTCCTATTCCTTGCAGTTAGTTTTTTATCCTTATTTCATCACTGTTTATTTATCTTCAGTGAGCCTGTTTGTTATGTCTCTGTTTAGGCTAAGTTTAATACTGACATTGGTGACAATGATTATTTAAATTCTATGATATCAAAGATTTTAATATTATAAAACACTTTTTAAAAGAAAAAAAATATTGTGATATATATTGTTATCGTGATATAAGATTTCAGTCATATCGCTTGATGTTACATGACAGAACAGCAGCAGGTGGCGGGATAGTCATCAACGTTCACTTTAAACTCATTTCCAAACACATAGTAAAAATTAGGCTTTCCTTTCCACCTGTAGTTCACTTTGGTTATGGGAATGAGCTCGATCGTCTGCCTCTGAAACAGATCACATTGCAGAAAGATTCAGCGTGATGGTTGTCTCTAGTTACAGACTGGTAATGATATAGCACAGTTTGTTATTTACATTTTTTTATATACAAATATGCAAATTATAATTGAAAACTATGAATGGTAATAATCAAGTGATAAAAATGAAAATATAAAAAGGTCTGGAAGCACATAAACATATGAAGACAGTGGTACCTGTTGTAAAATGCGGGATGTTTGGGCATATTTCCCCTGATGTTCTCTTATTAAACGCTCAGAAGCTTGTGCAACAGAAACATCTGGAAAGCCCCTCACTGGATAGACCTACAGTAAACAGAACCATCTGATAAACTTACACATTTCAACGAACCTCTCACTATATGTATGGTATGTTCGTACCATATACTGGGCGTCTTTGAAGAGCTCTTTACCCGAAACCTCCTCCAGTTTATCCACTTTCAGACCACTTGAATCTTGCGCTACGAAATCATCCTTCTCTATGCTCCTGAAATAGGTTCAAAAATTGCTTTTAATCAGGGATGCTGATTAACCGTCAATGAATAGAGTAAGTCAGCGATATTTATACTGTGGGATTGTTTACTAGATTGTGGTCCACCTGTGTTGATAAGGCTAAGTATCTGACGCGCTCCTCCCGAACCTTGTTAATGAAAACATCATTTATTATGTAATAATGACTTGATTTCTTTTTATTTCAAAGACGGAATGGGACGAGCTCGCTGCCGGCCGGCCGCCTGTGATGTGGAGGGGCGGCTGCCGTCCATGAGGGAGCGGAGGAGTCGGCACCATTCGCCAGGGGGCCGGAGCCTGCTGCCATCCGCCAAGAATGGGGAGGAGCAGGGAACGGGGGACTCCTGCCGGCTGCCCAAAACCGAGCAGCAGTGCGTCTGGGAACCAGATTTTTTTTTTTTTTGGCTCCTTGTCTAGTCTGTCCTACCCCCAGGTTCCCGCAGGTCACCGTGAGCGGCCCCCCCCGGAGGGAAGGGGGGCGGTAGAGTGCAGTCTCGTGGGTACCCCCCGGCCTGTGAGGGGCGATGGGTGTATGTGACGAGTGGGGCGGGCCGAGAGCCTTGGGAACAGGAGCGAGGCCGGTCGAGTGATTGGAAATGAGTGACATCTGCTCGACCCACCGGTCTCGAGTCCCACGGAGGAGATGGAAGGATATAAAACTGGAGCGACGACAGTGAAGGACGAGAGAGGACCAGGCCTGGGTTTTAGTTGTGTTTGCATTTTATTTGAGCACGTCAGTCGTCCGTGAGGGGCTGACGCGCTGTTTTGTCTTTATTTTGTCATTAAAATGTTATTTGATTGTCCGCCGGTTACCGCCTCCTTCTTCCCGATGATTATGAAGTTTGTACACCGTTACACAAACCTCACTTCATAAACAGTGACTGAGTTAATATAGCAATAGCCAGGATGCCTGCCTTATTAATCATGAATGTTATATCATACAGATCGTACCATTTAACATTGAGGTTAATGAATACAAGCAGCTTTCCCTTTCCACGGCAGGTGTCACACTGGCAGGAGCCTCTGCTGCTACATGAAGTACAGCTGAAAGACACCAAACAAGTCAAAACTCAGAAATACCAAGCCCCCTTAAGGATTTAATCTGAATTCAACCCACAGTAGCCACAAAAGTTATAGGAATACAATATAAATTAATTTAAATATATATATATATATATATATATATGTAAAATGTATATGAATTAAATAAAGTAATTTAAGTATAGATAAAGTAAAGTAAGTTAAAAAAATATTTTTTGTTTTTGTGAGAAACTTGTTTAATAGAAATGTCTTATTATATACAGCTATAAAGGACTTACTTTTCACGTCCGCGCCCATTGCAGTGCGTGCAGCTGTCATTAGAATTACGGTAACCAGAACCATTACACAGCCGACAGACTTTCTGCACATGGAAAACAATAGAGGACAAACAGGTCATATATATTAGGCTGTTTGTCATATGATGAAAAATTAAAAAACATTCTGTGGCTTGTGTGCACAATTCCAGTACAATTCAACTTGAATTGCTCTCCAGTCACCACACAAAGAGATACTTTTACTCAATACAGGTGCTTTATTTTTATTTGATAACAATGAAATGCCCGACACGCAGCTGGTTCAGTCTGTGCTAGTCAAAATTTACTTACATTTCCAGCTCCAGCACAGGTTGTACAGGGGTTTCTTCCCATTCCCAGACACAAGTGACAGTTCTAGGGAGCAAACAGAATATAATGCTCTAAAATATGATCTGACTAATTGAACATTTCTGGCAAGTTTACCTGTGGCAGGAAGCCAAAAAGCATTTGTACTTTAGAAAGTAAAACACTTTTTCAGCAGTCTTGGTTCCAGATTTATTTCTTTGTCCCAATTCATTATTCCCTTAGGGATTTTTAAAAGTCATTGTTAAACAGTTGTAAGTCATGAAAGCAAACCAGACCAGCCATGAGGTAAAAATCACAACATTAAAAAGTATTTTCAAAATGCAGAGAGACTATTAAATCATTCATAGTGCTTTATCTGAGAGGGTGTTTTTTTTTTGGTTCTATTTGCTTGTAACGATTTCTTTGCAGAATTAGTAATGTAGCTCTTCACCATGAATTCTGGATTTGAACATGATTATTTAAAATATTTGTATGTTAAAATAAGTTTCATACAAAATAATGCAAGCTGATGGCTTCAAAAGCATAAGCCATCGATTAACAACCACATAGCTCATGGCAAGTCTGTCTTTAAAGTTTTTTATGTTATTATTTTAAATTCACTCGTAATGTGAAAATTAATATGACTTTGATTCCGGAACTCGACTGTTTTGCTTCACAAACAAAATAATTAAAATGAATGTTCTGGTGATCTTAAATATTAAATAAAATGACGTCACACCTTTTAGATAGAGTGACCATAAGAATCGTTTATACGGGAAACGTCCCAGCCAGGATTTTAATATTGCCTAAAATATCCAGGTTTTGGCTATTTGCACTGTGCATGTTGATCGTTGTGTAACATTCATGAGAGCTATATAGAGCAGAGCAAGACAGCTCCTTATGCTTTCGAATCGCTTTCACATGTTTGTTCATTCGTTTGACTTGAAGCATTGTGGTGCACTTTGTTGTTTTTTGGGATTTGTGCGACGCGACCCTTCAAGTCAATCGAATGAACAAACACGTGCGCATATTTGCTTTGCTTTGATCGTTCCCTCTAGATCTCACCTTCTCACACGCAGCCCCACGATTGGTTGATTATGTACAATACCTGCATGTTATTGGTCAAGCTGCTCCTGATGTTTTAGGCATTATTCAAATCCTGGCTGGGACATGTCCCATATGAACTGCGCATATGGTCTCCCTACTTTTAGAATGTGTTGAGTTTTCATGCAGAAATGCTGAACAGTAGCCACTTTTCCACCATCAGGCCAAACCATTCGAATTCTTATCCATTCCATTCCATGCCAGTGCGATCAGATTCATCCCAGCTGGTATGGATTTGGTTTAATGGTCCACTGTGGGGCTGATAACAGCGCTCCAAAACAAATTCATCAGTCGTTGCTTTGGTAACGCAAGTGTTAACATACCATACGAGATGTAAATAGCGACCATGTTATGGAGGATGATCAGATATTTCTATTTACTTTAGTCAAATGGTGCACTTGGTCAACTACAGAGAGAGAGAAAGAGAGAGAGAGAGAGGATGTCCCACGTCTGGCTGCCAAGGGGATGGAGGAGCTTGACAGGGTAAACAGTACGGACACTATGGAGTAGTTTTAGCAAGCTTACACTAACCGGGGCCTCTCAGTGCCACTACCAAAAACATGGACGTAGTGTCCGTGACGTCACCCATAGGTTTCCGAAGAGAGTTTTTGAAACCAAAAGTGGGCAGAGCGGGCCGTCGCCATCTTGGCAGCGTGTCACTGTGCGTCAGTCTGGGGTAATCAAAAATAGGCAAAAAGGCGAGAGCTGGTTACAGAAACGTGACAGCGGTGACAGCAACGGCAATCCACCTGTCACTCAAGTGGCCACGCCCTTAATTATGCAGATCTTTAAGGCTTAATATCATTTAAACAGATGAGTTGTAAAAAATTCACCCCCCTCACAGTTGTCATAAAGAGTAAAATTACCTTTATAGACAAAAATAATTTTTTGCACCAGGCTGTAAAAGTTTTTTTCTGCTGTAAAGTTGAGCATTTTAACATTGGGAGTCTATGAAATTGACTTCCTTTTGCAGCCAGCCTCAAGAGGCCAGTTGATTAAAGTTTTAGTCACTTTCGTATTTGATTCACGAGAGAGAGCGGGAGGTTGCCGCTCGGCCACTATCCATTTGAGGTGAGAACACCGAAGGATACCGGTTCCACATGAAGGCTATATAATCTAGCGAATGTGCTGGGGGTTGCCAAGCCTGCAGCTCTACAAATATCTGTCAGCGAGGCACCACAAGCCAGCGCCCAGTAGGATGCAACACTCTTAAAAGATTGAGCTTGCAACTCGAACGGGCAGGGCACACCCTGTGCCTGATAAACCATGATGATGGCATCCAATGGACCATCCTCTGTTTAAAGACGCCTCTCCGCTTTTGCTGGCTTAAACAGAGAAAGAGCTAGTCAGTGGTCATAAAGCTTTGTGTCTGGTCAACGTAGCATCTTAATGCCCGGACAGGACAGATCAAAGCTAGGAATGGGTCTGTTTCCTCCAGGGGCAGCTCTTGCAGGCTTACCACCTGATCCCTGAAGGGAGTAGTGGGAACCTTGGGCACATAGCCGAGCCGGGGCCTCAGGATTACCTGGGAGTCAGCCGGCCCAAACTCTAGGCACAAATCATCTAAAGAAAATGCGTGCAGGTTCTCTATAGTCCAGTGAAGGTAGGAGCAGAGTATTCAATGAAAGAAACTTTAGTTCGACTAAAAGCGTCAATTGGGCCCTGCTGTAGTGTTTTATGCACTAGAGACAGGTCCCAAGAGGGTATGTAGAGGGACTGTAGAGAATTTTACCCTCTGGTCCCCCTAAAGAACCTAATGACCAGGTCATGCTTACCTACCGACTTCCCTTCCACTGGGTCAAGGTTCATGATCATAGTCATCATAGTCATCATGGAAGGAGACAGCCTTTGCTCCAGCCCTTGCTGCAAAAAGGAAATCACGACCCTGATCAGGCATTGCCTGGGATCTTCTCTACGAGAAGAACACCACTTAATGAACAGGTTCCACTTCAAGGCGTAAAGACATAAAGACGGAGGGTCTCGTAGACAATTCTCTCATTGGAGTGATGGTGTCCACTACCTCTTAGGGGTAGGTCACCTAGAACCTCTGCTTCCCATCCAGGTCAGAGTGGGCCAATACGGCACCACAAGCAAGACCTGCTCCTCATCCTCCCTGACCTTGCACTGTGTCTTTGCAAGAAGTCTTACTGGGGGAAGCGCATACTCACACAGGCCACGTGCCAGTTCATCTGTTCCGAGTGCTCCCTCGGTCAAGGAGTAGAACAACGGCCCTCATTCAGTGGAGCGAGAGGTGCCTTACCATCCTCCAAAGAGCAGCTTCCTCCCTCTCACTTGCTGGAGCTGGGGTGGTGGCGGAAGCGGGGACCGCCCTCAGTGACGAGCAGGCTGGGGCACTGCGGCCTGCAGACAAGTGGAGGGAGCAGCTACCCGCTGTAGGGTGTAAGGCGGATGCAGCTATTCCATAGACTATATAAGCATCGCCGCACATGCCAGAGTACCTAAAGTCCCAGGTGGGGAGGCATGGCTTGCCCTGCTGGGGGGAGGAGGTATTAGGACACTGCATCGAATCCGACTGCTCTACCAGGGGACCCCCATGTACCCCCTATCTGCACCACCGTCGTCAAGGGTGGTGAGGGAGGAGTAGCCCACCAGCCAGTTTCTGGCAGTAAAAGGTGCTGTCCACACCCTGGTGAGCTTGTCATGCACTTCCGGAAAGAAAGGCACAAGGGCGGGGCACTGAGAACCACATTCAGAAATGCCCAGGTGAAACGCCAGCCTGAAATGTGCAACCTGCTCAACTCTGAACAACCACCACTGAAATGTCGTACCGCCAACACCAGAAGCTTCCAATAGGGCATTGAACTCATAGTCACTTGAAACACTGGATGGAGAAGAATGATGTTATCGCTCAGCTCTGAACCAAAAAGCTGGTATGCATTGCACCTTCTGCCTTTTTATGCTCATGCTGTTATCATCCGCAGCTTGATGCAATAATTCCATAATTTGTTTAGTTTACACTCAAAGTAGATTGGTCTCTCAAAGTGAGATCGCAATTCATTGGTCACCAACTGAAAGGGAACTAGTGGGCGGACAACAATCAAGTGACTAATTCTGATAGGAGACATTACTACAGATATCCTATCAGCCAATTGTGCTCAGAATTGTAGGCTGAGAACAGTTTACAATTGTGCCATGCCATACCAAGCATAAGTGGAAATTTCTTACCATTCTTATAACTCTTCAGTCAGACAGTGGAAAAGTGGTTAAAGTGTGTTGAATGTTAGTTCGTTTTTGTGGATCATGTGGTTAAAGGTCAAACCTTGACTGAGGAAGTATAGGGCACTTTAATGGTCTGCTTGTGCTCTTGAAAGAAGGCCGGAGATTGAGCTGTAATCTGCCACGGACCTGGAGCAGGCTGAACACCAGCATCCACAGGCTGACCTGAAATTTTATGCTTTTATTGATAAGGGAGCCACATTAAATGCAGGAAAATTAGGGATGCACGATAGGATTTTTTTGGGGCCTATACCTATACCGATTTTAGCAAACACTTATTGTCCGATTCCAATACAAATATTTCTCACTTACTTATTAGAAATTTTGGCATCAAGATAAATAGAATTTTAATCATGTTTTAAATCAGCAAAGTTTAAAAACACCTGCATTAAATTATACTAGCAGTTTTATTGCTGCATGCATCATCATGGATAGGATCCATTTAACATTCAGCAAGCCTACATAAATACAACAGAACCAAGATACATATTAAATTAGTACTTTTATTATATAAATATTATATATAATATTATCATATTAAAAAAAGTACTTTTTAGGTAGTTTAACAGTTTTCAGGTACAGAAATGTATGAACTTTATTATGATTAATCTTCTAATTCGTTTTTTTGTAAATTTAAATATGTATGAAATATCTTTTACTTAGGTGGGATTTTTTTAAGTGAAAAGTGAAAGTGATGTGACGCAGCCAAGTATTGTGACCCACACTTGGAAATTGTGCTCTGCATTTAACCCATCCAAAGTGTACACACACCGTGAACACACACACACATACACACACACCGTGAACACACACTCGGACCAGTCAGCAGCCATTTATGGTGCGGCGTCCAGGGAGCAGTTGGGGGTTCGGTGCCTTGATCAAGGGCACCCTTAGGCCCAATCCCAATTATACCCCTTAGCCCTTCCCCTTTCCCCTACCCCTTGGTTTTGCGCGTTCACGTGAAGGGGTAGGGGTGTCTCGATTCTCTTTTGGTTTGAGGGGTAGGGGTTAGGGGAAGGACCACATAGCCCTTCAAACAAAGATTTTTCGGGACCACACTTCAAACGAAGGGGTATGAATTATCTTGGGTACTACAGCGAACAAAAAGACACATAAATGTAAGCTTTTTTGTCATAAATAAAGATTTTAATGAAAAGTAATCAATTGTTTTATGTTAAATTCAATGGTGAGTTCATATTAACGGCCATGTTACTCAAAGAAATGTTAAGAAAAAATCACTAATATTTGCTAACGTCATATCATTACAGACTGCATGATAGTACCACAGCATACGATAACTGCCATAGACATTGATAGGGGCGAATCCCCCCAATAATTAGAAATCGCAAAAAATAAAAAAATAAAATATTGCCTATTCGAGAGAGAAAGAGAGCGAGAAAGAGAAATGGATGTTGCGTGTATTCGCGTCTGTGCGTTTATTTTTTTAGAGCGAGTTTACTTAAAAACAGCGATTGTATCCTCTCATCGCTGGAAAATATAATGTAGCGATTCAGTATTTAAACTGTATTTAATAAAAGTCTTGGGGCAGCATTGACAAGTTTATTTTCTCCTGGATGTGTGAGCTGTGTGATTTATGATATGTGTGTGTGTTAGTAAGCAGCTCATTAATACAGAACAATAATTAAAGGATCTAATGCACACCAGCACACCAGCATATGTGTGTATTGTAAGAGGTAGATGACGAATGATGACATGTGATGGCATAGTAGTGGTGTCCCAATTCTTAGGGGAATATTTTCTATTCAATATCAACCCCTTGACACTCGGTTTCAAGGGACAAGGGGAAGGGGTATAAAACGGAATTGGGATCGGGCCTTAGTCATGGTATTGAGGGTGGAGAGAGCACTGTATATTCACCCCCCCCCCCCTCACCTACACTACCTACAAGGCCGAGACTCGAACTTGCAACCTTTGAGAAGACCACGACTTCCCCCTTTTGACAGGTTTTCTAGTCTACAGAGCTATCTGGGTATTGAAAGCATGCAGTTCTTCTGACTGAAAGTTTGTCATTTATAAAGCACCCCCAGAAAAGGAATGATATATATATATATTTGGGAAGTCGTGGCCTAATGGTTAGAGAGTTGGACTCCCAATCGAAAGGTTGTGAGTTTGAGTCCCGGGCCGGCAGGAATTGTGGGTGGGGTGAGTGCATGTACAGTTCTCTCTCTACCTTCAAATACCACGACTTAGGTGTCCTTGAGCAAGGCACCAAACCCCCAACTGCTCCCCGGGCACCGCAGCATAAATGGCTGCCTACTGCTCCGGGTGTATGTTCACAGTGTGTGTGTGTGTTCACTGCTCTGTGTGTGTGCGCACTTCGGATGGGTTAAATGCAGAGCACAAATTCTGAGTATGGGTCACCATACTTGGCTGAATGTCACGTCACTTTCACTTTCACTTTATTTGTGTATATATTTATTTACTGTTAACTGAAATAAGTGATTTGTGCAATTCGCTGTAATGTTGATTATAATACAAGAGAAAGAGAGAGTTTAATGTGCACTTCTTGTGCTGTGTTTTGTTTAGTTCTTACAGTGGTTTTTTTTTTAAATCTAAAATTTGGTTTAGCCTAACCCTAAAGCAACAACAACAACAACAATAATAAAGTTACCACTGAAATATGTCTTGCAATATCCATGTGTGCAAAGGTTCTGCTTGACCCTCTTGTTCAGTATTCTCTGGGTATACATCAGTGCATTTCTAAGGATAATTTTCCTTCCTGGCATTTGTATCATGCAAGATTTGAATATAGTGCAGGAATACAAGATTAAATTTGTATCCATTGTAAATGAAAGCAAGAGACAGCATGAAGTGTAAACATGGCCTATTTGACTTCTGGGTACCTGTGTAAGGCTCCTGACTCCATTCAGTAGATCTGGACTCCATGAACGTCTCCAAACGATACTGAGAACAGAAGCAACATTTAGTTCTATCAACCACATATCACTTCAAGTTTTAATGTACATCATCATTTGATGCTTCCAGACACATCATCAGTGATGTTTCTTGGAGTCATCAGGTGTTTCCAGTCTTTCAATAATCAGACACCATTTGCCCAGGTGACCCAGTCGGGATTGATCAAGTCCCAACTTGTGTCCAGGTACCACTACCCCACCCAAGGCTCTCCTCTCCTGAGTTGGTATCTGAGTTTGATCAGGGTTTGAACTAAACTCTGGGGGCAGAGGTCCTCTAGGACTGGATTTGAGGAACCCTGTGAAATGCACTTTAGAACTTTGTCATGACACTTACGATAGCGCCCTCACTCAGGGTTCTTAGACAGCTGCTAAGGATGTGATCCTGGGTTCCTCTCTTCAGGCACAGAGGGCAAATTGGTCACTCTATCTTCTCCCAGCAGAAAAGATTGGACAGGCATGGTAGTACGTCATAGATGGCCTGTATTAAGAATTTTATTCAGTAGGGCTTAGATTTCAAGAGCTTGGACTAAGTAACTTTGAGTTCTACTACTTGTTCCCAACTTGCCCAGGCTTCCTGCTGGTGCATCCTAACAATCCTGCTGTCTTGCACTTCCTCAAAGGGGGGGTGAAATGCTATTTCATGCATACTGAGTTTTTTACACTGTTAAAGAGTTGGATTCCCATGCTAAACATGGACAAAGTTTCAAAAATTAAGTTGTACGTTTGAAGGAGTATTTCTGTTCCCAAAATACTCCTTCCAGTTTGTCACAAGTTTCGGAAAGTTTTTTTCGAGTATGGCTCTGTGTGACGTTAGATGGAGCTGATTTTACTTATATGGGTCCTAGGGCACTTCTGCCGGAAGAGCGCGCGCTCCCGTATAGCGAGGCTGAGCACAGACATTTCACTGATCAGAGCGATTCACTGATCAGAGCGAGAGCGTCGCGAAAAGTCACAAAAGAAGTGTGTTTTTGGTTGCCAGGGCAAGACAACTCTGCACAGATTACCAAAAAAAACAGCATTAAGGGACCAGTGGATGGAGTTTATTTTTACAGAGCATCAACGGAGTTGTGCAAGTGTTTTTGTTTGTTCCCTGCATTTCGAAGATGCTTGTTTTACAAACAATGCCCAGTTTGACGACGGATTTGCGTATCGTTTATTTCTTAAAGATGATGCAATCCCAACGAAAAAGGGTCACGATCGTGTGTTGGAACCGCAGGCGGTGAGTAAAACTGCTTAAAATATCTCTGCCTCCTTGTTAGTGCGTCCCCTCCCATGCCGGAGACCCGGGTTCGAGCCCCGCTTGGAGCGAGTTGTTGCTGCTGCTGCTGCTCTCGTTCAGTTTCAGCCTCGGGATCTGATTCTGGATCATAAATAAACGGCTGAATCTGACTGTAAGCCATGGTTTGTTTTGGATGATGGTTTTTCCCTCACGGTAATGTCACAGTTTCCACATGCTCTCAACGCAAAAGCCTACTGGCGCTCGTGATTCTTTAGCTCGGCCCACACGTCACGGCTCCAGCCGCTCGTGTTTTTCCGGGAAAAATCGGTACAGACTATCTTTCTCTTATGAATATAATAAAACTACAGACTTTTTGGAATTATGAAGGATGCAGTACTACTCTATAGGTACTCAAGATTAACAGGATATTGAGTGAAAACAAGCATTTTACCCCCCTGTCAAGCAATGCTCTGACCTCATCCTGGAGCTGCGACCTGTTATCCATCCTCCTTGCCTTGCCATAGCATGATGCCGTGTTGCTGCTCAGGTCTGCGCTTCCTTCAACCACTGTGCCCACCAATGCCCTTTGTTCAGATGTGACTCCGCAACATCCACAGCCTCAGATAACTTCCATTTCAGCCCTGGCCTGACCTCAATCCCTGCCTGAGAGACTGTTGGGTCTGAAGACTCCTAGTATTGCAGCAACTACCTAGTGCAGATCACCATGAATTCTTTAAGGCTGGTGATGGGGAGTTTCAGCTTATTGTTTTGCCCACATAAAGTGATACTGCTTAGGCTTCAGGGTGGTCCAAGCCATTTCTGTAAGAACCTGCTCATCCTCCTCCAGGATTTAAAATTATATGTCTTATACATTATATGCAAAAACAATGGCCATTGTCACGATCATTAGCTGGAGTTCCCATGAACTTCAGTAGAGGGCACTCCACTCAGGGCCATTCCACCCATCAACCACCAGATGTCACCATTTCATCACTTAGACACTAGCACCGAACTACATCTCCCATGAGTCACTGCATCACAATCACCTTGCCACACCTGCAACTCATTCTTCAGTCAATTTCCTTGCCACACCTGCACCTCATTTACACACACATATAAGCAGTACACTCACTCCACCACATTGCGAAGTCTTGTTTAGCCTGTCTGACATTTCTGAGCGTTTTTCCTTGTGTTTGTTCCTGCCGTGCTTGACCTTTGCATTGTTTTATCGACTCTGATTCTCTGCTGCCTGCCCCGACATTCTGCTCATTTCTGTTATTGATCCTGGTTATACCTGACATACCTGATGCCGTTACTGATTATTGCCTGTCTGACCATTCTTAATAAAAGTTATGCATATAGATCCGAATGTCTCTGGCTCATCGTTACAGTCATAATGAAGATGATTTATTGTAGGTCTCACCCTGTAGGTATTAAAGGACTCCATATTGGTTATTACTCCCTCTCTGACGGGGGCAGAACTATAGCAGCACTTGCTGGAGACGTATGTTGCGAAAGCTGCACGTGCCCTGTCCTCTGAGATGGAGGGTATACTGATATCAAAGAGAAAATATCAATATGTTAGTGACTTTTGCACATGTCTAACATGGTATGTTGTGACATTTTTAGTACCTCCATGACCCTTTTTATGTGTTTTACTAAACTGACACACAACTGACATAGTGCAGAATAAGGTGAATCAGCAGAATTATATTAAAAAACTGTTATTGAAATGAAGAATGCCCATCTTCGTATAAACATTGCATATCATAGGTGAGTGTTTATAATTCAATGTGTGCATTAAGTGATAAAAAGCTCTTACTGCCAGACTGGTGGGCTGGGGGTCTGTGCAGGCACTGGCATCGGTACAGATGGCATGGGAGGTTGAAGATAGCCACCTTAGAAAAGAGACACAAAACTAAGCTTATTTATGTATTTCTGTGCTTGAAACACTATAAGGTCTACTATTGCATTCAAGTCCTTTTGGAAAATTTGTATTTACGACGTAAGGTGTTTAAATCATTTTCTCAGACAAAGATGTCAATGTACCCATTCTACATAAAATTCAACAAGGTTTTGTCTGCATCTACAAAATGATGAAAAGAGAATGTGCATCTGTGTTTTTGCTTTTATATGTTTTTATAAAATTTCTGAAGGTGCTTTGAATTTAATTTTTATATATTATATGGTAACTGCACAATACTATGGTATTTTGTGCATGCATCTTGCACTAACATGCCCTCTATTCGGAAACCTGGGGCTTAAAGTTTTTCACTTGTAATTACTATTTTGTAGTGACATTTATGTGATTTCAACTTGTAAACATGACCTTTCAGACATAACTTGAATGCACCATAATTGCCCAGGCACATTTTCTCATGCTGAAGCGTTTTGTTAGATGCACTTGTATGCTTCTTACCGCCTCCGCCAGCCACTGTTCCTTCATATCCAGGGACTGTATCGAACATGTTTGCAGGGAGTGCAGCAGGTCCGTGCATGCTTGTTGCTGAATGGGATTTAAATGAACTGGATAGGTCAGTTTTTCACTGGATGTGCACCAATAAAAACATATTGTACCCATTCTGTTTCAAATATCACAAAAAAAGCACTATACGTTCTAACATTTATTTATTTATTGCACAGCTTCTGAAATACTTATTGTGATTTATGTGACCTGTGTTAAAATACCTTTGTGAAAAATCCATACGTTCTATAAATACATTCTATAAATAACCAGTTATTATTAGTATTTTTCTGCTTAGCCCACCCTCCCCCCAACATTTTTTAAAAAACTATTGAAAATGGTATTCCATTGATTCTTGAGAAATGGGACAAAATAGGGCGCAAAATTTAAAAAATAAAATCTTATGGTGATGACATCTGATGACAGTAACTAGTTACTAGTAACTTAGTGTCACGAGTGGGGCGGGGCCAAGACCTGTGGGAACTGAGTGAGTCTGGTGGAGTAGGTGATAATACACGATAGTGATGCGCGGGTCGGGTTTTTTTCCAACCCGTAGGTCTCGCTTTTATGAAATTATTTGGCCTGCCCCAGCCCGCCCCGCAAAGTAAAATTTCTTGATCCGCCTGATCCGCCCCGCACATCGGGGAAATCACGGAAATTACGTTGCTACTTAGACCTTCGTATCGTAACCTTATCAATATAGGCTATAGGTAATGGTTCGTCCGTGAACAAATCTTTTAGGTGAACGAATCGTTCTCGTTTACGTAATCCACTGACCATTGGCAGTAAAAGACTCATCGTTCACTGAAGTTCCTCTCTCTACAGCAGCGCGCGAGCGTGGTGCTATTAGCAACGCATGCGCAGCTCGTGAACAGTAGAGGTGTGCGATACCGCTAGATTTGGTATCGATCCGATACAAAGTAAATACAGGGCCAGTATCGCCGATACCGATACCAATACCGATACTTTTTAATAATTAAGGTGGATGCGTCTTCAACCTAAATCTAAATGAATTTTCATGACTTTTAATTTGTTTTTGTGATTTGCATTTTGGGTTATTAATCAGTACTACAAAAGCTTTTGTTCAGAAACAACTTTTGGTTACTTCTGTTTTATTTAAATAAACAAAGTTACAAAATGATTACTTCACAAATATAAAAAATGTAAAAACAAATTCTCTTTTCAAGTAGCATGCTAATAAAAAAATGTTTCTCCTCTTTAGTGCACTTCTTTTCAGGATTTTTTTCTTAAAGTCACAACGTTTTACTTCACAATGTAAAACAAATTCTTCTTATACAAAATTCCTGAAGCCGACATCTTCCACTATGGAAAGAGGCTGCAGGTCCTTCACAATCATTTCTGATAGGCGCCTTGTAATATCCACTGCTCTTGGAGAATCAGCTATTGATAAAATAATAAAAATAATTAAGTCTGGTGCACATCTAGGTGAAGTTTAAATATAGAAACTAGTATCACTGTCACTACACAAAAAGGGTAGATCGGCCTGAAAATACAGCCATACAACGCTCCTCTTTCTCTCCGCCTCTGACTGACTGCTGTTAGAAATGCGCGACTGAGCGGTGCGCGCGCCTGACTGCTGGTGGTAGCGCTAGTGGTGAGTCACGTGACGGTACAACATAGGAGAGGGGGCGGAGAGCAGTGTCGAGGACGAGCAGCACTCTTAAGAGCTTGCTCTCCTCTGTGACAGCAGCAGCATTTTGACAAACACGGCCAGGTCGCAAAACGAGAGAAACTGAAACTTAAGTATCGATATTTTCCCGTTGGTATCGATCAATACCGATACCAAGGTTGGTATCGATATTATCGATATTAGTATCGATCTGCCCACCTCTAGTGAACAGCTCTCTGAACTGTTTCATCCTGTCAAAAAGAGTTACTCAAGTTCGTGAATGAAATTAATGAGTATACAGGGTCAGTCGGCCAAGCATGTAAATCTCGATCAGCAATCAGCAGATACAAAACATAGTCATTGGTGCACAGATGCTTGTTTTCATATTTGCAATACAGAACATAACTCCACGTTTAATCCCTGATAAAACCTTGTGCTTTGTTCATCTGAACAATTTATTTCGACATGGAAAGTTCGGAATGTGAATCATTTGAGTCAGTTCAGAGCGTGATTCATTTGAGTCAGTTTGGGAGTTCAAAGCGGGTTTGCAAATCATTTGAGTCATTTTGGGAATTCGGAGTATGGAGCTTGAATCATTTGAGACAGTTCGGGAGTTCAGAGCGGGTTCGCAAATCATAAGTGAGTGAGTGAAGTGACATTCAGCCAAGTATGGTGACCCATACTCAGAATTTGTGCTCTGCATTTAACCCACCCGAAATACACATACACAGAGCAGTGAACACACACACACACACACACTGTGAGCACACACCCGGAGCAGTGGGCAGCCATTTATGCTGCGGCGCCCGGGGAGCAGTTGGGGGTTCGATGCCTTGCTCAAGGGCACCTAAGTCGTGGTATTGAAGGTGGAGAGAGAACTGTACATGCACTCCCCCCACCCACAATTCCGTCCGGCCCGAGACTAGAACCCACAACCCTTCGATTGGGAGTCCAACCCTCTAACCATTAGGCCACGACTTCCCCAAATTTGATTCAGTTTGGGAGTTCTATACGAGATCACAAATCATTTGAGTCAGTTTGGGGATCGCAAATCATTTGAATCAGTTCGAGAGTTCAGAGCGGGTTTGCGAATCATTTGAGTCAGTTTGGGACTTCGTAGGGGGATCACGAATCATTTGAATCAGTTCGGGAGTTCAAAGCGGGTTTGCGAATCATTTGAGTCAGTTTGGGGATCGCAAATCATTTGAATCAGCTCGGGAGTTCAAAGCGGGTCCGCAAATCATTTGAATCAGCTCGGGAGTTCAAAGCGGGTCCGCAAATCATTTGAATCAGCTCGGGAGTTCAAAGCGGGTCCGCAAATCATTTGAATCAGTTCGGGAGTTCAAAGCGGGTTCGTAAATCATTTGAGTCAGTCTGGGAGTTCGGAGCGTGAATCATTTGAGTCAGTTTCGAGACTTCTGAGCTGGTTCGCGAATCATTTGAGTCAGTTCGGGAGTTCAAAGGGGGTTCGCGAAACATTTGAGTAATTTTGGGGATCACAAATGATTTGAATCCGTTCGGGAGTTCAAAGTGGGTTCGCGAAATCATTTGAGTCAGTTTGGGGAACACAAATCATTTGAAGCAGCTCGGGAGTTCAGAGCGGGATCGGGAATCATTTGAATCAGATCGGGAGTTTGTAGCGGGTTCGCGAATCATTTGAGTCAGTTCGGGAGTTCGGAGCTGGTTCGCGAATCATTTGAGTCAGTTTGGAAGTTTGGAGCAAGTTCACGAATCATTTGAGTCAGTTTGGTGTTCGCGAATCATTTGAGTCAGTTTTCATAGCTGTATATGGATAGGCATTTTTAAAGGGGGGGTGAAATGCTCGTTTTCACTCAATATCCTGTTAATCTTGAGTACCTATAGAGTAGTACTGCATCCTTCATAACTCCAAAAAGTCTTTAGTTTTATTATATTCATAAGAGAAAGATAGTCTGTACCGATTTTTCCCGGAAAAACACAACCGGCTGGAGGCGTGACGTGTGGGCAGAGCTAAAGAATCACATGCGCCAGTAGGCTTTTGCGTTGAGAGCATGTGGAAACTGTGACATTACCGTGAGGGAAAAACCATCATCCAAAACAAACCATGGCTTACAGTCAGATTCAGCCATTTATTTATGATCCAGAATCAGATCCCGAGGCTGAAACTGAACGAGAGCAGCAGCAGCAACAACTCGCTCAGAGTGGGGCTCGAACCCGGGTCTCCGGCATGGGAGGGGACGCACTAACAAGGAGGCAGAGATATTTTAAGCAGTTTTACTCACCACCTGCGGTTCCAACACACGATCGTGACCCTTTTTTGTTGGGATTGCATCATCCTTAAGAAATAAACGATACGCAAATCCGTCGTCAAACTGGGCCTTGTTTGTAAAACAAGCATCTTCGAAATGCAGGGAACAAACACAAACACTTGCACAACTCCGTTGATGCTCTGTAAAAATAAACTCCATCCACTGGTCCCTTAATGCTGTTTTTTTTTTGGTAATCTGTGCAGTGTTGTCTTGCCCTGGCAACCAAAAACACACTTCTTTTGTGACTTTTCGCGACGCTCTCGCTCTGATCATGAAATATCTGTGCTCAGCCTCGATATACGGGAGTGCGCGCTCTTCCAGCAGAAGTTCCCTTAGGACCCAAATAAGGAAATTCCGCTATATCTAACGTCACACAGAGCCATATTCGAAAAAAACTTTCCGAAACTTGTGACAAAGGAGTGTTTTGGGAACAAAAATACTCCTTCAAACGTACAACATAATTTTTGAAACTTTGTCCATGTTTAGCATGGGAATCCAACTCTATCACAGTGTAAAAAACTCAGTATGCATGAAATAGCATTTCACCCCCCCTTTAACTAATTTAGTAGCTAGTTTTTAAAGCATGTTTAGGTGTGATATGTGAACTCGTGTTTTTGTTTTAATGATGTGCCTTTTAACAGTATCAAGTATATTCAAAAACGAAACAAATCTAGGCTAATGTAAAATTATATGATGAAGTCAAACTAGTGCGCGTTTTGAGTGCATTCTTTCACTGGGTGTATTCAAATGCATTTATGAATGCATGTGAATGATCACAAAATTCAAGATATGGGGGTTAGAAAATGTATATACTGTATTTATATCATTTTATGTAGTTAATCAATATCAAAAGAAGAGTGCCATTTCAGTTTTTCTCCAAAAATCAGGATGATTAAAATGTGATTTGAGCTGCTGCAAGAGCTTTTGAAGCACAGCAGCTGTGGTCAAAGAGTTATCGTGTGTTCTGATTGGTGGATTATGATGATGAGTGGATAAAGACTAGAGCAATCAAGTAGTGAGAGAGTGATCTGCTCACCTGGTTATGTTCGTGATTCGACCGTAACGGCGATAAGGGTAATCGATTAATCACATCACAGCCACAGGAAGCAGAGAAGGAAAATCTCTAAACTATCATTGCGCACGGCGTCACCAGTCAGAATTAACAATAAAGCAGAGCATTTAGAAGTTTTTTTAGGCTCTGCAACTGGAGGGGTTGCAAAAAATGTTGTTATTATACAAATTTGATTATTTATGAATAGTTATGGCGACGACTGTTGCATTTGCTTATTGTATTGTAGGTGAAACGAAGTAAAACTAGGGAGAAAGAGCTGATAAGCTCTGTTATTTTGTATTAACTTCAGGAGAGTTAACTTTGAGGCTGCGCATAAGAAAGAAAGCGCACAAGATGAGACCACAACAATCTGTTGACAGTCTAAACATCACGCGTGACTATATTTATTAGAGACATAGGCTAATTTTACAATCCAACGCTCTCCATTGACTTTCAATTGCTGGAAGGTGCCTCCCTGTCATTTCTGACTTATAAAAAAAAAAGAAAAAAAAAAGACACGTGTCATAATCTGAAAAACACACCCTTCATAGGGGGAAAACAAACGCTCTCCATTGATTTTCGCTTGCGGGAAGTTGCCTCCTTGTTATTTCTGACTATATATATATATATATATATATATATATATATATATATATATATATAAACAGAGCAATGACAATGTGTACAGTGAACAAGCTAAAAAACAGAACAACATATTTTTAGGAGTTCGAACCAAAAAGAAAACGTCAGTTTCGGTTGAAAATGTTCAAGTGTTAGCATTATAAACTAATACCAAAATATAAAATTAAATGAATAACAGAAAAATAAGGAATGTTGGACAATATATAACAGGAATATAACAGCTTGAGTGTAAATTGTTTTACAGTGTCGTCTTATATTGGTGTCCGTTAAAGGAAGACCTTTAACAAAAAAATAAAAAAATCTTTCTCCAAAATTAATTATTAAATATGAAAAGAGACACAGCTTTGCATCATGTTCTAATCAAGATTAAGATGTTTGTTGTGTGTTCGAGAGGATTAAAACGTACAATATATATTTCCGAGTAATGATAGGCTAAATAATAAGTAATTGTAAATGTGTAAAGTTGCATAAGCAAATTACTTAGTGTCATATATAAATATAATCTATAGAATTTGTGCTCTGCATGTAACCTATCCAAGTGCGCACATACAAAACAAGTTCTGCATGCTAATTTTAATATTAATAATAATATTAATAATGCATACTAACTATACTGTGTACAAAGCGAAATAGACTAGGCCTACGTAAAAAAATAGCTTTTTTTCGAATTGCATTAAGCAGAAACTTGGTGGCCTAATTTTACTAGCGCTGAAAACGTAGTCATGGGGTGCCGCCCTGTGGAAATCTGAGACTGCGTAAACTCTTACCTGCTGCTGGTAATCCATAAACCGGGTTAACGATGCCGTGGTTAGCTCCATGGTCACTTCAGAGGAAGATTAACGAGGTCAGTTTGGGCACAAACAATGTACATATCGGTTATGAGGAAACATTTTGTCTTAACTTACCTCGTAGTCATTCTCTCCATTTTGCAAACGGAGTGAGAACTTAAAAAAGAGTTCGGAAAAAGTTGGCAAGATATTCACAGATTCGACTTTTCAGGATCAATAACTCGCGAGCAAAATGTTTCTACTACACAATTGAAGCCTCTTTTATTTCGTACTGATGTAGAAAACGGGTTACGAGCGAGTTTTCTTCAAAACAAGCTTTTCTCCGCTGTGTACAAAATATGCACTGTCTGAGAGGAAAGTCCGAAGGGACCGTCTGCAAAGTGCAAAATGCGAAAAATGTTACTAATAAAATAGTCAATATCATCAAAGTAACACACTGTAGAGTCACCAAATTCAGTTTACACATCACTGCTCTCCCGCTGGTTATACGACAACAGTTGTTTTTGAAAATAATTGCTTTTACACATTTTTGTGATGTATATCTTTTTGTATTATGAAAAATAGTCACTAGCTGGGTTTCCATAACCCTGCTTTTATGTACATTTTAAAGTATTGCATCAGAACCGAGTGATGGAAACATAAAATGCCTTAATTTTTAACTTGACTTAAGTTTTTTCGCTAGCTTGAAGTGGTTTTGACTTGAGCGAAAAAGGGTTAATGTGAATAATGGGAGATGGAAATGCATTTTGCAAAAAAAAAAAAATTCCTCCAAGCGCACTGAAAATGTCATGTGACTTTTGCGCTATGGACGGTAAATCCCAACCAGCGGACCTATCTCATTCCATAGCAACTGAAATGTTGTTATATGGTCATTCGGAAATGCCTGAGCAAAGTTTGTCATCAAAGTGTTTCTGTATAATTGCCTCTTAGCACTTTCGAACAACTGCGTTCCCAAACAGCAGCATCCACCTCCGAAAGCAATGACCACATATATTTGTATTTATTTGTATTTAGAATCGCTCATTCTGAGGTTCACAATTGGATTTGAGAAAACAGTGTGTTACAGTAAATCTATTAACTAATTTTCATAATAAAAAAATCATAGAAAATGTGCAAAAGCAACTACTTTCGAAAGAACCTGTAGAATAACCAGCAGGAGAGCAGTGATGTGTAAACTGAATTTGGTGACACTACAGTGTGTTACTGTGAAGTTATTGACTATTTTATTAGTAACATTATAGTTATGAACTTTGCAGACGGTCCCTTCGGACTTGTCTCTAATATGCCAGAGGATTGAGATCATTGTATTTTTTATACAGAGAGGAGGAAAGCTCGTTTTTTTTTTTTTTAAGTACATTGGGGGTGCGGGGAAATTCCGACTTAGTCTTGTAGATTTCTGTGTTTTTTTTTACATGTGTTCATTATTTATCTATATTATTTGTTATCATGTTTACGAACTGTGACATTTTAGTGTAGTTCATAGTTGATAGCGAACACAGTGAATATAAGTTAATACAGTTAACACAATCAGTAGAATAGGAGAAACTGAGGAAGTTTAAACATCTGGAAAAGCAGTTGTAAATTAAAAAAAAACCTGGGCTGCAATGGTAAAAACAAAAAACAAACAAAAAAAAACTCCTAGATCTCTCATCTTTCATCCTAAATCCATCATTTATTTTAATTATTATATTGAATTTATGACTGAACAATAGTTATACAGAAAGTTCACTGTTGGTTGTTTCATTTGTTAAAATAAGTAAATCAACAAAAGGGTTCAACAAAAGGGTTCATCTTTTATTTTATTTATGTTGTGGTTTATCCTGAATGTTTTAATGTTAAGTATGATAACATAGTTTTTTTTATATCTTACAATTATGTAAGATATATTTTTTTCATTTTTAGGTTTTTATCAGCTTAAGCTGTTCAATTCCAGATTTTTTATTGTAATATTTATATTTAAGTGTACGGTATTTATAGAATTTTTTTTTTTTTTAATTTTGTATTGTTTTTGAATTTTATTTATTTTTTAACATTTTGTATTGTTTTAATCTGTCCATGTTTTTAATTATTATTTTTTTTATATAAAATCTGTATATGTAATTTGTTTAGATGGATTGCCATTTTGTTGTCTATTAGATGTATTTATGTAGGCATTTATTAGCTGTCTATTTGATGACTATGCTTGGGCTATGAGTAGACATCTATAAAATTTTCACTGACAGCCTAAAGTTAGCCTGGTTTTTGCCTAGATGTCTGGGCTGATGGTATTTTAAACGCAAAATTGCTTTCTGGGTAATACAACATTTAGTCAGAAACGCAAGTAAATTACATATTTACGTATTTTGTACATGTTTGCTTTCAGAATCGTGGAAGAATCATAGCTTAAAAATACATAGGCTAACATATCTGGGATCTAACTATACTAGTACTGTTTCTGATATTACATTTTTTTCTGCAATACTCAAGGGTCCCCCTTGAAACACAGATAGTTTGGGCTAGTTTTGAGTAGCAATTGGGCAGATTTTGTTGTGAAACCTGGCAACCCTTGCCATCAAGCATGTAACTATATTATTGCTAACATAGCGAGACTCCTTGAAAAATACAATTGTGTAGTGTGTATTACAGAGAAAATAATCACTTAATCCAACGGATAAGTCAATAGACCAAAGCACTGTGAGGAAAGGGGGGGCGAGACTCAAAATATTCCTGCCCCCACCCCGGGATATCCGCCTATGGACAGTAATCATCATGTGATTGTTATTTCGTAAATGACTCCCCTCATACGTAGCCTAAGTGGGGAGGTCAACAATAGGCCATTGCTCAGTCTACACAGGCCTGCATTGTATATAAAAATACATTGTATTATGAGCGCCTTGCACAAGAGCAAATTGAAATTTCAGTTTAGTGTGGGTTTCATACAGAGTTGCTAGCGGGACATGCTGATATATTTATATGAGGAAAACCTTGTATTTGTGTTTCACAGAGAAGCTACTGCAAACTATGCTTATGAGACATTTTCAGTATTCAGGATTTCACATGTTTATATATCCTTGAAAAGAAAAGTTTTTGCATTCTTTTGATTATTTTTCACGACATTGTGAACATGTTTATCATCATTTGGCTAATTGTGACAACTAGCTCCTATAGTCTCTTCTCCATTGTTTGATTAACATACATACAGAACTATGGTATTTAGACATCCACATGAAAATATGGTTCTGTCATAGTTTTGGTACTTTATTGTTAGTGTGGTGTCTCTCCTGTGGTTCTGGCAGTCTTATATCTCAGTAGCAGGCCGCTTCAGTCCATCTGTCTCATCTGTGAGCAGCCAATGCACACACTTGCACCCCATCGTGTTATCAGCTCTTCCCACTGTATTTAACTGGATTTATTAGTAAGTCATACCCAGATTTTCATTACATTACATTGAGGAGGATGAAACGACATCAGCTGTGTTTCTTCAAAACCTTCATATCTGAGTGAGAAGACAGGATTTCCCTCAGAGAATGAACAAAGAGCTCTTCTAGGATGAAGAGAAAGGGTAGAGGAGGAAGATAAGAAAGAAAGACACCCGAAGCAAGACTAAGCTAAATATCCGTGTGGTACGGGCCAGAGGAGAAGGAAAGAGGAGCCATGTGGCAAGTTAGTTGTTCTTTAAATCCTAAAGTACTCCCAGACGGGGTCCCTGCATGGGTGACCATGAAGAAAGAACTGGTTGGAGGAGTCAAAGGGAAGAGGAAGATGTTCTCGTTTTCTTTACGATGTCGGATTGGAGTTATCAGAGGAAGGGTTAAAGGTAAGATACAGTATAAGAGAATGTGCATAAGGTGTGAGTGTGTGGTGATGTTTGGTGTACCTCATGAACAGTCATGCTGAAGGTATGTGTGTAATATTTTTTTTTTATTTTTTTCTTGACTGAGTGTCTGAGAAATGAATGCAAGATCTGTTGTCCTATGTCCTAAGAGATGTCAGCTAAAGTGACCTGAAAAACAAGTGTTCAGCCACATGGGGGCTGTATAGTTTCAAATGACTTCAAATAATCTGTGGTCCTTAACAGTGAACCCACTCAGTATTTATTAATTTCACCGCATTAAATTACATATTATCAGTTAATTAGAATTTTTATGAATAATTTAACACTTAAAAAAAGTGATATATTTCTTAAAAATAAATTCACGCTGGTTAGATTTAGTACTATCATGATATGTGCTTATAAACTGAAATTTAAACTACCAGTCAAAATCTTAATATTTGAAATGTCTTTAGTCTCTTATGCTCACCAAGTATACAGTACATTTATACTGCAAAATACAGTAAAAACAGTATTATGGTGAAATATTATTATAATTTAAAAGGTCAGTTTTCTCTTTGAATATTTTAGTAATATTTCAGCCTATTTCTTAGCAAAACAATTATTATATTATCACATTAAAAGGATTTCTGAAGTATCATGTGACACTAAAGACTGGAGTAATGGTGCTGAAAATGCATCTTCGCAGCTATTAAACTGTCAGTGTGGTGTATTGACTGTAAATTATGAGTTGTGTGTCATCTGTTGCTGGGGAGGGGCCTTGTTGGGGCTGTTACAGTATACTAAAGAAGAATTTGTGGTGCATTGTGTGTTGATGGGTTAGACAGGTGTTCATCTCAGGCACATAAGGCTGTGAAGACAAAACTCTAGTAGTGGGTAAAATATCCCCCACCAACCCCCTGAAATGTAATCTGAGAGCAGATTTGCACAGACTTGCTCTTAGTTTGTCCCTTTAAATGCTATAAAGTGTATGGCTTTCAGTCTGTGCATTAAATATTAAAAGCCTGTTTTAACAAGATTACAACATGAGAAATAGATGCATATATTTGATTTTATGTAAGGGATAATGTTCTGTCATTATCTCTTAATTAAAATCTGACAAGGAGGAACAGGATCTTTCATCCTTTATTTCGTGGTAGCAAAGCTGAAAATGTTTATGAAATATACATTTTATCATTGGTGCTAGTGAGGCCAGCAGGGGGCGCTCACCCTGTTGTCTGTGTGGGTCCTAGCGCCCCAGTGTAGTGATGGGGACACTATACTGTCAACAAACACCGTCCTTCATGAGACGTTAAACCGAGGTCCTGACTCTCTGTGGTCATTAAAAATCCCAGGATCTCTTCGAAAAGAGTAGAGGTGTGACCTCGGCATCCTGGCTAAATTCGCCCATTGGCCTCAGACCATCATGGCCTCCTAACAATCCCCATATCTGCTGATTGGCTTCATCACTCTGTCTCCTCTCCACCAGTAAGCTGGCGTGTGGTGGGCGGTCTGGCACACTATAGCTGCCGTCGCATCATCCAGGTGGATGCTGCACACTGGTGGTGGATGAGGAGATACCCCCGACAATGTAAAGCGCTTTGAGTGCCTAGAAAAGCGCTATATAAATGTAATGAATTATTATTATTATTATTATGTAATAAGAAAGAGAGCACATATGTGACAACATTCAATTATAAGTCATTATATTAAACTATTTAACATGAATGCCACCTTTGTCCAATCAGAATCAAGCGTTCCAGATAGTTGCGCAGGAAGTCATAATATTCACAATAAATATTTTATTTTTGTAAACCATGGTACTAGCATTTTTCATGGTAATAACATGGAAGTACAAAGGAGTAAAAAAAGTAAAAATACCTTGATGTTGTGATGGTATCAGATAGTACTTTGATCTATATCATAGCACTAAAATTAATGAACCATGGTGTCACTATACTATTAGATGAAATGCTATAAATAATATAGTACAGTAGATAAGTCATATTTTCATATGCTATGCATCTATGTTCTATTTATTATATATTATAGATCAGTACCATGCTATTACAATCTGGTGCATCATTTTGTTTTTATTTCTGATGACTGTGATTTGATGGTAATGAAACTACATTTACCAGAGCTGTTTCACACTAGATGATTACTTGGCTGTAAAATGTCTCTTCTGCTTACCAAAGCTGCGTTTATTTGATTAAAAAGACAGTAAAAATGTTAAATTTGGGAAATATTATTGCAATTTGAAATAAATGTTTTCTATTTTAATATACTTTAATATGTAATTTATTTCTGTGATGCAAAACTGAATTTATTATTTATTCAGCATCATTCCAGTCTTCACTGTCACATAGTCTTTCAAAATAATTCTAACATGCTGATTTGGTCATCAAAAAGAATCAGTTAAAATATCATGCTGCTTAATGTTTTTGTGGAAAGTGAGATTTTTTTCTGGATTCTTTAAAAACATGAACCATGGTACAATTTTGCAAAGGCTGTTTCACACTAAATGCTCAGCTGCCAAATGAAGGGAAACGGGGCATGTGAGAGGGAGACAGACAGGGAGGAGGAAGTGTGCGTGTGTGAGGGGGCTGAGAGAGTAGTGAGGGGTTTGGCTGTGTGTGTGTGTGTGTGTGTGTGTTTAATATATACATCTACATTTGCTTGCCAGTAGGAAGATACTCTCAGGCACAGAGTGCAAGACTGTGTGTGTGAACGAAGATGATTATTAGGCCAGTGCAGGAAGGAAGAGTGCATGTGAATGACGAGAAGCTCAAGAAGTGAGGGAGGAGTTGCAGAAAGGAGGGAGGAGAGGAGAGAAGGAGTGAGTGTGATTTCTGTCCGGGTCTGATCTCGGTGAAGCACTGGAGCGTTAAGATACATTCCCATACTGCAGCACTGTCATCGCTGGATAAACTACCATCTGCTTCGACTCAGGACTGAATCTGTGCGAGCGGATCACACGTGTTTTATGGATGACTGACTGAAGACTAGTTGCATGTTCGGAGGAGACCACGTTATGCTGTTTGGAAAGATCAAACTGGAGTGGCACTGGAATGTCTCAGGAATTGTCTAGTTCCAGCTATGCAACACTTTTTCAGTCGCTCCTTCATGCATCACACTCTGACATTATATTTAATCTGCATGAATTAATGTAAAAACCTGGAATTCTATATGATTTGTGAAGTCTGCCAGTATGGATTGAACATCATCTGTGCAACAGGATCAGCTATAGATAAACCCAGCCGAGCTCGCTGAATGGATTCATCTAGTGGAGATTGCATGAGGTTACACATATAATGTAGCTTAACTGGAAAGGTTAAGATGTGTACTTTAACAAATGGTTTGGTCTATTTAGCTAGTTCCTAAACTGATGTGAGGCAGAATGGAATTGTGATATTCCCATGATGCTGTGTGGTTTGAGGAAAGAGGGTCGCAACAACAGTGGTGAGTCATGTTGATCATTTTTACATATTCGGTCCTTTCTTTTTCACTTTTTCTGTCATATGCATTATGTTAGGGTTGGCAAGATTTTTTAGTGTCTTTAAAATAGTCTCTTCTGCTCACCAATGATGGATTTTACCGATCAAAAATACAGAAAAAATATTTATATTATGAAATATTATTACAATTTAAAATAACAGATGTGTAAATTTTAAATAAGTACAGAAATGTAATTCATTCCTGTGATCAAAGCAGATTTTTTTAATCATCATTACTCTTCAGTGTCACATGATCCTTCAGAAATCATTCTGCTCTGGAAACATTTCTTCTTATTATCCATGTTGAAAACATTTGTGCTGCTTCATATTTCTGGGGAAACTTTTTCACTTTTTTCAAGATTCTTTGATATTAGAAAGTTCAAATGATCAGCATTTATTTGAAATATAAATATTTTGTAGCATTTTAAACATCTTTACTGTCACTTTGGGTTGATATAATGTGTCCTTGGTGTAAAAAAGTATTAATTAAATGTATTAATTTCTAATGTGTCGACCCGGGCCCTGTGACTAATAGGGTCCACTCTGTTCGTCTATGAAACTGTCTACCTATTGGGCCAGGGGAAAGAACATTTTGTCATGGGCCATGTGTTTTTTAGCTCCAGTCCTGATGGTAAATGGAAAAGCCAGTTGAGAGGTGAGCGAGGCATGACAACTGGAGCCACTGTGGCCTCTATAAATAAAAGCCCAGGTCTGAAAATAGGCCCTGAGCTTCCATTTGCATTGTTAGAACATCATCCGTTTAACCTACATCAGGATTTGTGTCAACACAACTAGAGCTGTCGGAGTGCTGTGCTACAAATTAGTTTCAGAGTTTTAATAGACTTGGAAAAGGAGTTATCATGACCTATAGTGACAGTTTTACTCTCTTGTGACTTTCAGAGAAGCTGCTGTGTGTGAGAGTTACATAATAATTATGTAACAATTACTGAATACTCATAGATGGGCTGTTTGTTGAGTGTTAAAGCAGTAGTGTGATGTTTTGACCTATTAAAGAAACAGTTTGGGTGAAGTTGGTTTATTTGTTCAGTCTTTTGACCAAAAGGAGATTTATGGGTTGTTGGAGGGACTAACACTTTGGGATGGTTGACCTTTGTTGAGAAACACACAAATTGCCTCTACATCAAGTTCTTATTATTTTCAGCTTGAGGTCAGTAATATTTTATGTAAAATAAAAAATACATTTTTATTCAACAAGGGTGACTGTCAGTAAATACATTTTATAATGTTACAAAATATTTCTTTTTTAAAAAAAAGCTGTTCTAGTGAACTTTCTATTCATCAGAAAATCCTGAAAATTAACACATCATGCACAACTGTTTTAAACATTGATAATAATAATAAATGTTTCTTGAACAGCAAATCAGTATATTGGAATGATTTCTGAAGGATCATGTGACACTGAAGACAGGAGTAATGATGATGAAAATTCAGCTTTTCATCACAGGGAATAAATGTCATATTACAATATATGCACAGAGAAAATAGTCATTTTAAATTGTAATAATATTTCACAATATTACTGTGTTTACATATATTCAATCAAATAGATGCAAACTTCTTTCAAAACATTAAAAAGTAAAATCCCAAACTTTTGAACAGTAGTGAATAGTCAAAGATTTATAATTTCTATAGGGTTAACAAACAATGAAGAGAACAGTTGAGACATATATTATCAGACACATATATTATCAGATTGTGTACTTTACTGGTTACTGATTGTGTACTTTTAGCTGGACTGGAAACTGAAAGGATGTTAATTTAAAACCACCAAGTGAAAAGCCTTGAGCTCTCAACATCATTTTAGGTTGCTCCAAAGCTGCTTAAAGAGAAACCGTATTAGCAGCCTGTACTTCCATAATGTATCTTTCCAAATAAAGTTGAATATTTAACAATAACACTGGCGAGGACTTACATTAAGTCCTCATTTTTTTTTTTTTTTTTGGTTTTTGGAGTGAATCAATTCCTGTTACATAATTTTTAAATTGCTTAAAAAATGTTCATTCATTTGGATTTCACAGTTTTTACACACACTAATAAACGTAATTTGATGCACATTTGTCAGTCATACATAAATGAAACGGGTAAGATTATGCACTCAAAATGTATTTACATTTTATGCATTGACTTTATTTAAATAATATTTTCATAATGCATTAAATTCGAATAGCTGAGATTTAGCATAAATCTGTTCATTTTTAAAACAATTAAATGTATTCAGTTAAAATATATGAACCTGGGGAAAATATGGTTAGCTGTGGAACAAGTAATATTCAGTTAGTTAAAATGTGTGAGATTGAAGAAAAAAGGATTTATTGATGATAAATATATGAACCTGGTATGTATTTAAAACATAATTAGTTTGTTAGCACTATCACAGAAATCGTACCTGTTTCATTTCTGTATGACTGACAAATATGCATCACATTACATTTGCTTTTGTTAAAATTGTGTAATCCAAATGGATAACAGTGTTGATGTAAAATTCAAATACATTTCTTAAATCTAAGCCTAAGTATTTTTTCAATGTTGGATCATAAAAAGTGTGTGTTGCATACTTGAATTATATGTTGTTATTTATTTATTTATTTATTTATATATTTATTTATTTATTTATTTATATATTTATAATTCTAAATGCTGTCAAACGCAAACAATCCAAGCCTAATTATTCAGTAAACTGCCTTTGTAACTCAATATCATAATGTATTTGATCATTTCATGTTTCAGATGATGTCCCATATAGAAAGGGAAACAAAGATACTGCAAGTGACAGCAGTGGGCTCAACAAGAGGAGTAGCATTGCTGGTAAGTTGGCATGTGAACCAGAAGAACTGAAACCTGCCGATAACTGCTGTTCAAGAAACAGTTCTCCCAAAAATGAACATTTGCCGAACATTTCCACTCCTTCATGCCATTCAAGATGTAGATGAACTTGTTTCATCATAGAAACAGATTTGGAGAAATTGAGCATTAAGTTTTTTGCTCACGAATGGATCCTATGCAGAGTGGTGTGGATTATTGTGAAGTTTTTATTAGCAGTGTGGACTCTCATTCTGATGGCACCCATTCACTGCAGAGCATCCGATGGTGAGCAAGTGATAGAATGCTACATTTCAGCAAATCTGAGAAACAAACTCATCAAACTCATCTACATCCTGAAAAAAAAAAACATTATATATATATATATATATATATATATATATATATATATATATATATATATTTGGATGAACTGTTCCTTTAATGCTTCACATGACACCACTATGCTGTATCAGACATGTTTTGCTCTAGATCGAGTCTCTTTATTAAGGAGCTCTGTGAGAGAGTCTGTGATAATGCTGATATTTGATTTCTTTGGACCGCTGCTGTAAACCCTCAGTCGTTCTCTCTGTTCTTTTCTTTTTATCCGTTGGGCTTGTGAAGAATCAGGTCAGTTAATTAGTCTCTACTGATTTACCAGACTGACACTCACTATCAGAAGCTGTAGAGATTTAACAGCAGAGATGAGCACACACTTTGGATTGCAGTGGCTGCATCAGAAGAGCTTCACATAGTTTATCTTTGTTTGGTCAAACTGAGTAGAATATTCTCCTTAATGGTGTCCTCATAACCGTTATGAGTAGAAATTTATAGAATACAAAGTATTTGTAATTCTGTTTTCTTTAATTGAATATTTGTTGTTTGTGACAAAAAATCTAAATAAAAAAAGTATGTTTTGTTTTATAATAAAAATACAATTGAACAAATAATGCATAATGAATCAAAGAGAGAGATTTTACATTTATGTAAATAGTAAATCATTTTAAACCATTGAACTTAGTAACCATTACACTATTTCTTCGCATTAAAAACATAGTTTTTCATAAAATTTTGAGCAGTTTATTTTTATTCTGTCATAAATATTAGAGTAATTCGATTCTACATACAAAATATCTTCTCTTTAATGGGGTGCTCAGAAATGTCAAGAGTGTGAATTTTGGAATGCTAAATATTTTTGTATTTCTATTTTTCTTAAATTATGTAAAGACATTAATAATTTTATTCAGAAAGGATGTTCAATTTATCAAAAGTGACAGTAAAGACCTTTACATTGTTACAAAATAATTATATGAAAAATGATAAAAAAGATGTCCAAAATGTACAAAAAATCTTGGTCAAATACAAAATCACAGACTTTTGAGAACCAACTCAAAATAAATGATCATATTTCACTAATTATATTAAATTCATTGTGTCATAGATTAATTAATTTAGGAGATTTCACATGATTTATTCAGGTAGATTCCATTAAAAAAATCAAGCCTGGAGAAACTACTCAAAAATATTATGTGTAATATTGTTACCATAATTTGTTAAGCAAATAGCCTGTTCTAAATTTTTACAGTGTAATGTAAAAACATTGATAATATTAAGAAACATTTTTTGAGCAGCAAATCAGTATATTAGAATGATTTCTGAAGATCATGTCACACTGAAGACTGGATTAATGGATTAATGATGCTGAAAATGCATCTTTGCATCACAGGAATAAATTACAGTTCAAAATACAAATTATTTTTAATTGTAATAATATTTCACAATATTTATATTCTTACTATATTTTTGATCATATAAATGCAGCCTTGGTGAGCAGAAGAGACTACATTTACAAATATTTGACCCCAAACTTTTAAATTAAATTAATTTAACTGAAGCTCTTTTAGGTCACTTTTCAGTGTCTTATGTGAAAAGTTTAGTCAAATTTACCTGCTTTGTTCTTTTTATTTATATAATAAAAACAACAACATCAAAACACATCAGTAATAAGTCATTTATTTATTATTAATGAATTATTATGATTATTTTTTACGATTCTTTGGACATGGTTTGCTTCCTTAATGTGTAATTATATTTATTACACACAGCCAGTTATTCTGCCAGACTGCAATACTACCATCTGCCCTTCATGAAATGGTTAAATGAATCTGACTTTCATGTCACAATGCACGGCTACACCAGCTCCCCGGGGACCCACGGGTGAGTTACCTGCTGTGAAGGCTGTGTGGTTATTGTGTGTGTTTGTGTATGCACAGATGAGCAGAGAGGTGTGACGACAGTGGAACTGATTAAAAAAGAGGGCACCAGTCTCGGCCTCACGATCTCCGGAGGTTGTGACAAGGACGGCAAGCCAAGAGTGTCGAACCTAAGACCAGGAGGTCTCGCGATCCGGTGAGAAACAGATGTGACACACACAAATGCATGCTGATCAGTCACTTAACTCCCAGTAGAACATTTCATTGCTCAAAAGTGGCTCTTTCACAGCACAGAAGACTTCATGGGGTTCTCAGTTACGCTTCAGTGGGGTAGCAGCTTTGTCTTGTTTCTTCTAAAATAAACTGAATGGCTTTTAATTAATCTAATATGTTAATCTTAGATGTTTTGTTTTGTATTTTTGTGTTATGTTTGGATTTTATGTAATATCTTGTAGTGTACAACACTTTGGTCAGTTTTTGCTGTTTTAATTGGTGCTTTATAAATAAACTAAAAACTAAAACTAGTATAGAGAAGACTTTGGTATCTTGGCAAATCTGAACACAGTTTGAGAGATTGTTGAGAGAGATCTCTGAGAGGTTATTGAGTTTTTTTCCCTGAAGGATTATCTTGAGAAGCAGAAAATTTAAGGTAAAAAAAAAAATGCAACAAAATTACAGAAACTAAATCTAAAAATATAAAACTAAAAATATTCATCAAACCTATAATAGTATGCCAATGATAGTAAAATAACATTGGTGTAGTCTGTGTGACTTATGTTCTGGAAAATATGGTAATAAAATGACATAAATGCAATCAAATTACTAAAACTTAAAGTAAAATTAAAATGGTCCAAATAAAACCTAATACAAAATGTGGATCAAAACTATTATCTTAATGATACTATTTTAAGTTATTAACAAGTTATTTTCCAGAAATAATAAAAATGACAAAAATGCAACATAATTACAAAAAGTTAAATTTATTAAAAAATCTAAATATTTATAAAAAACAAAATAATCATAAAAATTGTAATAGTATTGCAGTGCTAAAATAGCACTGGTGTAGTGTGTGTGTGGTACACCATGTTTACTCACACAGCTCTTTAACCTGAGGATCTGGGCTGCTCCTGTGTGTGTGTGTGTGTGTGTGTGTGTGTCCTCAGGATCTGGGCTGCTCCTGTGTGTGTGTGTGTGTGTGTGTGTGTGCTCTTGTTTTTGTGTCATATCAGGACACAACTCTGTATAATGACATGGGTATGACACAGGTATTACAAGGAGAGGGTGACTTATGAGGACATAACCCATGTCCCCATTATTCAAAATAAATCATACAGAATGAGTTGTTTTAGAAAGTAAAAATGCAGAAAGTTTCCTGTGAGGGTTAGGGGTAGGGTTGGTGAAGGGTGATAGAATATACAGTTTCTACAGTATAAAAACCATTACTCCTATGGGATGTCCCCACTTTTCACTAAACAAACATGTGTGTGTGAGACCTCAGGATGTGGGCTGCTCCATCACATCAGCCTCTACTATGACAGACTGATGCAGGCCTAATGTGACCGCTCGCTCTCTGTCGCACACACAAGGAAGATTTTAGTTGAATGGTTGCGCTGACCTGTAGACAGCCGCAGGACTGATGTGCATGTTGCTGAACGCAGAGTTGCAAACATTTGTTTTGCAGCCAGGTGATTTAAACTCGTGTAGTTTACAGCTAATGGTTTGATCAGTTTCTGAAGCTCTAGCGCAGATGTGTGAGTGTGTAATTATTATGTGTGTTAATGCTGTTTAACTCTAGGCATAATTATGCAGAATCACAAAATGATCAAAATGTTTTTGTTGTTTCGTTTTGCCTTCGGTTGTGTGCCTCATGTGTAAATGAACTACTTTTGTGTGTCGTCATTGTGTCGGTTGCGAGCGTGTGCTTTTGTCTAAGTTAATGCGATGCTTACAGGCAAAATCCCAGCGCTGGATGACAACAGCGGCTTAAATTAGCTTCTACAGCAGTACACGAGGAGTCAGCTCTGCTAACATCACATATGTATAGACTCACACAGCGCACATACCTGCTGCACAACACACCTTTCTGCAGCAGATGCAGTTTGTTGATGACTGTGCAGTCTTCATATCAGTGCAGCCATGTTACATGGAATTAATCTTGTGCTTTGGATTTAGATCTGTGAATAACAGAGTTACGGCCTATAAGAATCATTTATTGTGAAGTCAATGCCAATAATAGATTTTCATACACTACCCTTCCGTATGTGGTTGGTTTCTGAAAGATTTATTCATTTATTTGAGCAAAAATAGAGTAAAAACAGTAAATGTTGTAACAACTTTAAATAACCGTTTTCTATTTTAATATATGTTAAAATGTCATTTATTTCTGTGATGTAAAGCTGAATTGTCAGCATCATTTCATAATCCTGAAATAATTCTAATATGCTGAATTGATGCTCAGGAAACATTTCTGATTATTATCAATGTTGAAAACAGTTGTATCGCTTAATATTTTTGTGGAAACTGATACATTGATGAAACGTAATTGTTTTGAAATAGAATTAGAGACAAAAAGTAAGTTACATACTACTATAAATGTTGCCTTTTTCATGTATTTGTGAAGGATAAATATCTGCCTGTATGAATCTACTTTTTCAGTTATACATTTAGCGAACACTTCTATTCAAAGCAACTTCTTTAGCAATTTTTATTTTTTTTACTTATGCAGTTCTTGCATTCCCTGTTAACTGAACCTTGGCATTTCTAGTGCCATGCTCTACTGTACAGTACTGTTTCTGTACACTTTTACCCAAACATATTAAACAGAAACATGTTTCCAAAATGTATCACTTCACTGTTAAGTTTTCCATATGCATCTGTGTGGCAGGAGTGACCAACTCAATGTTGGGGACTACATAAAGTCAGTGAACGGCATAAACCTGTCCAAACTAAGACATGAGGAGATCATCAGCATGCTGAAGAACATCGGTGAGCGTGTGGTGCTGGAGGTGGAGTACGAGCTGCCGCCATTCGGTACGGACACAAATACATTCACATTCACTCCAGACTCTTGATGAGTAAATGTTTGGGCTCGGCAAGTTTTTTAAATGTTTTTGAAAGTCTCTTATGCTCACCAAAGCTGTGTTTATTTAATCAAAAATACAGTAAAAACAGTAATATTGCAAAACGTTATTACATTTGAAAATAACTGTTTTCTATTTGAATATATGTTAAAATGCAATTTATTGCTTTGATGCAACGCTGAATTTTCTGCACCATAACTCCAGTCTTCAGTTTCACGTGATTCTTCAGAAATCATTCTAATATGCTGATTTTCTGATCAAGAAGAGTTTTTTATTAATATAAATGTTGAAGACAGTTAAAAAGTATTTTTCTTTAGTGTATATCAAAGTACCTCTGATCATGGTACAATAGTTCTTCAGAAGAACTGAATATGTAAAAGCCTTTTCTTCAGAGTTCTTATGTGACTAATACGTGGCATTGGTGTTTATGGTCTTGTTAAAGTAAAAATATTTCAATGTGTAGCGCTGTACCTCATTCTCCTGTGACATTAACACAAGCTGTTCTCTGTGTGTTTAGCTCCCAGCAATCCCTGCGGCATCATCTCTAAAACTATCGAAGTGTGCTTGGAAAAAGAAGGAAACAGCTTTGGCTTTGTTCTGAGAGGTACCAAACCACCATCAGACACACTCAAATGTCTTTACATTAATATTTCATGTGTTTTTTTACTTTAAATGAATGAATTTATGAATTTAAAACTACATCAATGATGTCTTGAAATACATCTCTCTCTATATATATATATATATATATATATTTTCTTATATCATAAAGAATATTCCGGGTTCATTACAACAATTTTTTTGCAAAATGGTTCATGAGGGAACTGCATGGGGGTTGTGCTAATAATTAAATTAATCATAAAAATCTCAAATTCATATAAATTAATAATTTCATATAAAAACATGAAACTTACTAAAGAAATGATTTTCTGCATGTCATGTGACCCTTAACTAACAGCAGATGTTTCCTTGTATTATTACAATATTAACTTAAAATCTCAGGGGATACTTACAGGAAATACTGTATTTTAGATTTAAAATGGTCTGGTTTGGCAAAAAAATTAGAAATCCTTTCAATACTACTTCAGCGCTGTGCATAATTTTTTTTTACAAACTGAGGGAAAAGGAAAAATTTATTTTAAAGCATTTGTGTGATATTTCTTTGAAGGGCAGCAGGAGTGTGTGTGTGTTCAGCTGCATTTTATGACTAAAGGCAATTGGCTTGACATGTCAGGTGTGTGTTTCACATGCTTTCAGGGGGCTTTCATGAGGACTGGCATAAGGCTCGACCTCTAGTAGTGACCTACGTCAGGCCCGGCGGACCCGCGGACAGGTGAGACCACCATGACTCAAATCATTGGTGTGTGTGAGACATGAGGTCCTTTAGGACATCTCGGTTTATTAATTAGCAGAATGTCTGAATCATCATGAAGCTCTCTGCCTCTGTGTGTGTGTCAGTTCTGCATGCATGCATTCAGTCGGTTATTTGTGTATACACTGGCTTAATAGAGTTTTTGTGTATGAGATGTTATGTATTTGGTGTAGATTCTGTATGTTGTGTGTGGGATCGTTGAAGCCTGTAAGCTGGTTCTGTAGGCACATGGTAACTGAAGCATAGGATGATGACATTAGAATGAGTGAGAAGGGTACAACACAGCCTGAAGTGCACACACACACACACACACACACACACAGAATTAGAATTAGATTAGCATAATAATTACACTTCCACAATGCGTATTGTTTATGTGAAACTTAACACTTGTCAGCAAAATGTTGAATTTTTGTTTCTGCGTAAGTCGTCTGTACACACATTAGTCTGATGAAGAAACATGCATGAATGAGGCTTTTTGGTGTCATAAACACGGTAAATGTGATATCCTACTTATGAAAATTCATTTTGATCATTAAAAATCCTGAAATCCTGAAATGGGACTGTTTTATTTTAGCATTTACCTCTCATCTCTGCTGCTGTCTTTGTATGTTTCCGTACGTCTCTCCGTGTTTCTCCGTCTGTCAGAGAGGGAACCCTGCGAGCGGGCGACCGTGTGTTGAGCGTGAACGGTGTTGCTGTGAACAGACAGAAACATGCTGATGCTCTGACCCTGATCATGCAGAGCAGCCAGGAGACTTTCTTCCTCATTGAGTACGACATCATGGTCATGGGTGAGCATGCACACAGATGCACACGTGCACAGAGACATGCGCTTGAGTTTGCCTGTATGCACAGATATTCTCATGTGGCCCTCTAGATTCCCATAGGAAAGACAAAGCACCAATGAGATCTCTGTCTTTACACCTGGAAAGCTTCCTTCAGATATTTTTGTACATATCTGAATTAAAATGTAATATCCCCTACTCTTTTCTGTCTCTCTCTGGTTCCGGCTTGACCTCATGGCAGACTCCGTCCAGAAGTCGTCTGGGCCGCTGCAGGTGGACATTGCCCGCTCCGCAGGTTCAGTACTGGGACTAAGTCTCACTACATCCGTCTACAGGAACAAACAGGTCATTACAGTCCAGAAAATCAAACCTGCTAGTGTTGCTGACAGGTGAGAACACCCAGATGCGTGCACAAATTTTTATGTAAAGAATCACCTACACACATACATTAATAAATTAAATATGAAAGCATGGACAGAGTGATGGATTGATAAATCAGCCAAGCAGATTCTGTCAGTATGTGGTCAGTTGGTTGACAGCTTCATACACCGATAATGCACACCTTATAGTCAAATAGTTTTTGAGAATTTGTATCATTTTATATAAATATTGTCTATATATTGTACATTTATTTTTATATTTATATTATACAATATTTTGTACTTTATGCTTTTAATTTTTTTTTTTTACTGATTATAAGGTGCATTAATGTTTATTGTCCCTATTAAACAAATAAATAAATCATTTTATATTTGCATCATATCTCCCATAATTCCAATGCTAAGCATGACAAATCTTTATAGTATGTGCATTTTATTTTTGTTTATGTCACCTTGTGTTTGTGTATTAGATCCACATGCAATAAATTTTTTTATATTTAATTTAATTAGAATGAAAGCATAATTCTTCATAAATAACATATTTACCTATCCTTATCTCTTGCTATCTCTCTCTCTTTTTTTTTACCTTACACCTTCCCATCTGTTGTGACTGTTTTCACCCTGTTCTTTTCTTGCTTTGCTCCACACAAATGACTTTCTCACCTTGTTGCCACTGCTGTCTGTTTCTCTCTTGCCTCAGATGTGGTGCTTTGCATGTGGGAGATATTCTCTTGGCTATAGATGGCATGAGCACAGAGCACTGCTCTCTGATGGAGGCTCAGCAGCTCCTGTCCAGCTCCTCAGAGCTCACCAAACTAGAGATCCTGCCCTCTCAGCACTGCTCACATGACACAGGTCTGCAGACACATGCAGCTCATAAACAAACTCAAATGATATTCACAAGCGTAGATCATCTAGACATGTCTGGCAGAATTTGTTCACAAGCTGCTTTACTTTGGCTATGTTTGCAATAGCATACTACCATACTCTTTATATAGTATTCCTGTGCAGACTATGCATATTATGGAAATTAATAGTGTGTACATTTTCTGTCCTAGATACTACATTTTGCAATATACAAGAGCCTGTTTCACGGAATACTACAGCTGAGAAAAGAATCACCTTCCTTTATAATAATCATATTTTGTTGCTTTGCAGCCAGAAATTAAGATGGACATGTTTTTGTTTTATCCAGCTGTCTCAGTGAAACTTATACAAAACAGAATCACTGAGTTGGAAACAGGATCACCCGCTTGTATCATTATTTTGTTAAACCATCTTTTGCTTCTATTACAGCCTTTAGTCCGTTGGGACTAAACACACACATCTAGACTTTGCAATATTTGTCCACTCTTCTTTGAACAGC
Source organism: Carassius auratus (assembly GCF_003368295.1). Lineage (NCBI taxonomy): Eukaryota > Metazoa > Chordata > Actinopteri > Cypriniformes > Cyprinidae > Carassius > Carassius auratus. The sequence goes on from NW_020526107.1 coordinate 217,396, forward strand.
TGATCAAGTTCAGTTCAATCTGATGGTGAGTGTTTGTAGAGTGCTGTCTTTAAATCATTCCACAGATTTTCAATGGGGTTTAAGTCTGGACACTGAAGAGGCCATGCAAGATATTCAGCTTTCTCTCCTTCAACCACTGTGTGCTCAGTTTTGCTGTGTGCTTTTGGTCAGTGTCATGTTGCATGTAAACCTGTTTCCCACTGACAATTTTCTGGCAGAGGGCAGTAGATTTTCCTCAAGAATTTGATGATATTTTGCCCCATGCATTTTCCTTCTATCCTGACAAGTGCTTCAGTCCCTACTGCAGAGAAACACCTCATAATAGGACATCTCCACCTCCATGCTGTACTACAGGAACACTGTTATTTAGATGGTGAGCTGGATTGGGTTTCCGCCAGACATATCGTTTGGTGTTGAGTCTAAATGATTTAACATTAGTCTCATCTGCCTCAGAATATTCACGGTGTGTTTTGGCATAGCTCAGTCTGACTGCATGTGGCCTTTCTTGAGGAGTGGCTTTTTTCTTCAACCCTCCCATACAAGCCACATTTGTGGAAAATCTGTGATATTATTGTCAAATGCACACAATGACCACTCTTTGTAATAAATTCCTGCAACTGCTTCAGAGTTCTGCTCTTGGTCGGCTCTCTGACCAGTTTCCTCCGGCTCTTTTATCGAGTTTGGAGGGACGTCCTGATCCAGGGAGGGTCTGTGTTGTACCAAATATCTTCTTTTTTTTTGACAGCGGAATTTTTTGTATCCATCTGCTGACTTTATCCTGGAGATATTTCGACAGTGTCTTGCCAACCAGTTGATTGTTTGCTTCAATTGAACTACCAAGGAATGAAACGTGGCAGTAAAAGCTCTTTTCATGCTGAGCTGATCACAGTTGAAAGTCAAATTGCTTTGTGTGCCATTGAGAAGGTGATTAGCTACACCAGATTGAGTTTGCTTTTTAGATTTAGATTTAACTTTTTAGATTTTTTAGTTAGATAGTTATTATATCTGGAGACCACTTACAGTAAACTGAATTTAAAAAGTACCATACAACAGTGTTTCTTTTTTTTTTTTTTTGCCACTATTTTATGTTATTGATATATTAGTATTTGCTAAACTATTTATATTTGCTAAACCCATCATAGTTCATATGGGGAAAATAAGCAGCACACAGTTTGAAATGTTTAGTTTTGTATACTATTTGTATATTCTAAAAACAGTAGGCAGTATTCATTGTATACTGCGCAGTCAGCACATTACGTATTTATCAAGGCTGATTTCATGTCCACTAGCATTAGTAATGCTCTATATTTTTATTCATATCATGTTTACGCTCCATTTTTAAAATATGAATTCATTTCACAGCTGCTGCTTTACACTTTTGTCCTTACATGATTCTTGCCTTGTCTCATCTTCATTTCTCCTTCTCTTCTCTATTTCTGTCTTTTTTTGACCTTTATTTGTGCCAGTGTGGATTTGTAGTGGTTGCTGGCGTCCAGCTTTGGGCCACTTTCTTACAAGGATCATGAGTCATTCTTAATATGCAGAGGACACACACACACACACACACACACACACACACACACACACACACACCATGAGATCAGAGCCTTCACTCTGGCTTTACTATGTTACTAGAAAACTGCATTCTGACTGTATCATGAGATTTTCTAGAAAAGAGATATGAACAGACGCACAGCAGTTATAAAGTGATTTGAACACCTGCATCCTCTTTAGCTCAAGCTTGAGCTCACTGGGCAGCTCATTGTCTGTCAGAGATTAATCTCAAATATGGAGTAATTTTTCATGCACACAGATTATATACTGCAGAACTGAAAACTGAGGAATGTAGAGAAATAAGTCTCTTATGCTCACCAATGCTGCATTTGATTAAAAATACAGTAAAAACAGTGAAATATTTTTGCAATTTAAAGTCACAATTTTATATTTTGAAATGTGATTCATTCCTCTAATGCAAAGCTGAATTTTCACCAGTCATATTCTAGTCTTCAGTGTCACATGATCCTTCTCTGATTTGCATCTGGTTCTCAAATATCATCCCAGTAGTCATCCTTGTTATTTTGGAATTTTAATACACTTTTAAATAAAAATATCTGATCCCTTGGGCTTCTAATCTAATAATGAGTCTTGGTTGATTCACAAATGATTGCACTGCAATGTGGGATGCATTTTCCCCTCAGTGTGCTCTGTTGTACACTGCACATTTTTAACATGTAGTACATCATCCATGCATACAGAAAAATTCATGCATGTAGCATACAGCAGAAATAGTAAATTATGTTGGTGTGCTTTTCTGATCATAAATTTATTTTACAATTTAGTAATTTCATATGCTGTTGTCATTTAGTTTTTGTAGTTTAATTTTTTTTATTTAGAGTTTTTAAAAATTGTTATTTCAGATTTAGTTTTTTTGTAATTCCCATGCATCAAGGTATATATATATATACATATATATATATATATATATATTTATATATATATATATATATATATGTATATATATATATATATATATATATATATATATATATATATATATATATATATATATATATATATGTATATATATATATATATATATATATATATGTGTGTGTGTGTGTGTGTGTGTATACATTTTCTTTAAGTTCTATCTATGTTCTTGAATTTTTTATATAATATTTAGAATGAAAACATATTTACGAAAAAAAAATATTTCAGCTTCATAATTTTTTCCAATACTTTTAATTTACTCTACTGTTGACACATTTGTCAGTAAAAACAGAAATTCCATGATATTTGAATATGTTTGTATGTATTCTCTATTTTTCTGAATCCTGTATGATCTACTATGTAATTAATATTAACTGTGATCTATTTTAAGATTCATCAGAAAAAAAGCTAAATGAACATGTATTTATTTGTTTATTATTATATTTGAAATGAATACCTGTATGTTCAACCATATTTGCCAGAATGTGTAATGTTCAGCCAAATCAGCAGGTTAAGGTATGTCTGGTAAAAATGTTGAGGCTCTTAAAAGCATGACTATTTTTTCTGTTTGTGGTCTTCTTTGACACAACTAAGTATTTAGGACCCAGAAGAAAAATAGCTGCAATAGCTGCTTATAAGACAGCAGAATAATAGAAGGAAAAGCAAGGCACATGAGCTCTTTGACGTGCAGATTTATCTCTGTCTAAACAGCTGGTCTGCTGAGCGGGACATGATGCATGCCTAATTAAGCATCGTTAGTGACACAGCTGCTTATTGTCACAAGAAACCGTTTGTCACAATCCAAAACAATGTCCTCTTTCTTTCTTGCAGAGCATTTGTTCTAATTGTGAGTGAAAGAGAGTTTTAAGATGGTTTTCCATTGCTGTCGGCCTTACAAGAGCTGGCCCGGAAATGTAAGAGAGAGAAATAGAAAAGGATGGAATAAATGTGCTGTGTATGAAGTGCCTGTGAGCAGCGTCTCTGATTCGTCCCTGTGAATGTCAGTGATCAGTGAAGCAGTGTGGATCAGTCCACATCAGATCATATCAGCCTAAGTGCTGTAACATAAGCTTATTTTTGGCAGAAATAACCCATTTACCGCCCGTTTTTTGTGTGTGGTTTCCCTGCAGTGCATGTCCAGAGGAGTATTCAGCATCAGTGGGACTCCAGTGACAACTGCATCAGTACTCCTCCACCTTTCCAAAAGACACCCTCGGCCTGGAGTCACACCACCCCTACACCCTCACACCGATGTGAGTGTCCCCCGTGTGCACGTCTACATAAGGAACTGTGCGCTAAATATAGAAAGTAGATGTAATGGTGCAGTTTTAAGCATATCATATTATCATAGCATTTTAATGCTCTCAACTGTTTTTGTAGCACATGTATACTGTGTGCACATGGTGCAAATTGTCTGTATGAATAAATACCTGATGACCTACTGTAGTGCATTTACAAAAAATGTTCTGCCTTCAGCAGAGCACATTGTGTGGAATACTGGATCCCACAATACATTTTGCAACTACACTTGATTTCCTCTGTGGCAGATTCACTGAAAATAATATCGTCTGTCAATGATTTTCATTCTTTTTGTTTGTTTTTGTTTTACATATTTAAAATAAAAATTTATATATATATATATATATATATATATATATATATATATATATATATATATATATATATATATATATATATATTCATGTTTTTATGTTTTTATTTAAATTCTTTATAGTTTATTTATATTTATCTTTTCTTTCTTTTCTTTTCATTTTCATTTATTCATTTCTTACATGTTCTTTTTATTGCATTTTTATTCATTTTCTTTACTTTATTTTCTTTATTCATGATCTTTATTTTTACAATTTCATTTACATATTGACTTTTATTATTGTACTTATTCTCATTTTTATTTACTTTATTTTCATTTTTATTTATACATTTTTATATACTTATTAAATTTATTTATTTATTGTTATTTTTGTAATTTAGATTTTATTTACTTTTTCTTTTTGTTTTTTAATTATTATTTATTAATTGTTTCATTTGTATTTATAGTAAAAAAAAAACAAAAAACAAAAAAAACAGACAAAGTCAAGGAATATGGTATATTTATTTGTATTCCAATTTCCCAAACTATGCTGTTTTAAAGCAGTTTTACAGTAATTTAAATACTGATTAAAAATACATATTGCTATAATTAAACTGGCTGTCACTCATGTTTCATACCAAAGGTTTGTTAGTATTCCATGCCACATGTACCAGTAACACATGGTGATTCCAGCACATTCAATCTCAACTCTTTTCTCCTCCAGCTGTGACGTCTGGCATCTCTGTAAACACATCAGGCTTTCACAGTTACAGCTATGGCACCCAGTCGACGAACCCCAACACCTATCCCAGCAGCACCCTGCCCTCCTACCCGTCCAGCCCTCGCTGCACCCACACCAAGAGGAGACCAAGCAGAAGAGACCACAAGAGCTCCTGTGAGCGCATTCATATACAGATTTATGTCTCATCTCTTCCTTACGTCCAGTTTAGTATCGCTGTCTCTCATTTAATGTGGCTGTTTCTGACATCTAGACAAAAAGAGAAACACTATTTACATGAGTATACAGTGTATACAGTATTCCAGAAGTCTTTAACAGTGTTTGACAATTATAAAATATCATAGTCATTGATTTTCAACTTTTGCTTTCAATTTATAAAAGAGAAATTTGTAATTTAAATTAATTTAATTCATAAAAAAACTACTTTCTCCAGTTTCCCTCAGAAATGCATCTCAAAGCCTATAGTGAGTCACCTAATGTATAATTTGATTGTCTTAAATCAATGAATAATTTAAAAAGTGAAAAAATTGTAATTATGTTACAATTGGGAAAAACTAAAATATAATATATTTTCTGTATGAATGTCCCTAATGAACTCGAATGAATCTTACTTTGAGGAAGAGTTATTTGTTTATCATTATTATTAATATTAAATATATTAATTATTGAAGAGTTTTTTAAAACATAATGTTATTGCAGAGTGTAAAAGAAATATAAATAATATTATTTTTTAATATTAACAATAATGCTGAATGATATCCAGTATAAGAGCGACACTAAAGTAGTCAATATACTTTCTATATTAACGCCCCAAGTTGCTAGTCATAGCTAAAAAACAATATTACCTGGGAAGAATTGTCTGTTTGTTGGTTAATTTACATTATTTATCTATAATTATTAATTTATCATCAGTTTATTTAATATTTTAATAGTTGAATAATGTCTTACAGTGCTGTTAAAGAATTGAAAAAGAAACACACACACACACACACAAAGTAAACTCAAGGTTGGACATCAGTGTTTTAGTTTTTTTCCCATGATTAAGGGTTTTTAGATCCACTTTACATTACTGTATGCCAAATAATTATTTAATTTTATGAATCCTTCTCTCTCAGTGTCTCTGGCGACGAGTACAGTGGGCGCTGGTGGTCAGGTGGTGCATGTCGAAACCAGCGAGGTGCTTCTGAGAGGAGATCCTCTTACTGGATTCGGCCTGCAGTTACAGGGGGAAGTGTTTGCTACTGAACCGCTGTCAGCGCCTGCCTGTGTTCACTTTATAGAGCCTGACACACCTGCTGAAAGGTGAGAGGACGCATGGATGCTGAAGCCTTTGTCTAGTGCATTTAGTTCCTTTGGAGAGATGTATGTACATGTACACACACACACACACACAAGCTTTACAGCATGAGAGAAAGCTCAGATGCTGATTTGACCCAGTACCAAGATCACCTGTGACAAGCTATCAAAATAGAAACCTACAACCAGATATAAACCACAGAGGTGTTTAGAATCTGTTTTAAACAATAATTCAACATCAAAGAAATTCTATTCTTTTGAACTTTCTATTAATCAAAGAATCCTAAAACAACTGTTCAACATTGATTTTAATAATAGCAGTGGCTGCTGAAAATTCAGCTTTGCGTCTTAGGAATACATTTTTAAATGCACTGAAATATAAATGTGATTTTTTAAATTGTAATATTTCACATTCTTTTGAATGTATTTGTCAAATAAATGCAGACTTGTTGAGCATAAAAGAATGAAACACAATTTTTTGATTTATTACGATGATCGTCTGTCGACGACTGTCGTTTTTCTATCGTTCATCATCATCTTTATATATTATCATTATTATTAAATATTTTAATCATTGAATAATGTCTTATAATGTTCTGCAAAATTAAAAAAAAAGGTAATTTGTAACTTTTAACTTGAAAATTCTTGCTACCTTTATTTTCTATTATGTGGCAGAAACACTAATCGCAATTCTGAGATTATATCCTTAAAAAAAGTTTAGAATTGCTAGAAAAACTTATAATTTTGAGAGAAAAAAAAGTCACAATTATGAAATTCTGCAACATATTGACACGTGTCTGTGTTTATTTTAATGTGTGCTGTATATTTTTGCTTTTCAGGTGTGGGGTGTTACAAATTGGAGACAGAATTCTTTCCATTAATGGAATTCTCACCGAGGATGGAACACTGGAAGAAGCCAATCAGCTGCTCCGAGATGCAGCACTGGCCAATAAGGTCATACTGGAGGTGGAGTTTGATGTTGCAGGTACAAAGAAAGATCAGAGATGCAAATTGATTTTAAAATTTGTGATCTGAACACGCAACCACGGGTTTTTGCTGTATATATTTCTGTGTGTGTATCTCACAGAATCAGTGATTCCCAGTAGTGGCACATTTCAGGTTAAGTTGCCCAAGAGACGTGGAGTGGAGCTGGGCCTTACGATCAGTGGTGAGTGATGACCAAAAGGGGGCGCTGTTGACCTAGAACAATTTACAGCTCAAATGCAACCAGCATTCAACGCTCTCTATTTAATACAAATTTGAAGTGGTAATTGTATTAAATTGTTGCAAAATAAATCTGTCTACTACAAATGAATTCTGATTTGCAGAAAGCAAGAAGCCAGGAAAACCTTTGATCATCTCGGAGATACAGAGAGGCAGTATTGCACATAGGTTACAACAGCACATTACAACAATTCATTTGATGAACATTCTTTGACATTAAAAAGTGATTGAAAGATAATGATGTGAAATGACCTTTTATAATAGAATAGGAACCCTGGAGCCGGGTGATCGCCTGCTGGGTATTGATAATGTTCGGCTGGATAATTGTGGGATGGATGAGGCCATGATGGTCCTCCAGCAGGCCGAGGGGATGGTCAAACTGCGGATTCAGAAAGACGAAGACAACCTGGGTGAGTGTGTGTGTGTGTGTATACTCTTTAAAATTCTTATTTGTACTGGTGATATTTTAACTTGTGTATTTTTGTGTGTTTGTTTACTGCAGATGAATTAGAGTCGTCCGGTTCAGTCATATTCACAGTTGAACTCAAGAGACACGGAGGTCCTCTTGGAATCACCATTTCAGGCACTGAAGAGCCCTTCAACCCCATCCTGATCTCCAGTCTGACCCGCAACGGCCTGGCGCACAGGTGCACACAAACACTCACAACCCCATCCAGTGTTTCATGCAGAAGTACATGAATAATACATACTCCGACCTGCATGTTTCATAACACACATCTTCTGACATCTTGAGCAGCAGTCTCACATGTGATGGACTGGGGACTGCAATGCAGTAAGTGTTTTTATGTGTAAAGGACTGGTGCTCTTCATATCGGTGACCGTGTTTTGGCCATCAATAACACGAGTCTCAAGGGAAAACCTCTGAGCGAGGCCATCCACCTGCTGCAGACCGCCGGAGACACGGTTACACTCAAGATCAAGAAGCGATCTGAACGTAAGTGTCAGAATTTAGACCTGTGTGTGTGTGTGTGCTCTGGAAAAGTGCATGCAAACATTTCCGACATGTAATCCACTAGGAAAAGCATCTTCATGAATAATGCATCAGTGCTTGTCGTCCTGACCCACATCTGTTTTTTCCAGCACTTTTGGAGTCGGACAGGAGCAGCCCGTCCAGGACGGCCTCGTGTGTCAGTGACATGGAAGACGATCGCTCAGATTCTCTCAGGAGAGGAAAACACTCTGAACTTCATCGCCCGACCACACCCCCCAGACTGGATTCAGCCATGGACTTGTGGGATAGTTCGGCCTTAGATCCCGGCTATGGAAGTCAAGGTACGGAAGATGATGAGAAACATAATTGAATGTTGACATTGGCTGAAACTTAAGGTCAGCAAGGGTTAATTGACTCATTTGACTCAAGTGGGCGAGGACTGTGCCTGGATTGTAATCTGTCCTAAGAGTTTCCTTTTATTGAGGTCAGTGAAGGAGCCTTGGAGAATTAAAGAGATAGTCAGGGTTGCCAGGTGCCAGACAAATGTAAAACCAAAAAATGACCCAAACCTGCCCCAAAAGAATGAAAACTAACTTATTTTCTCCCACATCCAGTCACAGTTTACAGCTGCAGGATTCCCATAAAATCAATTTTCATTTAATATAATCATTTTTTTATTATTATTATTTGTATAATTTTAGCTACACTACTTTGTTTTTGTGCTAATCTAAATATTCTGTATTTTATAAATCATATATATATATATATATATATATATATGGAATAAAATATTTGTTAATAGATACTCTTAATTATTTTACTCTTTATTTGATTATAATTGTCTATTTTATATATTTTTAAAGCACTTTGCTTAATCAATTGTTTAAAAAGCTAAATAGAAATGGTCTATTAGCCAGTTTTGTCTTTAAATGCTTACTGTTCTTCTACTTCCCCAATTCCTTTAAGAATCGTTTGTCTTCATACAGGAAATAAAAATCGTGTCTGATATTTTAAATGACCTTTTGCCAGCTGACGTAGATTATAAAAGTATCCAAAAACCCAAATCCCACATTTGTGAAACTTTTTCTGTGATGTCAATTTTAAAATAGTCCAACCGGCAACACTGGAGATTATTCACCCAAAAAACTAATATCATTTATCCATTCATGTATAACTTCTGTTGAATACAAAAGATTAAGTTTAGCAGAGTTTCAAGCCACTTTTTTTTTGTCACTAAATGCTTTCAGGCTCCAAAAGGACTGTAAAAGATCCATAAATACAGGACACTATATTCTTTAGTCATTATTTCTGGAAAATCTTCCCCTCCATCAGAGCTCTCAAATTGAACTTGTGTGTGAGCATAATCAAACCCAAACCTTTATTTTCAGGTGTCTATATTCATAAGGCGTCTGATTTCACTCTTCATCCCAATGACTGGAGACAGACCAATCACAGGAGCCCACTGATCTCCAGAAGACACGCCCCCCGTCCTGCAGTGCATGATGGGAGGCTGGGTGAGGAGGATTGGACATACTCTGGGTGAGAGTTCGTTTAGGGACACGGCTTGATTCTATTGGTACAGTAACTTTAATATCTTCGAGATCCTAGTCAGGAACTTGGAGGTTAAGAAGCCTAACAGCAGATTTCTTTTTGAGCATAAGAACATTTCTTGCTTGTTTTATAGTTTTGGTTGCTAACACAAAATCACGTGGATGTTATTCTTTCTTTTGGTTTGTCAATTATAATTTTCCATGTATATGCACTTAAGAATGAAACATACCGGTGAATCTCATGAAACATGTACAGGTCATAATACAGAGATACATGATTTAAATTATAACACATTCATACATCAGTTTAATCATTTGTATTACAATTTTTTTTACAAGTTTAAGATTTTTCTTTTTTTTCATAACAAATCATAACAAATTATGTACTCTTCCGTAAAAAAACTGGGGTCAGTAAGATTTTTTTTAATGTTATGACCACCAAGTAAAAATATTGAAATGTTATTATAATTGTTACAATACTTTTTAAAATGTAATTTATTCCTGTGATGCGCAGCTGAATTTTCATCATCATTCCTCCAGTCTTCAGTGTCACATGATCTTCAGAAATCATTCTAATATTCTGATTTGTTGCTCAAGAAACATTTCTGATTATTATCAATGTTGAAAACTAGTTGCACTGCTTCATATTTTTTTTTTAGGAAACTGATACATTCTTTGATGAATATAAAGTCAAAAACAACAGCATTTATCTGAGACAGAAATCTTTTGAAACATTATAAATGACTAGCAAGTACTAAAAAATGTATTTACTGTAATACAGGTATAAATCTTGTTTTTTACAGTATGAGATTCTCCAATATTTGTTAAATTAGACAATTTGTTGGTGATTTTTATGATCCAGTGCAAAGTGAATGGCCTTTCTTTGTAAATCGTTTATGGCATACACTTTTTCTGTTGCACTTTTGGTTTCTGTGGCTAAACGCTTGTTAAAGATGCTCACAGTCTAGCACAGAAACCACTAGCCTGTTTGCTTCCAGTCTCTGTATGCTCCTACACTTCTCTTTTCTACTTTTTTCTCAGGTTTTCTGTCTCTCGTCTGCCTTACTAATCATCCGTGGGCCACTCGCTGTCATCCGCCCTTGTCTGCTTCTTTTTTATCGCTCATTTTAATCATTTTACTCTTTTATTGCCGGAATTAGTTCATGGGCTCTTCTGACACATCTGTGTTTCTATTTCTCTAACTGCAGCTTTTGTTATAGCACAGTGTACAGTTCAGTTTCATAAAGAGAGAGAGAGAGAGAGCTCCGTTTCCAATAGTACACCTGGCCTTACATTACCCAGGTTGCTTTGCATTGACACAGATCTGTCAGTCCTGCACGCTGTCACAAGCACAACAATACAGACGCTCAGGAGAACTATTGGTCACAAGCTCTTCAGGACCTGGAGACCTGCGGCCAATCGGAAATCTTGCGGGAACTTGAGGTGAATCATTACTTTATATACAGTCTATGTGCTTAGATTGTTAAAACATCATGTTTCGTGTTCTAGCTGCTCCCAGTTTGTTATGTAGAGGTGGGGAACATGACCAAAATCTATACCATGATAGAAAAGATTTTCTACCTTAAGTAAGTCTTTATTATAAGTAATCAGTATATCAGAATGATTTCTGAAGGATCATGTGACACTCAAGACTGGAGTTAGGATGCTGAAAATTCAGCTTTACATCACAGGAATAAATTATATTTTTAAATGTGACCCTGGAGAACAAAACCAGTCTTAAGTCGCTGGGGTATATTTCTAGGAATAGCAAAAAAAATATAATAATAATAACAGTGTATAGGTCAAAATATAGATTTTTCTTTTATGCCAAAAATCATTCGGATATTGAGTAAAGATCATGTTCCTTGAATATATTTGGTAAATTTCCTACCGTAAATATATCAAAACATAATTTTTTATTAGTATTTGATTTATATGCATTGCTAATAATTCATTTGGACAACTTCAAAGCTGATTTTCTTAGTATTTCGTTTTTTTTTTGCACCCTCAGATTCCAGATATTCAAATAGTTGTATCTCGGCAAAATATTGTCTGATCCTAACAAACCATACATCAGTCGAAAGCTTATTTAGTCAGCTTTCAGATTATGTAGAAATTTCAATTTAAAAAAATGACATTATGTTTTAAAATAGAAAACCTTTATTTTTTATGATTATTTCACAATATTGCTGTATTTATACAGTTTTACTGTATTTTTAATCAAATAAATGCACCCTCAGGGAGCTGAAGAGCATAACATAAGCCATTTTTAACCAAATTTTTTTTTTTATAACGATGTAAGTAACCAAAACCAAAGAGTATTTATAACTCTTAATAGAACAAGACCGACCAATATTTATATCTCAGCAAACGTCATCATTCATGTTAGTCCTGCATGTCGAAATGTGGTGCATTTTGTATTGGAGTGTTTTCCTTCCTTTGTAGGCTACTATAATGTCAGGTAGCACGCTCAGTTTAGGAGAAGACGGCGAGAAGCAGAATGAAAGAAGGACCAAAGCTCTGGCATTGAGCCCAGAGAGGACCTCAGAGAACACAGCTGTACCAGAAGACATGCAGGACACCAGCCCATCCATGCCATTAGAGCTTCATAAGGTAATGTTGACTTTCCCGGCGGTTGAAATCACAACTGAAAGTCTGTCAGATCATCATTGTCTCCCTCTGTCTCAGATCTGTGTACAGAAGGATGTTAACAGCAGGGATTTTGGGTTCAGCATGTCTGACAGTTTGCTGGAAAAGGGTGTTTATGTGAACATGATCCGTCCGGACGGGCCTGCAGACCAAGCTGGGTTACGCTCATATGATCGTATCCTACAGGTGATGTGTTCTTTCGGCTGACTTTTTCTTAAAGGGACAGTTCACCTGAAATATAAAATGTTGCTATTTACTCACCCTCATGGTGTCTGTGTTAAATTAAAAAAAAATAGATTGTTCTTTAAAGATAAATTAATACTTTTATTAATCAAGGATGCATTAAATTGATCAAAAGTGAATGTAAAAACATTTATAATGATTTGTTTCAAATAAATGCCATTCTTTCGAACTTTCTATTCATCAAAGAACGGTAAAAAATGCATCACAATTTGCACAAAAATGATGCACCACAACATTTGATAAGAAATGTTATCTACCATATGATTATGATTGCTGAAGGATCATGTGACACTAAAGACTGATGCTGAAAATTCAGCTGTGCATCACAGGAATAAATGTCTTTTTAAATCCCAGAGTTCAATCTGCTTATTTTGTTTCTGACTATTTTTAACAGGTCAATCATGCAAGGACACGTGATTTTGACTGTTGTCTCGCCGTGCCATTGATCACAGAGGCCGGAGAGCATCTGCAGCTGGTCATTAGCAGAAACCCTCTCGCTCAGGCACATGTTTGGCCACCTAAAAACTGTCAGGACCCATCTGAACTGTCCGTGGTTTCTGCACAAAATCCAAGAAGAATTGACCTCTGATGAGCAACACAAACAGAGCACAATTTTCAATTCTCTCTCTCAACTGCACATTGGACACATTAGCACTACTTTCTAACCAGTTAGGACCCACTACAGATTTTTCATGCTTTAAAAGAAAAAATCATCCTGCACAAAACAAGCCACATTTTCAACGCTGATTTGACCATTCACAGTGGCACGCGACTTTCGTTTGTACACGTTCATCTTCATACATGCCACTTTTGTTTGTATTATAAATGAAAAACGGGCTCATTTAGTTTCTGCTGCCAACGAGAACACTTTGATGTTGATGCAGGTTTTCACAAAACAGAGAAACCTCAAGCCATCGGTTAAAAATCTTCCTCTGACATCAAAACCATGACAGTTTGACAATCTTTTTTTTTTTTTGGATGAAAAGCTAAAATTAAAAAAAAAAAATTGATGTCATTTGTGTATCATAAGGCATTTTATGAGGATTTTACATCCTGATACAAACCAGGAGTAAATTCAGATTTTAAGTCAAGTCCTTCAGAGGAGCTTGTTTTAAGTCTAAATTTTAAAAGCAGATCTGTCTTTGTATATTGTTTACCCACAATCCTCTATTCTGTGTATAAACCCTTTTTCCTGGATGTTAGATATGTAATGCTATGAATAAGATGTACATTTAATATTTTTGGGTTAGAAATGATCATTTCATTTTTCAAGAGAAATAAAGGATAAAAACCAGAGTGTACGTAACTCTGTCTGTGGTAAGAAAACAAGCTTAAACTGAAGACAGGTGCATGCTGGGATCTCTTATGGGATTAAATGTGCAGTGTTGATTGGATTGTGGAGTGATGGAGACACAATTGCTTTGATACTTACCTCCAACGATGACAAATAATTAACATGTTTTAGTTTAATTTTGCAACTTAAAGTTTAATGGGTAGAGTTAACCAAGCTGTTTATGTATTGTTTTGATATCAGCCTCTGCATCTGAAATTGCAAATTAATCTTTGATGGATTTGAAAAATGGGGTTAATTGAAATCAACCTCCACATCCAGATCTATTCTGGGAAAAGCAGACATAGACATTTCTGAACAGACTTAACACAACACATACCAAGATTGGACATTTTTATTTTGTCTGAAAGATGCAATATGCATCTTGAATTGTGTCGGTCACAAAACTACTTTGTTTTACAAGATTTTGTTTAATCAGGTTAACCTTGAAGGAAAAATTTTGATCTTGAATTTCCTGTTTTCATCGTATTACAGTACTTTCCAGCTGAAATTATAAATGGACAAAGTCAATTGTTTACAAATATTGCACACTGCAAGTTGCATTTAGGGTGAAAACTAAAAAATGCTTAAATATACATTTCTGAACACCTTCAGAAAAAATATAGGCAAGTAACCAATCACATCAGGTACAGTATAAAACGGTTAAATACAAAAAGGCAAATTTTAGATCAATGAAAATACTACAAATGAGCAAACACTTGCTTAGTGAACAGTTATGGGTGGAAACAGGTCAGAGGGTTCAGCTGAATCTAGAAGGGTTCAGGGGTCTAAGGGCAGATGTGTACAAAATCGCTGGGGTCAAACGGGATGGTATTTATAGAGGGTGGTGTGGTCGAAGGTAAAGGACATTATTATGAGTGGCAGTTCTTTGCTGTTAGTGATTAGCTTGAATATTTGGAGGTTTTAAGGCTAAAGAGAGGCCAGGGAGGGGAATGGCAGTGTCTCTGTGCAAGACATAAAGCCCAGGTCTCCTGTGTTTATTCTGATGGTTTGATGATTGTGAGCGTTTGGCTCGGCCGAAACATGTGATATACAGTGGCCCTCAAACGTCTGAGATGCAATGGAATCAAAAAGAATGATTTTGATTGGAATGAAAAAATTTTTATAAAAATAAATAGATATGTTATATAATTATATAATATTATTTCTAGGTCACTCATCAAATGCAAGAGAAATGCATTAGTGACATTGCTCATGAGACTCTTCGATCAGACACTCATCAGGTTTTGTTCATGTCAGCCTTTTCCTCAAATTATTATGCTGTTATATATTAAATAAAAATGAAAAATGAATATATGCACAACTCATGCAGAGCCCTGCACATTATATGTGGGAACATATTCCCTCATTTTAGTTCAATCGTTTTAACAAATGATTTTTTTTTCATGATTAATGAATTCATTCTCTCATTTCAGTAAATTGTGGTCACGTTGTATTAATACATTCCCTATTTTCATTTAATTAAAATGAGGGAATGGATTAATTTGTGGACATGATATGACTAAAACAAGGGGAAAGAAATTCTTAATTCATGGTCACGATACATATTTATGTATGCATTTCATGTGCAGGGCTCTTTAACATTAATCTAAAACAACAACAACAACAAAAAGCATTGAATATAAAATAAAACATCTAAAAAAAATTATGAATTCTTAAATAATAGTCTTATAAAAAAAAAAGCTATGTCTACAATACCAAATAAATTAAAATATGATTGATAAATGTATTTTCTTGAAGCGAAAGAAATTTGCAGACTTTAACAGGTTTTTAATTCATTTATACAAGTGAGGAATAAGTCCAAAAGTTTGAATTTACTTTTTTTTTTAAAACAAAAACATTTAGGAAAGTTAAATAAAATATATATTTTTAGATATATATACTTTCGGACCCTGCTATACATGAACAGCTAGTAAAGTGCTTCCAAATGGCCCTGCGCGGTGTTGATATTCATCAGCTCTTGGATCATTTTACAGTAAATGATGCTTATAATAGTGCATCAAATGATACTTGTGTTAGTGAACACAGCTGCCTACAGTGTTAGAGGAACTCAGTGACTCGGTGCGTGCGATGGCAGTGATCATGCTTCAAGGAGAGACGAAAGGACAGAGCGTTAAGGTTTGCTTATGTCTTACGTGTGTGTGCATGTCTGTGCACAGCATCCGCCCAAAGCGGAGGTACATTCATTTTTCTTCAAGACAAAGAACATTTAAGAACCTCATTAAACTTTTTACTGTTACTGCCACAACCACTGACGGACATCATAATGTAGTGTATGTCACATTTAGTTTGTACTCGCTCTCTCTGCTGATGAATTGCATCCTGACCAGGTGCGACACAATAAAAGTCATCATACAAAGTGAGGTGCAATGGAAAGCAACAAAATCAGAATAAAAGCAATGATTTATGTACGTAAATATATGCGGAGCAGAATTTTTGACCAATTGCATTCATTTATTTGAGTGAATTAATTGGTATTTAAGACTATTATAAAAAATAAAGCCCTGATAGAATTTATTATAATAGCCAATATTTATTTTAAATGACCCAAAACTGAAATTACTGATGATATTATAAACCTATTTTTAGATTTTGTTCAAGATTAAGTGTGAACAACATTCACAGTTAATCTAAAACTATAAAATGACTTTTTTCATAATCAAATTAATTAAAATCTAAATAAATTAAATGATATCTTTTCTTGAAGAAAGCAGAAATGTCCTGATTTGAAGTCTTTTTAATAAATTTGTTATTGAAGGAAAGTACAAAAGTCTGAATTCACTTAAAAATTATATATAAATAATTAAAATAATCTAACATTTAATACTATATATATATATATATATATATATATATATATATATATATATATATATATATATATATATATATATATATATATATATATATATATTATTGGCAGGGCAATTCAGAGTGGCAGGACCAAAATAGAAGGCAATATGTCTCATTTTTCGCACTTTATGATCAAAATCCTAAAAAAGAAATCATAATTCGATGAGCGGTAAATCGTGTGTTGTTCCTGGTTAGGATGTGGTTTAAACAGATTAAACAAACCCCAGACAGCTAAAGCTCACATCAGGTTATTACAATATCAGCATTAATGCTAATAGCAATGATTACAATCATAATAAAAGTCCAACAATGCAAAAACGATTGATAAGAACAATTCATTGAAACACACTAGTGTAGCGTGAGAGAGGGAACAGGAGAACGGGATCTCCCATAGGAGAGGACAGGAGCGGGAGAATATGGGAATCTCTCTTAGAGAGTCTCACATGGTAGTCTCTACGATGGTGTGGCTGTGTTTGGTGAAGCCGTGGATGCCGTTAGGGTCCAGCGGGTGAAGCAGCTCACTGTTCTTCTGGCTGTACTCCTTCGGACGAGAGCTCGCGCCTCCTTTAACTGGCGCCGCCACAGCTTTGATCCGCTGAACACAACACATTCATTGATTTGAGGATGTTTTCAAGACTCTTATTAGTGACAGATTTAAGACGATAGCAGATTTTATGACACAGAAGTGACATCATGGATGATCTTATTTAAAAAGAACCTTTTTTGTTTTAGAGTAAGTGTGGACATCTATTTTATGTTTGCTTTTTATTTGTGCGCATCAGTCGTCCGTGAGGGACTGATGCGCTGTTTTGTGTTTATTTTTGTAATTAAAGTCTTTATTTGATTGTCCGCCGGTTCCCGCCTCCTTCTTCCGGATGAATATGAAGGTTTTATTATTACAAAAACCAATATCAAAACAATACAAAATTAATTAAAATATAATTGTTAGATTTCTTTGCTTTAAAAAAGTTGAAATTCACGTATTTTAATAGTAAAAAACTAAACAAATAAACATTTATTTTAGAGGGGAAGTAAAAAGAAAAAAGTCTGAATTAACTTTTTATTTTCTTAATTTTAAAAGACATTTTACAATTAAAATTAAAGTAACAAATTACATAAAAATAAAAAAGTTACTGTAATATATCCTTTAAAACTATGACTATTTGAATTATTTATACAATGCAATACAATAAAATACATACATTATACTAATAGTATAGTAGTATTTATACTTTATATATATACTTTAATATATATACTTATAAATTTATTTTCATGAAAAATGATATTTTACATATTTAGTGTAGGGGATATAGAGAGAGTGTTTTTTTAAATAAATAGCTTAGCTTTATATATATATATATATATATATATATATATATATATATATTAGGGGTGTAACGATACGCGTATTCGTATTGAACCGTTCGGTACGACGCTTTCGGTTCGGTACGCGGTACGCATTATGTATACCGAACGGAATCGTTGGAGTAATTAATTATATTTGAAAAAAAAAAAAAGAGAGAGAAAGAAATATAATGATATGCGTTCAACAAGGTAGCCCAATAACCCAAACAACGTAACAGGCAACGCCCCTGACACTCCCGAAGAAGAAAAAAACACCATCTTATATGTTTATGTTAGGCTACTCAGCAGGCGCTCGCTCACTCAGTACGCGCTGAAGGCTCGTTGCAAAATAGCCAATGCGTTTAACAGACTAGAAATGAGAAGATCCTCCAATAACCAACAGGTCTGGTGTTTGGGTGCACTTTGGATTCCCTTTAAGCTATAATGGTGATGGCAAGAGAGTGGTGGATAAAAAAACAACGGTATGTCGCATCTGCAACATGACAGGGTACACCAGCGGGATTACAAAAAAAAAAACAAAAAAAAAACAGCGGGAATATCTGGGATATATGCGTCAGTACTATCTGGGAAAAGACGAAAAAAAGGAGAAACATGCACGCAGCAAACTATCCCTGCAGCATTTAGAAACTATAGCTTACAGGGAATCCAACCCAAACACCAGACCTGTTGGTTATTTTAGGATCTTATATTTCTGGTCTGTTAAATGGATTAGACATTTTGCAACGAGCCTTCAGCGCGTGCTGAGTGAGCGAGCGCCTTAGGGGCCGTTCACATATCGTGCCTAAAAACGCATGGAAAACGCTAAGCGCGTCTTTCTCCTCCTTTCCAAAGCGCTCGGGCAGAAGCGCTCATGAGGCGTCTGTCTTTGCTAAGCAACAATGACGTGCTCTCTCCATGAGACGCGGAAATTTCAGCGAAGGATAAATGGATTTGCAGCTCTAAAAATCGCTTGCAGTAGCTCTGCTACTGAATTTATTTCAAAATTGCAATCCATATACAACTATGATCAGCTGTTCCTTCATCTTGGCTGAGCTCTCAACGTTGTTACGGGAAAGGATGAAGCTGATTGGTTGGTTCTTGTAACATGACCCGCGGTGCGCTTGCGGCATTCTGAAAAGTTGAGATGTTTTTACATTTTGCTGTATCTAAAACGTATCGAACCGAACCGAACCGAACCGTGACATCAGTGTATCGTATCGAACCGAACCGTGAATTTTGTGAACCGTTACACCCCTAATATATATATATATATATATATATATATATATATATATATATATATATATATATATATATATATATATTTATATTTATATAATAAAAACCTTTAAAATTAGAATGTCTTCTATGATTTAACTGTATATACAATACCAAATTAATTAAAACATGATTGTAAAAATGCTTTTAAAAATATATAATTTACAGATTTTAACAGTTGTTTTTACATTTATTATAGAGGGGAAGTATATAAAAAAATCCAATCAACTTTTTTTTAAATCAATAGAAAATTTTTAGAACAGGTTAAATAAAAAGAAATTATTATAAAAGTCCTTAAGTTAGTGTAATATATGCTTTCAATCTAGAATTACTTTTTTATACATAAAATTCCTAGACAATTTTTCAAATTTTCTTTTTTTTTTTTTTTTTTTTTTTTTTTCATCATCCTTGGACAAAATAGTTTTGCCCTAACTTAAGAATCATCCTGATGTCAGATATATTGTACTAAAAAAAAAAAATCTCAAAATGTCAATAGATTTGTATACTTGACATATTTTACGTGCAATTTAGGAATTTCTCACCTCTATCAGGGATCCGTCTGATCGGATGATTTTGATTACGACCATCATCGGGATGCAAATCATTGAAGTCAGCGCAAGAGCCCAACCCAATCCAATGGACCAATCCGGATACTTGTAAAACTTGTTATAGGTGAGCGGCTTGTACTTCACCAGTGAAAAGACAAAACATCCCTGAAATGGAAAGATGGGAATGAACACAAACCATTGCTGCTGGCCATATTTCTCAAGCATGAATTGTGTTTGCACACTTACAACACAAAGGACGGGTGTGATCAGCATCCAGCTCCATTTCATCCAGCTGTTGGGTCTGTAGCCGATCATGTCCTCTATAGCATCGTAGAAATTATCAGCCCCTGAAAACGCACACATGCATCTTTATTCCTTTTTTCTTTTTTTTTTTTTGCTGGGTTTTTCAAACCATCAACACTGAAAACATGAGGAACAGTATGCAGATTTCATGTGGGGTCACTCAGGATGAAAAACAGAGATCTGAAATAAACCCAGAGGACTGACGTGATAATATAAGACTAAATAAGATTATACAGTTTAAGATTAATCTCAGCAAACATAGTTAGACTCTTGATTGAGCAATATTAATAAGCTTAATGCAAAGATCATAAGAGGCATGATGCTACAAATGAGCTCAGGATTTATGTTGTAAACACAAGTGACCATAGCTTTTGAAGAGACATCCGTTTAATAGTAGTGCATACAGTATAGTGTGTGTTTATGATTGTTTATCACATGACTCTTTTATGCTCACATTCACAGTCTAATACCTTGATTTTTATGAAGATTTGTGTGTTTGGGCATGTGATGGACAACATCCATATATTAATACACCAAAATTCAAAAACCGTGCGGCAGTAAGATTGTTAAATGCTTTTGAAAGTCACTTATACTCACCAAGGCTGCATTATTTGATAAAAATATAGTTAAAACTTCTTATTTATTTATTTATTTATTTATTTTTGATAAATATTATTTAAACTGAAAATTTAAATTAGGACTTAATTCTGCCTAGCAACCACCAGGAACATTTATTTGAAATAGAATTATTTTTTTAACATTACTGTTATTTATGATAAATAATAATACATTTAAAAAAATCAAGTTGACCCCAAACATTTGAATGGTAGAGTATATAAACAATTTTTTAATTTTGTAAATTTATATATATATATATTATATTAGGAATTAAAATTCTTAAATAATTCTACATTTTCCATCAAATGTATACAATATAATATATAATATGATTGAAATATTTATTTCCTTAAAAAATAGAAATATACTGATTTGAACAGTTTTTTAAAACACATATATTATAGATTGTATTATAGTCTGAATGAACTTTTTTCTTAAATAATTAAGAGAAAATGAAACATTTGTACAATAAAAATAAATACAAATTTAATTAAATTCTAATAAAAAGCCTTCAGTTATTATAAAATATCCTTTAAAACTAGACTCTTTTTCTCTAAAATATATATTTATATAATACTAAATGAATTAAAATATGATTGCTAGATTTCTTGTCTTGAAAAAAAAAAAAGTTGAAATCCCCTGATTTTAAGATTTTGTTTACTTTTATTATAGTGGTGAAGTAGAAAAGCCGAGCACTAGTGAGCACCTACCGTAAACCCAGGCTACTGCAACACATTCAAAGAATGCAACCCAGAGAAGGCACACACCGCTGGCGGCGTAGTAGTCAAACAGCTGGAAGACGTACATGCCTCCCTGAGAGAGACAGACAGATGCACATTCAGCCTTCACACACCCTGAATCAATACAACACACTCCTCCGTCTCGCTCTCTCTTACTTTAGTGACCATGGTGAGTCCCAGCAGGTAACTGATGAGGCAGATCACAGCGATGAAGATCTCTCTCCGGTATCCCTTCCTTAGGAGGGATGGGTGCAGGTCCACCAGAGAGGTGATCTGACCCTCCACTTCTACAAACTGAGGGCAGAAACAACTGAACTGATTCAAGAAGTGCCAGTGCTATTTGACAATTATTTATGTACCACTGTAGTATTTATTGATAACTTCTATTGTTTGTCGGTTTTATTACTTTTTATTAGTTTTTCTCTTTTTAGCCTTTATGCATTTTTTTAATTTTAGTACTTAAACTTATTGATTTCAGTTAGTTTACATATTTTTATATTTTCAGTTTTCATTTTGCATTTTAGGTTTAGTGCATTTGTAATTTTTAGTGTGTGCTTATATAATTTATAAATAAATAAATTCATTATTTTAACCATTTAAGTACTTCAACAAACTTATCTATTTCAGTTAGTTTACTTTTTCATTTTTACATGTTCAGTTTTCAGTTTAATTTTAGTAATTTTGTTATGTGTGTTTGTTAACTTTATTACTTTTTAAAAAATATTTATATTTAGCCGAAATGTATTTCTATGTAATTTTTAGTCATTTAAGTATTTATTTCTAACATTTTATTCATTTAATATTTATATTTTATTTTATTTAATCTTATTTCAGTTAATTATTATTATTATTTTATTGTTTTAGTTGATAATAACAACACTGGTGAGTACTTGTGACTTAAACTGTGTGCTTACTGAAAAATTATATAAGCGGCTATAATAAACTGTCACTGGTCATTTGTTGTGTTCGATTGGATACAATAAATCTCATTTAAACTAACTTTATATTCCATGAAAAAAAAAAAAACTGGAATAAAGAGCTTTTGTCACTTGTTGCTGTATGATGTTGTGCCTGGTGTGACAATACAGCTCTAAATCACACATCTTTAGAAAACAATGCAATCATTTAACTTTATGTAAATGAGAAGTGATGTGATTTGGACAATCACAATGTTTGTGAAGCAGAAGTCATTTGATACTTTGCATAAATGTATACCAGTATGGACACCTTCTAGTGACCACCAGTACAGCATTGTTAGTTATTACCGTTTTTGTTTTCATAGATTTCAGTTTTTGCATTTTGACGTAGGCATATAATTTTAGTTGACAAAATACAAATTTATTTGATAACATTTAAACATATAGCAAACTTTAAATTGCATAAACATTGAAAATGTTAAACCCATCATGGGTTTAAATTTAATGTCATTTCATCATGATTACAGATTGCCCTTGATTTTCTGTGTTTTAATGACTGTTTAACATATTGCATTACACGAGAAAGTGTTATTATGGATTATGAACCTGTATTTGGCCAGAAGTGATGGTTTACAGTTAAAATGTTTTAATCGATATGTTTCTTAAAAACAGGCAGCTTTTCACTCACAAGATGTTAACTGACGGACTGGAGTCACTGTGGGGTTTTTAGAAGCTGTTTGAATTCTCAACCAGGAAACAAACTCATTCACATCTTTGATGGCCTGAGAGTGAGTAGAAAAAAATTCAGCAATTTTTTATTCCTTTAAGTAACTGTTTCGTTTTTGAATCTTTTAGTTTAGGTTACATTTAGTAGTGGGATTGACGCTTAAAAAAAAAAAAACAAGAAAAAAAAAAACAGGTAAGTAAAATAAGGCTTCATGCTATATTTTTTCAATCATTATGTAAAATAAAGTAAAATTATTATGAAAATGTGTATGAGGACTGATTTTTTTTTTATGATGACTATCCCTGATTAAACAAACAAAACATTAAGTAAACATCACTAACAAACATTTTCTCCAAAAACACTGTTTTAATGTGTCATTCCTCTTGAAGTCATCTACAAACAAACAATGGTGACATTTAACCCTGACCTGTGGAGAATCAAAACCTACGTGCTTCAACACACAGTCTGAGGGATTATGAACTGGAGCGTGAATGACTTTCATAATAATGGCACCCTTATTTATATCCACACACTTGTTTGCTGGTGTGTGTATGTGTGTGATGTAGGTGTAATTTTACACACACATACGCAAAAGGAAATGTGATCTGCTGCACGTTGGCTTTTCCGCAGGTCATATGAGCCTGGAATACCTTCAGCGTCTCGTGATATGTGAGTGAGGGAGTGTGTTTGTGGGAGGCAGCCCAAAAACTTAGAGGTGTAATTAAACACACATCACAGAGAGATGATGTTTCACATCAGGACTGAGCACTATGTTGTTAAGTTATGACCTGCTGGCTGAACCACCACCTCAATGTTTGCAGTATTTGTTCTTATACCAGCACACTCATATGTCACACCACCCAGAGGATCATTTTATTACTCAGAGGTTAGTGGCTAGGTGGCTAGTTTGTCTTAAAGAAATAGCTCACCCAAAAATGAAAAAATGAATCGCAGCGGGAAGTGTCGGTGTGTGTTTGTGTGTGTCGATCTCACCTGACTGTCTAGGCCCAGCAGCAGAAGCATTATGAAGAAAAGTATGGCCCAGACCGTCGGCAGGGGCATCATTGTGATGGCCTTTGGATACGCGATGAAGGCCAGACCAGGACCTGGGAGACAGAAATAAAGGACATCATAAAGAAAAGCTTATCACAAGACACAATACAATATATATATAAACATGACAATGCATATAATTCCTTGCCAGCAACACACCAAAATAAGCTTTAATAAATTTTAATATGAAAAAAATGTATTAATAAATGAATATTAATGACATTTTTATAGTTATGTTTAATGGGTCTCACTATGTGCAGTATAAGCCCCAAACTAAATGTCCAGGTGTTCTCATGAGAGCCAGACTGAAAAACTTATCTGCATCTTGTACATGTCTATATTTATGTATAAAGCACACATGCAGCAAAAGGTCTTATAATTGTGAGTTATATTATTTAAAAAAATATATACAAATGAATAGGTTGTAGTGTAGGACTTTATACATACAGTATAGTCAAGGAACTGCATAAAATAAGATAACTTTCACATAGCATGCACATGGATACTTTCTCCTTCTCATTCCAAGAGTTCTGTGTGAGCAGGTTGGTGACCTTTGACCCTGAGCATCACCTGATTCGGCCACATCGGCGATGGCCACGCCCTGCTCCTGAGCCATGAACCCCAGGACGGAGAAGATGGCAAAGCCTGACACAAAACTGGTGCCGCTGTTCAGGCATCCGAGCAGCATGCAGTCCCTGAACACACACACAATATCTGTACAATAAATAGACAGCATATAAATATAAACATAAAAACATGTGAGTCCTCACCTGTAACAGTTATACTTGTACTTATTATAGCTTCCCAGTGATGTCATCGCACCAAGACAAATAGCATAAGAGAAAAAGATCTGCGTGCCTGCATCAATCCACACCTACATCGGTCCACAGACAGAGAGATTTCAGTGTGCTACATCACATTACCATCAAAAACAAAGATTTCTTTCTGTCTGTCTCAATACCTCAGGGTCTTTCAGGCGGGTCAGATTGGGGTAAAGGTAAAACTTGATGCCCTCGGCAGCGCCAGGCAGAGTCACACCGCGAACCAGCAGCACAATCAGCATGAGGAAAGGAAACGTCGCTGTGAAATAGACCACCTACAGACAGACCGAGAACAGGTCAGAGGGGTTTGTGGATTTCTATTATGAATATAAAGCAATTATACACCTACATAAAGCAAGCCATATTCACAAATAAACCCACTGAGTGCCACAAACTCAGAAAGGAAGGCGTGTGAAAGTGCACATTAATTGGGTCCTATTCAAGAAACATGCGCAGAATGGATTTCTGTGTAATTCACTGATTCTTTCGTAAAGTGCTGCATTGAATTAAATGTTTTTACAAATGATTGGCACGAAAATCAGTTCTGCTCGTGTTTCAAGAATGAGGCTCAGTGTGTCTGCGATTAAAATCCAAAATCAAAACGTATCTCTATTTATTTCATTTTAGTTGACTGTTCAAAGCCTTGGTTATGTTGGGATGTCTTATGACAGCTGTGACTTTTCACATATTTTAAACTAAAAAAATTGATTCTTTTAAAAGACCCTGTAAAATCATTGTTTTTGTGTGTGTTTTTTAGTTATTTTTTGTTAGCTTATAGCTCATCTATACACTACCAGTCAGTAAAATGTTTGAAATTTCTTCTTGAAATCAATTCATACAAATTAAATTGATTGAAAGTGACATTAAAGACATTTATAATGTTGCAGGAGAAATGCTGTTCTTTTGAACTTTTTATTCATCAGAAAATCCTGAAAAGAAAATGTATCACACTTTCCACACAAATAACACCGATAACAAGAAGAAATGTCAAATCAGCATATCAGAATGATTTCTGAAGCTGATAATTCAACTTTGCAGCACAGAAATAAACGACATTTTTAAATATATGCAAATATAAAACATAAATAATATTTCGCAATGTTTCAGTTTTACTTCAGCCTCAAGAATGTTACCGCTGAAGCCAAATGGCCATGTATGCTATGTGCTTCAAAAAAGGATCAAAATATATTTATTCTAATTATTCATCTTTCTTATTTTCTTTTACAATATGCAATATAATATCATATAAATCATACTGTACTGTCATCAAAAATACCAGAATTTTTGTCGTTCTAAGCTACTTCTGTAATCAAACACATAGTAAGTTTCAATCCGGATCTAACCGAAAATTGGGGAAGTCAACTTGATTTATGAATATTAATATTAAGTATTCCTGTCTGATTTATTGAAAGGCCAGCAACAACCACTTGGCTTCTGCTTGGCCATTTTATTCAGTTGGCTACATTTAAAATATAATGACCAAAATGTGGGAGGACAAACTTAGATATTCCTACACTCTCAGAAAAAAAGGTACAAAAGCTGTCACTGGGGCAGTACCTTTTCAAAAGGTATATTTTTGTACCTTTTAGGTACTGATGTGTACCTTTAAGGAACCGATATGGACTCTTTAGGTACAAAGTTGTGGCTTTTGAAAAGGTACCACCCCGGTGACAACTTTTGTACCTTTTTTCTGAGAGTGTAAAAGTTAAATGGCTGTCACACCCCTGCTAGTGACATTTTTCCGGATTTTCTCATCCTCTCCCTCACCTTGCCGGTGGATTTGACTCCTTTCCAGATGCAGAAGAAGCAGATGATCCAGACAGCCAGCAGGCACAGCGCCAGCTCCCACTTCAGACCGCCGACCTCGTCGATCCCCGAAGAGATGCTGAGGACGTTCCTCCTGCAGGTGACATCAGAGTGATGAGGATGAGCGTAGAGCACCTGTCCTGCACACACACCCTCAGGACGACACTCCTACACGCTCGATACTCACTCCCAGAATTCAGTGACCGGCGAGGTGAGGTTGGTGAGGTTGGTGGCGTTGGTGGAGAGCCAGAGGGTTTGGTTCTTGCGGACGGTGTCCTCCACACAGTCCCCGGTGTTCCAGCTGTGCCTGCAGCGAGCCCAGGGCAGCTCGTGCTGGAAACACTGCAGCAGGTAATACAGACCCCACGCCAGGATCACGATGTAGTAGATGTTCAGCAGGGACACGATCACGATCGAGGCGTAGCCGATTCCTGAAGCATAAACAGAATACAGGTCAATATGAAAGCATAACTCCCCCTAATTGCTTTCCTAAAATACATATCTGGTTTACTTTTATTTTAATTATATATACATTTATTTATATAAATTATTTTGTATCTAAATATATATAAATTATATCATATATAAATTGATTTATACTACCATTCAAAAGCTGTGTTGATTAAAGGTGCTGGATGTAAGTTTCTGACTCTACTAAAGCGTTAAAATACCATAATATGTTCACAGATATTTAAAAAACATGATAAGTTAACATACTTGAAAAACTATTTTACAGTCAGTTATTCTTCTTTGAAAATGTGTGTCAGAATGTATATCTCTGTTTTGGTTTGGGAAACCAGGCCACTGCCAGTTTACCCAATTTTATTTCAGCAGAAATTTGGCGGAAAACAAAAAAAAAAGTTTTTAATTTAATTCATTTTCAAGTGTGCTCGTTCCTGATGGTATCGTCAATCTGGCAACCTGCGTGTGCATTAAGTCTGAGGAGGAGGGGCCGGGTGAAAAAAAACTCTCCGATATTTTGAATTTGGACTGCAATACATAGTTCAACCACTCAAAGTCAATTTTACAAACAGCACCTTTAAGTGGTTAAGCAATTTATTCCTGTGATGTCAAAACTGAATATTCAGCATCATGACTCCAGTCTTCAGTGTCACATGATCCTTCAGAAATCATTCTAATATGCTGATTTGCTAAAATGAAATAAATAAATAAATAAATACTACTACAACAAACTGGAAAATTTTAACTTTGTTCGTTTTCATTTTATGTATGAATGTATTTATTTGTTTTGATTGTTTATATATTTATCTATAATTTAAGTCTGTAAATTTGATTAATTTCTTGCCCGAGAGCCATTAAGGAATCATTATTCATATAATGTTCTCTAATGTTATAAAATACAAATGATTGTAAATGTCAACAACATTGTTCAAATTCAATCGATCTGTCACTTTATTCCAGTCGTTAAAATAAATTAACTCCTACTTCTTTAAATATTTCTTTTATATTTAGGGTTTTATCGATCATCACTCAAATATTTAGTAGCTGCACACAGCTGAGTTAATGAGTCTAGCTGAAGCGCCAATGAAGCTTCACCTGTTGGCTCTGACACATCTACGTCTGAAATTGTATTTTTGGTGTTCATTTTTTCTAGGGCTGAGGGCAGGCAAAGGCTGAATGCCAGTTTTATGCTATAATTAATACAAAGTGCCACAAGCTCACTCCGTGGTGCCAGGAGCTGCTGTGAAAGCTGACAACAGAATGGCAAAGGTGTATTTGTGTATGTATGAGCAGGACTTCACAGTAGGTGCATTCGCGTGTTCATGAGAGAATAGTCAGCTGTCAGTGAGATTAAGAATATAATCATTGTGTGAAAAGGGACAATGGGCTGACACTGTCAGGAAATATAACTCGTCTGCACCGTGTGTGCTGATTACAGCCCAGCCTTGCGAGCGACGTGCCCGTGCAAGTGTGCATATAGAGGTCAGGCACCAAAATAATAGAAAGGAGTGCTAGAGGGTCTATGGAAAAGTTTAAAGAAAAGCAGTGTAAAGAAAAAATAAATAAATAAATAGATCCAATTAAACTAAATTAATTAATTAATTTGGTTTACATCAATGATAATAATTTCATATATTTGATTTAAATAATGTTCTTAAATGAAATGTTAGAAAATAAATAAATAAAATTATTTAATTTAATTTAATTTATTAAAGTAAATAATTGATTTAATAAATTGTATTTATTAAAATAAATAAATTTAAAATAAAGTAATTAAAATACAATTTAATAATAAAAAATATAAAAATACAATTGTACTTACTAATAAGACTAAATAAAAATGAAAATAAATAAATAAAATATTAAATAAATCAATACAATTGATAAAATACTCAAATTAATTAAAAAAAGAAAAAAAGTATTATAATTAAAAAAATAATTTGGCTCCTGAGCTGAGAGGAGATCCCATCGCAAGCATCTCAGTCACCTCTCACAGCTGTTGCCATGGAGATCAGAATACATGTCCAAATGCAGAGCGGGGTATTAGTCACAGCAGCGCAAATCAAACAAATCATGGGGGATTAAACGCACATGTACTGCATGTGTATGAGTGACCAGCATCCCTCTCACACACAGATAAGAACACACAGAATCTGAACATGACGACGCGTTTGAAAAGAACACAGCATCTTCTAGTGTTGCCCAGCAACCGCAGCAGATGCTGAAACAGGTCAGAGTGAAGATGATTTAACGAGCCACATCTGCAGCCAGTCAGACTCAAAGCGCATCACAGTAACGACCGTGCCGATTGGTTGATGCTGCCATGAGGGGCCACGAATAGCCGGTAGGGGGGATGGAGAGCATTATGAAATAAGATTTATGCTGATTAAAATGAGCTTGAGCCGAATGAGTCATTACATACCATCAAAGTCAGACCTGTCTCATTCTCTCTCTCTCTCTTCACTCTCTCATCCATTTGTCTCACCAGTGAAAATGGGGCAGAGTTTCCCCCAGCAGGTGATTCCTCCCTCAGAGGTGAACTGACCGAGTGCCACCTCCAGAAAGAAGACGGGCAAACCTCCACCAAACAGAAAAATGAAGTAGGGGATGAGAAATGCACCTGGAAACACCAACACAAGATAAGGAAGGTGCACATAACACAGAAAACCACATTTAAGGAAGTTCAATTACCAGAAACACAACACAAATTATACTTGCATTTATGAAATTGCAATGGACATCCACTAACACTAAAATGACAATTTATATAATTTTACAGCTTAAATAATACAGATTTTTGTAATTAAAGCACTTTAACAAAAATACAAGCTACTCATGTTTTGCATATTATGTAAAAATGATGGTACCGGTAATATTATAGTATATTAATAATATTACATGATAATCAACGGTATGTCACAGATCCTGTTAAAAGAGTGTAACTGGTATTGAATCTGCAAGCAGTTTTGTTATTGTTTACTATCAAAAATAGTTTCTGTTAATTGCAATAAACCTGAAATAAAATATAAACACCAAAAGAAAAACTATAAAAAAAAGTCACCTTGGCAAAAAAAAAAAAAAAAAAAAAACTTAAATAAATATAGAGAAATTACTAAAGCTGAAATAAAAATAAATAAAAGCTAAACAGAAATAAAATGATAAAAGCACATAATAAAATTAAAAAAATTTGAAACTGAAAATTGAAAACTGCAAATATTAAATAAAAGCTAATTCTAAATATTAAATACAATAGCGTATAGATACTACTAAATATAGTATTATATTTAGTACTGATATAGTGTGAATATAGATTATGATCATTTTATACAAATATTTATTAGCACAGAACAGAATTCAATAAATTAATATTTCGACTTGTAAATCATGCAGAAGGTCAAAATGTATTATATACTGTTCTACCTTTTTAGAATAGGAACAGATTTGCAATGAGCTCAAAGGTATTTAAAGGTTAAAGGGGTAATTCACCTAAAAAATAACAATTCTGTTGATAACCAAACAGAATTTAACTTTTCAGGTGAACTATCCCTTTAATGTCACAGGATTATGTTTTCATGTGAAATTAGCAGTTATTTACAGCACACAAAGATTAAAGAGTGTTACCTCAAACTTATTTTGTTGTCATATTACACATGTAAACACACTCACCTCCGCCATTCTTATAGCAGAGGTAAGGGAAACGCCAAACGTTGCCTAACCCGACGAAACCTCCAGCCACGGAGAGAACGAAATCCAGCTTGCTGGCCCATTTCTCTCGCTGTGGTGCTTTACCCTCCGCCTCGTCCTCGGGACGCGTGCCTGGACTCTTACCAGGAGACGGCTTCAGCGTGTCCTTATGGAAATCTTTGAGACACTGCAACTTTTCTTTCTGTGCCATACTGACAAGCAGAGAGGAGAAGGGGTTGAGAATGATATACACTACGATCAAATGAAATGAATACTTTTGTTCAACAAAGATACATTAAATTAATAAAGTGACAGCAAGGACATTTATAATGTTGCAAAATATTTATATTTCATGAATGCTATTTTTTTTACTTGATATTCATCAAAGCATTCTATAAAAATCAAGCAGCATAATTGTTTAATAATAATAATAATAATAATAAGAAATTAATCATTAATAGCATTAATAATAAAAAGAGGTTTCTTAAGATATTACAATGATTTCTGAAGGATCACGTGACACTGAAGACTGGAGTAATGATGCTGAAAATTCAGCTTTGCATCACAGAATTTTTTTAAACATATATTATAACAGAAAACAAATATTTTAAATTGTAATAATATTTGTAAATATTACTGTTTTTACCATATTTTCTGTCAATTTGATATTTCGACAATTAGATTCCAATGAGCCATTAAATCACAGAAAAAAAATCCATCTTATCTCATCTGGAGAACAAGCCATGTGTCAATTTATTGTCATTTTATTTGTCACCAGAGAGTCAGAAAAGCTGTGTCCGAGTGCTAAACTCTTACTAGTCAAATGCCCTTGTGTCTTTGTTTTTGTGGCCATGAGCAAAGAAATATTGCAGGGTCACAACTCATATTATCTCAGCCAATATCAGCCTCTTTCAACCGTGACCCCAGTAATGACCTTCTAAGCATGCCCTGATCTCTCATTAGCCTTCATACAGATAAACACTGATAGCTCACTGTCAATAAAAGCTATGTTAATTCATGTTAAATTAACCAATGTCATAAACTGAGAAGAAAGAGCCAAGACAATGAATCGGAAGGCCACAACAACAGACAGCTGCAACTTAACCTTGTCTGGATATTCAGCTGTGAAGGTTATAAAGTACACTCCAGTTCACAAACTGGATGTATTAAAATAAACAGAGCATGTGGAATGGGGATAAAAGATGGTCTAATGCTTTAATTATACTTTATGAAGCAAACGGGATATTATAAACTGAAATGACAACATTTAAAGCTATCATCATAATGGAATTTTAGTTCATTGTTGTCTGGTCTTTCAAACTAGAAAACTTTACCAACTTTGCACAATTGAATTTCAGTAAAGTTTAAGTTTAAGTTTTAGTACATGGTGCAATGATTTTACAGAATTTTCTTGTGATATTTTACCACATATCATTGTAATGCATGGTATTCTTCGAAGTACAAGAATATCATAACCCATATTTAACAGGTAACATTCACATAACTCAGTTTTTTTTAAATCGTTGGGACAAAATAAACTTTAAATAATGTTTATGGAACGTTCTTATGACATTATTAATATTTGATACACTTTCTCATTATATATATATATATATATATATATATATATATATATATATAAATAAATTAAAAACAGATTTTTTAAATGTAAAGTTTCTATAACTTTTGCAAAATGGATGTTTCTTAAGTTCACATAACCAAGAAATGTTCTTACTTAATTAAAAAACTGGACATTTAGAAAAAAAAAAAAATTCATAATGTTTTCAAAATAATAAAACGAAATGTTCTTCTACTGTTTGCACAACCAAGAAGAAACGTTCTTAATAAATAAAAAGAAAACGTTTAAAAAACGTTCAGAAATAACAACATGTTTTAAATGTTGCGAGAAAATTCAAATGTAACATTCTCATGACATTTAAAGCAGGATAGAATGGAATGTTCCTCTAATGTTCACATTACAAAGAAGCAGCATTCTTAATAATGATAATAATAATACAATTACAATAAATAACGTTTTCATAATAAAAACGTTGTCAAAAAGTTCTCAAAACTTTGATAGCTGTGAAGCAAAGTTGTTAAAGTTTTCTAGACAACAATGAACTACATTTCCATTATGATAGCTTTAAATGTTGTCATTTCAGTTTATAATATCCCGTTTGCATCACTTTAAAGTATAATTGAAGCATTAGACCATCTTTTTAACCCTAACCCTAACTGCAGCAGTAGCTACTTTTTGAGGAGGTACTATATTGGGGTATTGAGGAGAAAGTGCTGTACTAAAGTACTGTTTCTACAAGGTCATCTCATATCATGCATTATAAAACTAAATCTGTCTGCTCTCAAAATTGAACCTGACAAATATTTCGCTCGCGCGTCGCCAGGTGCCCTAATTCTCCGGCGCGCGCTCCTGATTACATTACTACTTTTTCAGTGCGTGTTTAATTTGGATACCCCAGCTTCTCAAAACGGGTTTTTAAGATACTGCAATTTCGCACCTCAAACAAACACAGACGTAGCACGAGCCACAATAAAAGGCTTCGCGTGCGGACACGCCTCAAACTCTCATTCACTTGTGAACCAATTGAATCTCCAATGCACATCAATCACCGAGGGGTTTGCGTTCACCACATTAGACCAATGGACACAAGAACTTTGCCCCAAGAACATACATTGTGTCTGTGCGCGTGCCGGTGTTACATGAACCCACATGACAGGTTTGAGTCTCACGCGCTGTCAGTGTATACATGCACGAGCAGTGCAGAATAAATACACATTAACCTACATTTTTATTGAGCTGTAAAAACGCGCGCTATGAGAACGATGCTCTGTGATGGTCCTGAGGGTGCTGTCACAAGCCTTTTTCTGGCTATATAGACTGGTATACTGTTTACCAGTACTTACAATTCATATTCAATTACAGTGCATCTACAATAAAATGATTGCATTTAATATTTAATGGCATTAAGCTTTCAAGAGCCTGTGAGAGTACAAAAGTAACTAAGACGCATATATTCTAATACAATGCTAGAAGCTTAAATGAATTAAATGAGTTCGTTCAAAAATAAAATAAAGTCTAGATATAAAGGTGCGCTTCCCAAAGACTCGATTTTAATTTAATATATATTTTAATTTAAAAAAATGACCACCCGCCTAAGACAAAAATAAACGAGTACTTAATTAAATGTAGGCTACATAAAGATGCACAGCATGCACTTAAAGATACAGTTCAGCCTCCGCTGACCTGTAAGGTGTCACTCACCTGACAATGCAATGTGTAGCGCAAGTCCGTCTCTTGTTCTTTTGTCTTCTTGTGATGAGGCTGCAAAGCGAGGGAAATAATCTTTACGCCCTCTCCCTCCGACTTCTGTCTTATATTCGAGTCCATGTAATAACGGAGAGAGTGGAAAAACACCAGGCTCTCGTGCAACAGGAGTGTTCCTTAAAGAGACAAGCACACGATCACTTCGCATCCATCAGCGTCGCGCGCGTCGCTACATGGGCTTTAATTGTGTTGCTTGATAATGAGTTGATATGACACCAGCAGGGGGCACAGAAAGCTGTATCCTCCACCGAGTCTTATTTATATTTCATAACTTTTGTTTGTTTGTTTGTTTTTTAATGCATATTTAAAAGTCGCTTAGTTTTCAAAGAGTAGTAGCTGCAGTGAAGAAGTGAGCCAGACAGTTATGCAGCAACATGCCACCAGTGAAGATGAGGGACAGAAAGATGAGCGTGTTCCACAGGCAGATCCAGATCCAAGTATGGAACA
Source organism: Carassius auratus (assembly GCF_003368295.1). Taxonomy (NCBI): domain Eukaryota; kingdom Metazoa; phylum Chordata; class Actinopteri; order Cypriniformes; family Cyprinidae; genus Carassius; species Carassius auratus. Next base: position 252,428 of record NW_020526107.1, read on the forward strand.
TGAGAGGAGAAAGAGTTACTTGCTAGAGATGATGTTAGGAAGTGATATTCAGGTTGCTACATTTTTAATGATTACAGTAGTTAAAACAGATAAACTTCAACATTTTAGCTATAAAATGCCACATGCAGTAGCTAATATTAAGAAACATGTTGTGCTTTTTCTTTTAAAATTGTTGGTAACGTTACAGTTAATGCTTACAAACTTTTAAGATTTGAATACAGAAGTTACATTTGTAATGGTGTATTTTCATTTAGATGTGACATTATCATTTGTGCACTAAGATTAATTACTGCATGAATTAATTAAGATTATTAAGTAATAAATTAATTTTAAGACAGCATGGAATAGATTGTATAATATGCTGTTATAACATCATATTTTATAATCTATTCCATGCTATCTTGGAATAAAACCTGATTTTTTTTTTTCTTTAAATCCATTCCATCACTTGTTTATTCTGGTTGAGTTAGACCAAGAGCAGAGAAAGACCAGCTCAACTTTAAATTACTTTAAGCGCACCCAAGTCGTAGTCACAGCCTAGAGGTTTTTTTTTTTTTTTCATTTTAACACAACATCTAGTCAACATCAGTGCTATTGCTATAATTTGGATGGTATAGTATCATGAGCCACAGTTAAAGTCTTGTGACACTCATGCCAGGCGTTACTTTTGTTGTTGTCAAGTTTCTGCGTGCCAATTGCTTTGGGCCGGGCCTATTCAAAGTCCAGGGCCGATTTTTAGTCCCAGTCCGTCCCTGATTCCATCATAAGACCTAGATGACTGACAATACATTATTCCCATGTGTTTTTTTAAGATTCAGTCAGTGTGCTAAAGCAAACTCTCCAGATAGTGCTAAAGTGAGTTCACATGAAGTGGTCAGTGCAAGTATAGGTCTCTGCAGGAAAGTAATGGAAGTTACCAGATCAGGGTGTTTTTACACCATGATACCTGATTGGTCGGCGTCACAGTGACGTTAGGTTTAGGGGTGGGTTTGGGTAAGGGGGATCATTTAGATTGCATGATTTAGAAACACCCAGCAGTTTGAAAACACCCACATGGTGATAAACGCCCACTTTTGCAGTGGCCTTGTGAGGGAATAATCTACCTAAACTCAAAATTTTTGGATCAACAGAGAAAAAGAAAAAAAAGAAGAATGGGTAGGGTGTAGAGGACATATATGTCCAAAGACTGATTTTATGGCACCAATGCTGAGATAATTGTGTCTGCCAATCACAGCAAAGCCAAAGGATTGTGATCCTCAGTGGTGTTTTTCCATAAAGCTAAGTGCCATGATGCCCTCACATGTCCTTGTCTCTCCTTTTCTTTTCTGCTTGAATAAAGTCTTATGATTGCATGTTCATTCAAGGTCATGGATATAAAGGTTTATTTTTTGTGGCATTTGAAGCTATTTCAGTACATTTCTGCTCTTGTATAATAAAGAGTTTGTTCACCCAAACTCATGACATACGCATGTGTGAGATTGTCTGCAGACAGATGGCCTGTCCATGTGTCCACACTGTGCTGATCACTCAAAAGGTGAGAGCTGTGGTCGTTACACTATACGGGACGGCAGACTCTCGCTGCTTTGGTTCCATTATTTTTTTACACATACATGCTGTCCATGTAGATGTGCATGCCATTTACATATGACAATATTTAGTCTGTCAATGCACAAATGTGTTACATGCTTTAGGAAACAATATTTTTAAAATATCACTGCAAGAATTTTGTTAAAGTACTTGTTATGAACACATTGTTATGTTATAAACATATAAACCAATTTAAAATGACATGCATTGCCTTTTAAAATACTATTTGCACTGTTGTATCTAAAATACTTCTCGAAATTTCAAAACATAGTTCATTATTTTATATTTCACATATAGATAGATAGATAGATAGATAGATAGATAGATAGAAAGATAGATAAATTATATTGCTATATCAACCAACTTAAAATTACATGCACTGCCTTTTTATATACAATTTATTACTGTAGAATCTAAAAACCTTATTGAATGGTCAGAATCCACTGTGCATTATACAGGGGAGATCAAAAGAACACCCAACAATTTCCAAAATATCAAGGTCACTGCTTAGTCTTATTTGAAGGTAACAGGAGTAAAAGGGCAGTTTTTTTGAGCATATTTCATTGGATTCTGAAGCACAGCATAAAAATCTTATAGATATTTGAAAATTAATTTAGAGAACACTTACAAATACCTCTAAATTATTGGTTCTGGCACCTGGTGCTAAATTCATTAATTCTATGAAAAACCCTATTTAAGGCCGCATTCCTCTTATTTTCACTGATATTGCAAGATTGCGGGCTGCTCAGAGGTGACTGAAACCCTGTGACAGGACGTTGTTCAGATGAAGACTAGGGATGACCCTTTCTTTCACAATACAATATTAAATATATCAACCAATTGACACATATTGACATATTCACTGGATTTAAAATACTTTAAAATACACTGTGATTATCTAGATAGATATGAATAAATCCAACCTAAACTGACATGCTGTCTTTTTAAATATAAAATATCAGTTTACAAGTTTTACTGCAGCATTTTCAACAATATTTTTTGTAATAAATTACTGAAAATAAATGTATGAACATTTTTAATTCAAATATAAAAAAAAATGACAATCTTAATTTTCACAGCAAATATGAATATTTGTTGGTATTTGTTTTTTATATGATTTTAAACTCAACATTTTTGTCTTCATTCCTCTCCCATATGAGACACTTTGTATGACCTGAGCATTAAGGCAGTGTTGTGAGCCATTAAGACAATGTTGAATTCAACAAGAATTCTAATCACATACTCCAGCAAGAATATGTGAGTGGTTAGTGTGTGGTGGTAAACAGGGTTGCCAGGTTTCCTCGCTGGCCTCTGGAGCCGTTGGTCACCTAGGAGGAGATTAAAGAGCGAGGAAATGGAAAAGGTTGTATTTTTATCCATGCCAAAATAATAGCAGTAAATCAGCTCAGCTCCAAAGTGCTGAGTCCAGCTGTATCCGGCTTGTGTAACACTGACATTTGCATGTGATGAGATCTCTTTGCTTGCACTTAATTGAATTCCAAGCAGCGGAATGCAAAGAGCTCATTGTTACTTATTAATTATTGGTGTTGTCATTAGTTGTGCATTAGTTTCTCGGTGTCATGTGGCTGGATTTTCTTCAGTAGTTTTGATTAGAGATTTTTGTGCTGTATTTTTAGACGTGAAGCAGGTGGACTATGGGAAGAGTCATGTGCCACCACAGTAAGCCTCTTTCGCCCTCACATGTGCTCTGTTCGTGTCACAGGGCAGCTGGGGGATACTGAAAGATTTCATTCACATGCTGACACACACAGGCCACCGATTTGCCAAAATGTAAAATACTCACAAATTGCCATGATATTGTGTTATGCACATAGACTGACACATGCTGTGATTGATTTAAACTGTCAGAACAATGCAGGAGAAAAACCACACTCCAAACTCCCAACAAAGCTTTGATCACAGCAGGAAATACATTCATGGAAAGTGATTCCCTGCCAGAGGTAGATGAACCCTGGCGGATGCTGGAAAGAAAAAAAAAATTTTTTTTTTAGGCTATACAGCTGAAAATTAGTGGATTCAAATAACTAGTTTAATATCATGCTTTCTTCAGATCCTTTTAAATGAATGAAAGCCAAAAAAATGGCTGCATATGTGTTACTTTGGTCTGCTTTTCAATAATCATTAAATGAATACTGATAATGGAACAAATTCCAAAGAAACATTTCTAGTTTAGTTTTGTTTTATCAGCCTTATTGAAAATAGAAGATATATGGAAATACACTCTGGATTCTAAGTTCTCTACTCAAGAAAACCATACTTTAAAAGTTGCACGACAAGCTCAACTCAACTTAGCACCAATAAAAACATTGATTGTTGACCAAGGTGCTGTACGATCAGTCAAAAATCAACAACATTAACACTCAGAACAACATAAATTACAGCACAGAACAGAGCGAACACCGCACAATCAACTACAGTAAAAAGCCAGAAAGAAAAGATGGGTTTTGAGTTTAAATTCATTCAGTGTAGAGGCAGTTCTGATAGAAACCGGTTCCAGAGTTTCAGAGCAGCAACAGCAAAGGCTCGGTCACCTGTTGATTTCAATTCAGCCTGAGATATTTTGGATATATTTGTTTAATATTTGAGTAGTATTTAGGCGTTAAGAATATTTGCCTTGTCAGACTCTGACCTGCCATTTTCCTTTCATTCTAGAAGAAAATAATGTAATTCTGTGTAAAAAGAAATTTACATAATCTAGTACTGTTAAAGAAACCACAAAATTGTCTAACTCCCCTATATGAATCTATAATGACCCCCCAAAACATTTGAATACATAAATAAATAAATATGTGCATTTTAAATGTTCATATTATATATTATTATATTTTATACACAATATATTAATATCAATTAAAAATTTAAATTAATTTTATATTAAATGAATTATTTATATGTAAATTATTGTCTAACAATATTATAAAAAATTCAGCATCTGATTATGCCTGTTAATAGCACATTTTACCTTGTCTTCATCCTGTAAATGTGCTTTTGTAGGTTTATTATTCCTCTAAAACGCATCAAATTACATTTGAGGAGAGTGCTGTGAAGTAGGAGTTGTTGCAGTGTTTCTGATCTGAGATCTGTGGGTGTAGGATTGAATCTAGTTAGTATCTTCACGGCGTGCCAGTGACTCAGGGATCACAAACACACACAGCTCTCAGGATAGATGTCAGAGAAACACGATGCTGCTCTGACAGGCCTTCATCCCTCACTTGACTCGGTTGTCATGGTAATTCTGCCTCCTGTTGCCTGGGGAAACATGAAAACCCAGACTGAAGCCTTGCGCCGTTTTTTGACAAATTACCAAACTCCAGCAAACAAGTATTTTAAATAGTTTTCAGAGGTTTCTTAGCTATTCTAAAAAGGAAGGCACACTGCTCATAGAGTGATAATTTAATGCATTTCTATGTTCATTCTCCCAAACATTTTGATACAGTGATTTATAACATAAATGTGAGACGAAATGTGGAAAAGATCCAAGTAATCTTGTAGCTTTGTCCTTCAGTGCCATTGAGAGGTTTTGAGTTTGACTGATACAGAGCGCCTCCTGCAGGACTACATATAAATCAAAGATAGAGCAAATATTTCCAAACCGCACTGAACCTTTGCGCTGTAAAAAAATTTTTTTGAGGATTTTTAGGAAAAAAAAAAAAAAAATAATAAAATGACACAAAAAGAGGTGCATGCACACAATCGCTGTAGCGCGTGGCGTCATTATGCTAGCATTTAGCTTAGCACCATTAATTCCTTATTAATGGTGCTAAGCGAGATGCTATCGGTCTAATCAGATTCGATGATCTATGCTAAGCTAAGCTAAAAGTGCAAAACTCAACTGTTTAACTCTAGGGGAGTTGGAAAATGAGCCTATTTTCAAAAATAGTGGCATGTTCCTTTAAATTAAAAACTATTGTATGTCCAAATGTAGACAAATGTTATTTTCATTAAAGCGAAAAAAAAGAGATAAAAATCCTACTAATATTCTAGGAAATTTGCCCCCCCCCCCAATATATTTTCAACCTCTCTCTCAAAATATACTGATAATAACATTTGTAATAATGAATATGTATTAAAAATAAAAATGTAAACAAATTTGGCTCCAGTATCGCTGAAAAATATATATATTCTTCTTGTATTTTTTGTTCTTTTTAATTTTTTCAACTTTGCACTCAAAATATGCTGACAATACATTTTATAATAATAAATTGGTTATAAATGAAAAATTATATATAGGTCAAAGTGTAAAAAAATATTGCTTGAGTGTTGGTTTCATTAAAATAATAATAATATATTTTAGTTTTTTTACTCAACCAATTTTTCAACTTTTCACTCAAAATATACTTCTAATAACATTTATAGTAATAAATATGAAATAATTATAATGGAAAAACAGAATTTCTAATTTTAGAAGACATTTAAATTCAATTTTAAGTAATACAGAACAGAACGGCTTTTCTGCTGTTCTCAGACTTCTTCAAATGTAAATCAAACAGACCCACAAGTAATATGTAGATTAAATAAAATTTATTTTTGCTCACTTACGTACATCCCATTCAGTCAGAGTATCCCACAATAAATCATAGGAAAGGAAACTGCAATGCCAACGCATCAGATATTTTATGACTTGGACACTCATGAAAGTTCAAACTCAAATCTCATTTGTCATATTTTCTCCTGAGCACACAGTTCATAAACATAAACATAAACATACACAAACTCATCAAGTGCTGCTGAGCAAATAAGTGCAGGATATGCTTAAAGACCAGCATAAAAAACATTAAATAAAAGACTATGAAATAAAATCAAAGCACTCCAGGAAAAACAAAAAGCAGGAGTAAAAATGTATAGGTGGAGAAAGATTAAGCACAGACAGGTTTAGGAGAACATTTCCTGATTTTGCATGCGCATTAGCAGAAGTCTGCGGATGCAAAGCTGGAAAACTTTTATATCACTGCTGGAAGATACATATAGAGGCAGAAATAATCGTCCACTTGCTTGAACTATCACACAAAATGAAATCCTTTTGTAATTCATTCTTGGATCAAAAATGGATGACTGGATAACTGTCAGTCCTATCACGAAAACATCTCAAATTTTAACTTCTCAAAAAGACTATTATTCAATGCACATCTTTTCTTACATGCATGTGAATAAATCGTTTTTTGCCAGTTTTTATCGTCTCATCCTATATTAATCATCGACTTGAATTCATCATCAGGGATGTAACAGCTAAACCCTATGGTTTTGACTCTGTGTTCGCAACACTTCACAACTTATAAAGCTTGATACATATTCTGCTACATCCGTCATGATGCATGTGGAAGGCTGAACAGTGGATCAGGAAGAGCGCTAACATCAACTTGTTCTGATATATCAGGTTCACTACCAGTGAAATAATTCAAATGTCAAGCTTTCGTCTCTCTTTTTGTTCACAACAGAAACAGCTAAAGACAGGAAGCTGAATCACTACAGGCACATCTTGACTCTATATATGCATGTTTTTGGTTAGAATCGACCATATTAGTTTGTTACTGCTAATGTGGTGCTAGTTTGCTACAGATTAATTGTGCATGTAAAGCATTTCATAAGCATCTGATCAATCTGTCAGCGTCCCGCTCTCTCCCGAGCTCAAGTTTCTAGTTGTCTTTCAGCACTCCAGGCCGATGCTGACCAGCAGGAGCTCCAGGGCGCTGAGTTTCTGGTTGGCCTCCTCGATGGCGCTGTACGTCTGAACGTTACTGGTGATATGGAAGCGGATCTCGTCTACCAGAGGGATGGAATCAGTCTCCTGCCTGGCCGCCACATTCCCAGCATCCTCTCTGATCATATCAGCAAACTCTGGCCTTTCCACCAGCTGAAACAAACCGAACTTCATTCATTCTTCAATAATATATATATATTTTTTTTTTGCATTAAATAATATATATTCATATTAAAAAGATTTCAATACAATTATAAAATTTAAATAAATATAAATGTATATTTATATAAAATTAAATATATATTATTTAAATATATATATTTTTTTGAATATATTTTTTATATCTTTATATTATAAAAATATTAATTTACATGTGTATAAAATTAAACCTAATTCTTAACTTATATTTTAAAATATTTTCACATTACTGCAAAATATATACATACACTATATGTAAATTTCTACTTATTAAAAAATATTTATTTTTAAATTATAAAATCTTTATAATATTACAAAATTATATTTTAATATATAATTAAATATTAATAAACAATTTGATATTTGAACAGTAAATAAGTCATTTTTATATTTACAAATATAAATAATATTATAAAAATATGATTATATATTTATATAATAAATTGATATGTTTATATTATATTATATATTCTAGAAATATAAATGTATAATATATATAAAAAAAATAGCAAATATTTTATATTTAAATATATATATATATATATATATATATATATATATATAATTTGTATTTATTTATATAAAATATTTTTATATTAGATAACATCATTAAAAAATAAAATATTTGTTTTAATAATATTCAAATTCAAATGAATGTATGGGACATTAATTTTGAATGTAAATAAGATGAATTTGGATCATAAGCAGTATAAACATGAATGAAATCCCAGCTGCTGTACTGAGACATACCCGCTCTATGATCTTGGCCATGTATTCAGTGCACTGGTCCTCCAGACGTGAGAGCCGGAACAGTTTGGCCGTCTTCCACATGTGCAGGACGTTCTCCTCATTGAGCAGCACAGCCAGAGTCCTGCCACACAGACGCTTCAGACCCGGCAACAGGTACATGTCGGCCACACACAGGACCTCATACACATTCTCATGAGTGAGCTGGAAGACAACCACAGAGGCTTCATTAGCACATCTGACGGACCGCTGCACTTATGAAGCTCTTGAGCATGATAAAAATGAAGTGTAAGTGTAAATAGCCCATCTTGTTGGCAGAGGCTATTTACACTAGCCCCGCCCACAAGTGTCTGCTTGGCATAAACAACATAACAAAAGACGCACGTCATTCAACTGACTCAGTGATGTAGAGCGTAAAGTGCATCGCAGTATCTTTTTATTTTCGATAAAAATGAAGGAATGATAAAAATGATTTTGTGCCTCTTTGAATATAGGTGCAGGGATGGCTTTATTGTCCCAAATACAAGGCAGCATACATTTAATAATTTTAAGAAATATGAAATTCACACTCACTGTTTTATAATGTACTACAATACTGAGGGGGAAACACATACAATGTTTCAAATGTAAATAGCAAAATCACCAACAAATACTTCTATTTCAATTTAATATACATTTAATGCATTTATATTTTCACTCAATGCAAATAGCTTCAGCCTAAAACTTAATAAGATGCCTTTGCTTTCATTGTTTAGTCATTTTAATACTATTTTTATGATTAAAATATAATTATATTTTATTTCTGCTTTGCCAATTAAATTATTCATATTTTGACTGTTTTTATTTTTCTATTTTCAATCTTTTTAATTTCAGTAATTTTGTTATGTGCTATTGTAATTTCTTAGTTTTTATATTTCTATTTCTATTTATTTGTATTTAATTTTTAAGTATTTTTATTTAATTAAATTTTATTTCAGCTTATTTCAATTACAGATTTCCATTTTAGTTAACAATTACAATGATAAATGTCAGTTTGTTTTTATGCCAGAACTACACAGTGTTTAGTTTACAGAAAATGAGCGTTTAGCAATCCTCTGCTTGATTTGTTTACTGCACATTTAAGTGTGCTTGTGTGTACCTGAGTGTTATCACTGTAGATGTAGTAAAGGATTCTTGAAAACAAATCGTGAGACACATCATGAAGGGTGATGACGGGAATACTGGGATGAGCCTGGAGAGTTTCCCCCTCGCTGAAATGATCCTCCAGCAGAGCCTTAAAATAATCACTGCGAGCACAGAAAAACGCCTGCGCACATACACACAAACACATTTCATCTGCACAAATGCCCTTCTTAATCAAGCCACTGATTTAATATGAAAACACAACTGTCATTCTAATAACAGATATTAGATTGATGTCTTCATTTGCATTTGGGATGCCATTAATGTCCTCCCACATTATGATTATGATGAGCGCTGTTAAATACTGACCTTATGACACAGGAAGTCATAGCCCTCCACCCGGAAGCAGATATCAGGATAACTCGGAAAACTATCAGTTAGATCGAAAGGAAGCTGGCCGTATCCAACCTAAAGATAAACAGCGAGAGTTTTAATCAGTACAGTAAAACGGTGAAATATGATTACAATTTAAAATGTTAAAATGTAATTAATTCCTGTGATGCAAAGCTGAACTTTCAGCATCGTCTTCAGTGTCACATGAGCCCTCAGAATTTGTTGTAATATCTAAGAAACACTTCTGATTATTATCAATGTTGAAAACAGTTGTGATGTTTCATATTTTTGTGGAAACCGTGATGCATGTTTTTTCACGGTTCTTTATTGAATAGATTGCATGTGTCATTCTAAACGTCTTTACTGTCACTTTTGATCAATTGAATGCATCCTCGCAGAATAAAAATATTAAGTTTTTTCCAAAAAAAAAAAAATAAATCTTACTGACCCCAAATGTTTGAACGTTGTGTAGGAGAATTTTGCAAGCTTTTAAAAACACTGTCCAAAACAAGAAGAACTCTCATTTCATAGAGCGCCCTCTCATGGCTGTAGACGGTAATGTTTTCTATTGGTTCATTTTTCTTGTTTCATTTCTCTTGGTTCATGTCAAATTAATTTGGATAAATAAGTCGCACCTGACTACAAGTCGCAGGAACAGCCAAACTATGAAAAAAAGTCCGGAAAATACTGTAATAAAAAACATTTTCATGACAGAATTTATTGATCCTCAAGGCAAATTTACTTCCCATGAGGAGAGGAAGCATCATGTGAAATCTGACCAACAGGAACTTTATTTTAGATCACTAATATAACCACCAGTTGCTTGGCAACCACACATCCCATAATTATAAAAAATGCAATCAGCCACAGACCCTACACGTATATATTTTCATCCTAGTGATAAAGTGTTAGGACTGCAGCGTGTGCATCCTCTCACCCGCAGCTCGGCAGGAAGTGCACTGTCAGCCAGCAGAGACATCCCATCCTGCAGCTGAAAGTCATGAGGATCCAGAGTCAACACCTTCACACACGTCCCGGGCTTATTAGACACTGCCAGAGAGAACAAGAGAGAGGAGAGAAGTCCAGATGTGTTATTATTAATCCGTTTGTTCAGACGGTTCACTGCAATGAAACCGATTCAAAATCCTGAAATTGATGTTTTAGTTTTTTTGTTTTGTTTTGCAGAAAAAAAAAATACTGATGAAGATTTAATTTAGTGATAAAATTATTGCGATCATCACACTGTTTTTTATACATTTGAAATCAGATTCAATATATTAACATTACTTAATGCATTAGGTTTCACGACGTAAAATTAAACAATATTTTGTGCAAATACTAATCTAATTTCTTGAATTAATAATACAAATTGCATAGCTATATAATCAGAAAAATATAACTTCCCGTGAATAAATAAATAAATAAGTATATCTACTTATTGTTTTATCTACTTACACGTGACGCCGATAATTCAGCTTTGTATCGCAGGAATAAATGACATTTTTAAATACATTTAAATAGAAAACTGTTATTTTAAACTGTTATAATGATTCACAGTATTACTGCTATACTGTATTTTGATCAAATAAATGCAGCCTTGGTGAGCAGAAGAGACTTATTTCAAAAACAGTAAAACACTTTAAAGCAATTATCTACTATTTGTTAATATCTTGCAGCAAAGCGAATTATTTTATCTGAATGAAAGCTTGACTGTACATTAGCAACATTGAATTATGAGCTTCATGACTGCTGTATAAACTCCTCACCAAACTCATAAACCTGTTTGCACTTCACTTCCAGCTCCTCAATCAGCTCGCTGATCTTGCACTGTTTGGCCAAACGCTTGCAGTCCTCCACGTAGTTCACATCTATATCCAAACGCCCTGGAAAAAGACAGCACACATGGTAAAGAATGATGCTGTCTGGCACCAGATAAACTCTAGCTCTCGGTCTGATGCTCACCGGTGTAGAAATACTGCATGATTGCACCAAATGCAGCAGGATTGACCTGAAAAAGGAAATTAGGATTGACACATTAGGATCATGAGAGTCTGGAGCATGCTGAAGTTAAAGGTTATATTGTCTAATTTAACACAACCCTGGAGAGAAGAGAATTAAAGCAGCTCAAGAAGACGTGAACAATAGCATTAACACTTTCTCTTTAGAATGAATCACTTTGGATAAAAGAGTCTGCTACATTAATAAATGTAACGTGACTTCATGTTTAATTCTAAATGATAAAAAGGTGGCATAACCTTTAAAAAAAATAAAAGTGACACTTCTATTAAATATGAAAAAGTATGCACTTCAGATAATATGCCACGTGGGTTCCTTTGACTTAATATAATTTATATGGAAGCCCGTTTACACCACAGAATAAGAAAATACGAAGGGTAACTGACACTTTTCAGTGTTTATAGTTCATATAGTGATGTTGATTGAGTAAAATTACAATTAATCACAAGTTAAATAAAAAATGAACTAATTAATCACATTTTTTCTGTGTTAATGGCATTAAATATTTTTTAATGCATTATTCTGAAAATATTAATGGCATTTTTAACGCGTTCTCCGAATTATGAGATATATTAATTCAGAATTGCAAGACATAAATTCACAATTCTAAGAAAAAAATCTGAACTGTGAGATGTAAACTCGCATTCGTGATCATCAAAAAAAAAAAAAAAAAAGTGAGTGAAGTCACAATTACGGTCTTATTTTTCATTCCATGGTGAAATGTCATTAGGAAATGTAAACTCCGAAATCAGGGTAAAAAAAAATCAGAATTGTGAGATAAAAAGTTTGCATTTTTTTTATTGCATGGCACAAACTAAAACACAGAACTGTGAGATGAAACTCAAAATTCATAGAAAAAAAAAAAAAAGTTTAGTTAAAATATTAAGAAATATAGAAATCACAATTGTCAGATGTAAACTTGGAATTAACCATGTGAGCTTATATCTTACAATTCTGAAAACAAGAAAAAGGCAGGATTTTGAAATAGACACACAATTTTTTTTTTTTACTTTTTAATTCTGTTTCAGAAACAAGCTTCCATTCTTTTGGGACGCTCTGGTCCTAATCTCAAACTCTACATCAGGGGTGTACAATATGTGTGGTGGAGCTGGGCTCTGGAGTTTGACACTCAAGTGATTTCTGCGTGGTGAAACAGCGCCTACCAGTGGATGTTTGAGGGTAATGTCACTCTTCCCCTTCCACTTGGTCTCCAGCATGTGTGCGAAGTATTCTGATCGGGCACTCAGGATACAGCGGTGGGCCTTGAACATCTCACCGTGCACCATAAACGTCACATCGCTGTAGCTTCCCTGCTCCAAAAGCCTGCGAGAGAAAAAGCACCAATCAGTGAGTCTGTGAAAGTGACACAAAGTTTGTGTGGTGTGTGTGTGTGTGTGTGTGGTCCTCACGTCTGCAGAAACTGGTCGTAGTAGTCTCTCTGCATGGCCTTCGCTGTGATGCGCTTGTACTCTTTGAGCAGGCGGCGGATGGGGTCGCTCAGCGCTCCGTACAGACAGCGCTCGCCGTCAAACGTGTTCGCCTCACACTTTGCTCCTGAAAAAGAAAAAAAATATATATATATAAATATATCATTGAGGATAGTGAGACCTATTATATATGATGGATAAACTATAAGCTAAAATAAAATTAACATAGCTTGAAAAGTTTTAAACAATCAAACAATCTTTAGGTCAAACATCTTTTCAATCTGATGAAACAAAATGTAATTTATTTTACATACATACATATATATATATATATATATATGTGATAAAATTATTATGTGACCAAAAATGTGATATTTAACTAAATTTATATTTTTAAAAATTGTGACAAGCAGTGCACTTGTATTTTACCTTTATTTCTTTTTTTATTTAATAAAGGTTATGTACTGTAAATCAACATTAGAGCCCAAACAAATTAAATCTAGGTTAAAATTGCTGCATGATTACTCATTCTGGCATATTTTGTTTGCATTTATTTTATGAGCTTTGTAATGAAATATTTATTGCTTAAAAAACTGAGTTTTTTAATTGTTTAGACATGCTGAAATTTTAGTTCCTGGATTAAAAAAAAAAATCACATATAAAAGTTTTTTTATAAAATACAAAAAATCTCATATAAAATTTTGTTTTACCATCCAAATTAATTAATAAAAAAATTGTGTGTTTATTTATTTATTATTATAAAAAAATTTTTTAAAGGGTTTCAGATTTACAGTACTATACAGTACAGATTATATAACTCCCTGGTAAATTATGAATTCTAACAGTATGATATTTACCGTTGGCAAGCAGGTACTGCACCAGTTCTTCATGTCCACAGAGACATGCATAATACCTGAAGATAAAGATGGAGAGATATCAGGGGCTTCATCAGAACGGACACAGCAGACAATGAAAGCAAATAAGCGAGCAGTCTTACAGAGGTGTGCTGTCCCACTTATCTCTGATGTTCAGTTCTACATCCCTCTGTTCAACCAGGTATCTGGAGAAGATGGGGAAAAAATGCCAAAAGAAAAAACAGATACAAGATATATTACAACCAACATTATACTAAAACATCCTTCAGAACGGAACATAGAGCATCACACAAGAAACTTAGTACAGTAATTGCAGTATGTGGGTCAATACAGAACATTACTGCCAAACAAAATGCCACTGAAAGACAACCCTGATATCTTACGTGTGTTTGAAAAGCATAATTCTACACTGCAGTGTAACGCAACCTTGACTGCTGAATATACATACAGCATCTATATAACAAATGTGTCATGCACAATTGCTTAGACATGCACATACATTAGGTTATATACGTGGTCTATGCACAATTGCTTAGATTTGCACATGCAGTCTCCAAACACTATATAAGGCTTGCACACTGTGTTTCATATGCATATATACTGACAACACTGGTAATGCACATTTGTGTATTGGATGGCCATGCAAATTGGTATATATATGCATTTATTGACTCGAAAGATTAAATAGGAAATGCATATGCATATGTTCCCACATGCGAAACTTCAACCAAAACAAGAAGAAGAAGTCTGACCTCACTCTGGCAATGTCGCCCTTTCTGCAGCTTGAAAACAGATCAACAGCGTCCATCTGCGCGGCGGTAAAGCTTCTCTGAAATGCATTGAAACGGCCTGTCTAACAGACAGGATCGGCTGCAGGGGCACGGACAGCGACAGATCTCAACAAAACTAACGAGAAGCCTGTTTTCAGGTGATGTTTGCGATGTCTCCTGTTTCTTTTCGCACTGTGAAAGTGCTCGGCAAACGTAAACAGGAAGCAGGTTTGTGTACGTACAGACAGTTTAGCTTTACGTGCGTCTCAACAGTGCCCTCTGAAGGATGGTGTTGTGAACTGCTATAATATAATTATTACTTATTATTTATTTATTTATCAAACATAAATTAGATTTGTTTTTATATATAGTAATACTACCACATGTTTTTCAAGAATTTTGTCATTTTTGTTTATCATTAATGCAGGCATTTAGAAAATGTGATTTATTATTTGCATTATTTGCAATTTAATTAATATACTGTTATGGTTCTTGTTAATATTTTGAATAATTTTTTTTTTATGTATTTTAGTTTAGTTTTAGTATGTTTGCTTCGTTTTTGCCCTTTTTTATTTTTTAGGTATTAGGTTTTATTATTTTTTATATTTTATATTTATATTTTTATATTTTTTATTTTGTTAGGGGAAAAACTTCATATTTTGTAAAAAAAGAAATATACAAACCTAAAATATATTTAAATATTTGTTAATTTGTAAACAGATCTTTACTTTTTGATATTTATTTCAATATTCTTATGTGCTGAGAACTCATTTCTCATTTTTTATTAAACTCAACATGGGTTTTGAATGGTTCAGACAAAAAAAAAAAAAAAGTTAGATTCTCGGTAAGCTAAATGAATAATTTAAAATGGTTGCTTATGTACATAACAGCAGGTAAACAGGTTAAATCACATCCTGGCCTTCCATAAAAATAAATAAATAAATAAAAATCCATTGCACTATTGCAAAATATACTCTTTTGAAGTCAACATCCTGCATTTTTATATGTGCATTAAAAACAAACAACAACAACAACTGAGGATTTGTTTGAATAATCGATGCATTTCGTTTAGAAGCCAAAGAAATTGACGCAAACATATTCTACTGAAGCAGCTGTATAGAATTACATCCAATTTTATTTGTATTTCTATTAAATCCAAAAAGCATAAATTGTTTACGCAGGAAAAAATAGCACAATATGCAACCAAAAAGCAAGAAATCTGTGCAAAACAGCACATTTAGCTAAAATTGCAGCCCTACGCTGTATATTTCTCACATATTTTAGACAATCATTAACAGGAAATCAAACGTAGATCTCTTGAAGTGTCTGATATCTCAGAACTGAGATCTGTGAACAGAAGTTCTCGTCCAGTCAGTTATGGTGGACTAAACAGGTTTTTCAGAGTGAGGAATGCTGCTATTTTCTCATTTGTACACAAATACACACCCACCTGTCAGTGTATAAGTAGCTGAGTTCTCAGGAAACACCTCTTGTCTTCCTGTCATCCCTCTGTTTCGCACCTCTCCATCTCTCTCTCTGTCTATCTGCCATGAGCTCCTCCAAGAATGATTTCAGCAGCCGCTCCGTGGGCTCGTACCCCCGCGCCGGAGCACAAATCCCCCGGCAGGGGAACTCATATTTCGGGTTTGGGAACGTGTCACCGGCTGCGGCCCCCATCAGGGCTGTGTCTGTTAACACAAGCCTCCTAACTCCTGTGGATCTTCAGCTGGACCCGGACCTGCAGGCGGTGCGGATCCAGGAGAAAGAAGAGATCAAAACTCTCAACAATCGCTTTGCCTCCTTCATCGACAAGGTGAGCCCTCTCTCTGCCTGTTTCACCTGCTCATTTCTCATAACACATTACTCAGCTTCATGTTTAAATGTATTTTTTAAATCTATCCATCTAATCTTTTTTTTCTGTTTATATGGCTATAAACCTTAACTTTAGGCTTTTAAAACGTTTTTCTAAACAAGAAAACAAGCCTTTTGTCAAGCTATATATATACACAGTATATACACATATGTCGTCCCCTTAGAATTATATGGTTCTATCTGACATTTTTGTCAAAATTGAGTTATTCACATATTCTTATTCTGTGACAATTTATTTACATTATGTGATGTTTTATTTTAAGTTGTGTACATTTTGGGATTTTTTATTGAAAAAACAAAAAGGTTCTATCTACAGAAGTCTATGGAACACAAAAACTTTAAAGCTCAATATCTCAAAACTACTCAGAATGCAGATAGAACCTTATAATTCCAAGGGGACGATGTGTGTGTGTGTGTGTGTGTGTGATCTGAAGCAGAGAGGGGAAAATATTTGTACTTATTTTTATTTTATTTTATTTTTTGTTTTAATCACAGCAGCTGAATTTGTAAATCAACCTGCAGGAGAGAAATATTTTTTTGTCTGTACTAATTTTTTCTTATTTATTTTAATCTCAGCAGGCAGATCTGTTAAATAACCATAGAGAAAAATATAAATGTATTTATTTGTTCTGATTTTGTTCTTATTTTTTATTTTTATTATGGCAGAAATAATTATTTTATTGTTTAAAATTACAATTGTTAAATTAAATTAAATTAAATTAAATTAAATTAAATTAAATTAAATTAAATTAAATTAAATTAAATTAAATTAAATTAAATTAAATTAAATTAAATTAAATTAAATTAAATTAAATTAAATTAAATTAAATTAAATTAAATTTATGCATTTAACAGACGCTTTTATCCAACATCATGTTTTCCCGGGGAATCGAACCCCAAACCTTGCACTTGTTAACGCAATGCTCTATCAATTGAGAGCATTACACTATTGTTATTATTTTAAACACTGCAGATCTGTAAACATGTTTTCTGATCTCACACGTGTCTCGTAAGTATCAGTAGAAATATCAACAATGTCTCAAACTGGGCTCAGATTGGCCGAAACTATCAGAAATCTGAGATTTCAATATGAACTCCAATATTTCTCAGTCTGTTCTCACACTTATAGCTTTATTCTTACTGTATGACAACTATTGTCTCTTTTGTGTGTATTGTATTACTCTTAAGAAATTTTAAGAGGAACAATGTTGATACTTAAATGAAACATAATTCTCAGTTATGTTATAAGAGCAACATTTGAGCAATAAACTGTTCTTTGAAACACACGCAGGTCCGTAAATTAGAGCAGGAGAACAAACTTTTAGAGACTAAATGGCAGCTGCTACAGAAAGAGTCTAAACCCGAGTCTAAACTGGAGCCCATGCTGAAGTCCTACATAACTACCCTGCGGTCACAGCTGGAGCAGGTGAACAAAGACAGAGAACACCTGGACGCCGAGCTCAGGAATGTCCACGCACAGGTTGAGGAACAGAAACAAAGGTCCGTGTTCACACACTGCATCTTCAGTCTCAAATCTAGACATCAGTGTTGAGTTTGCTAATCATGCTAGCATTAGTATTACTTAATATTAGTCTCAATCTTTTTAAACTTATAGTCAATATTCAATGTTATTTCAGATTTAAACGTAAAATCATGTAAACAACAACTTTCCCTATAATCATTTACCATGATAACCATTTGATTTCAGCCAAAATTTCACATTTTCATCTACTTCACTTGACACTAGTATGCCAAGAAATGCACAATATAATATGTTTAGATGTGCAATTTAATATTTTTTACTCCAGTAAAACCATGGTAATTTGGTTGTCACTTATCACTTATTAAAAAAAGAAAACAGAAATATTCTGAGATTTTGAAATCTTTACACTTTTTTTTTATTCATAGAAATTACATTTTGAATACGCTTTTATTTTTATATCTTCAGTTTTAATTTTCATTTTAGTTTAAGTTTTTTTAAATTTATTTATGTGCTTTTTGTATTTTTTTATTATTATTTCTATGTATTATTTATAATAATTTTAGTACTTCAGCTCATTTTATTTCAGCTAGTTGCCAAGGCAGCATTTCTAATGCATTTTTTAAGTTTATATATATATATATATATATATATATATATATATATATATATATATATATATATATATATATATATTCATATATTCATAATATGTAAATAGTTTCAATTCTTTTTCAGTAAATGAAAACTCTATTTAATTCAATAAATTAACTATTATTATTAAGATTATTATTTGATACATTTATTTAATTCTTATATATGTTTCATTTAATATGTTAATTATTATAAATGTTAAGTAAATATATTGAATTATATTATTCAATATATTTACTTAATAACAGCACTGAGTGAAGTTACCCAAGAGATGATATAATTCCTTCTACAGGTATGAAGATGAGATTACTAACAGAAATACAGCTGAAAATGAGTTTGTTTTTCTGAAGAAGGTAAGACAAATCCAGTTGCAGAAGATAAATAGCATCAGATGAATAATAATGATAATATATAACAAGTATACTGTTACTGTCCTGTCAGGATGTGGATACTTCATACTTGTGTAAAAATGCCTTGGAAGATAAAATAGCAGCGGTTCTGGATGAACTGCTCTTTTTCAAGAGCTTCTATGAACAGGTACTGCAAACTCATGCATGGATGAAATGTCCTGAGATGAATCGGAGGACTTTGCTTAACCTCTCTTTCTCTGCAGGAGCTGCGTGAGCTGCAGGCTGACGTGAAGGACATGTCTGTTGTGGTGCAGATGGACAACGGCAGGCAGCTGAACATGGAGAAGATCATCGCTGCTGTGAAGAGCCAGCATGAGGAGGTTTCAGCACACAGCCGAAAGGAAGCTGAGGTCTGGTACAAAAACAAGGTGAGGATCACATCTCTGAATTATTGAGAAAATGCCAAGATCTCTTCAGAAACACTAAAGGAGAAACTTGAGAGCATAGAGGCCTTTTCTCAAGATATATATCCCAAACCTTAAGCACTTCCCTTCACTTAATCTCTGTGAAGAACAATTGGGATCTTGAGGACTCATTTGTTATTTCCTGCAGGTTCTCATGTTATTAAGTAATCAAAGATTTTAGACTTTTGAAACCAAATAGCATGTTATATATATGGGTGGATTCATTTCTGAGTAGCTGACAGGAAGTGTCAAGTGTTTTTCAATGCCATGGACTTCCAAATAATCCTTGTGCAAGGGTTGCCGTCTAAAATGTAAAAGGCAGTTATATATTTTCATGTATAAAGACTAAATTTATAACCTGAAAAATGTCTAAAACTATTTAGATGTACTGTCATTTATTTATTTATTATGAGAAAATATTTCTGTATTTAATTGAATCTTAAATGTATTATTATTATTTTTTTATTTTATTTTTTTTCTGCACTGCTTTTCTTCAAACCTTTCCACAAACCTCCTAGACCCCAGCTTGAAAACCCCTGGTTTGTGACATGGCATAATTCATTTAAAACCATTTTAAAAGTTTTTTTTCCTGTAATTTTTATACAAATATTCCATTTAATATTTTTATTTTTAAAAAAGAATTTGTCATCACAGAACCCTTCAGCCAAAAAAAAAAAAAAAAAAAATATATATATATAGTAAATGTCATAATTGTGCATATACCTGTGTTTTTCCTCACAGTTTGACTTGATCTCATCACAAGCTGACCAGTGCAACACTGAGCTGAAAGACAATAAAGGTGCAATCGCTGATTTGAAAAGGCAGATAACACGACTGCAAAAAGAGATCATCTCAGCAAAACCACAGGTAAGATAACATTCAACATCTGTTTATTAACTGTTTGTGTCTGCTGTTGAACACCAGGGCAACCATGAGCATCCGCAGTAATTGCACTGATAACTTTCTATACTATCACAAATGGGATCTTTAAAGCCCAGGGCTGTAAATGAATGTTAACAGCTTTACCACAGTTTTAATTTTCTGACATCATTACAGCGTGAGAGTGTTGAGGAGCAAATCAAAGAGGCGGAGCGTTGTGGTGAGGAGGCGGTGCTTGATGCAAAAGAACAAATAAAATCACTGGAGGACGCATTGCAGAAAGCCAAACACAAAATGACCAAACATATTCGAGACTACCAGGAACTGATGAACGTCAAACTGGCTCTGGATATTGAGATCGCCACCTACAAGAAACTGCTGGAAGGAGAAGAAGACAGGTGAAGCTGTAAAGCTTAAACAATTAACAGAGAGCTTAAAATAAAGTATTTATCTTAGATGATTATTTTTAGTATTATTGTTTTTATTACATATTAATATTATTATTTTAGTATATGATTAATTAATTTATTATTATTATTTAAATATTACTTTTTTATTTAAATATATTAATAATTTTAATTTAAATGTTTTATAATATTTATCATATATAAATGATGAATTAACTGAAATAAGTGGTCAAAAGTAGATATGAAGATTTCAGGTAATAACTCAACAAATCTCCTTCCCATCAGGCTTGGACTATAATCCACTGTAAACATCCATCCAGCCCATAAACCCAAGAAAAAGCAAGCACCTGACTGTCTACACTATGTCATCCCTGCTGAATGAAGACATTAATAGCGAACAATTGACAGAAAGAAGAAAATAAATAATACTTACATTCAAAAGAAAGATACATTCAGTTTTTTCTTTCACAAACTGCTCATAAATAAAATATTTTTGGGTGTTTTTATGTTCTCAATGTTTTATTATAATTAACTGAAGTTATTGTCTTTCATTTGGAGGTCAAATTATTACTATTATTATTTTTGCTTCTGTAAAAAAGCCCTTTATGTGTAGACTTTATTGGTTTACCTTTCGTCTAGACCCTGATTTTTAATCTGAAATGATCAACATTTATTTTAAAAGTAAAGAAAAGTTTAAGGTGTAATAAATAATGTAAAAATGGAATTATAAAAATGCACATATTATTTTATTTGTTTAATGCATTGTAAAATCTAAAATGGCATTAATATGTTCCGTTCCTTAAGTGCATAATTCGAAAGACTGCTTCAAAAGCGTGTGTGACACAGTGTCATCTGAAGAATCTGAAGCATCCTGTCATCATGAGCTGTGATTAGAGACCGGACAGCTTTAACCAGGCCACGGTCTAAGTGTAACACAGGGGTGAAGTGTGTTATTTTGACTTCAAAGAGAGAAACAGGCCTGATAGGATTGCAAGGAAAGTAGCTGTACTGCAAAAACAACAACAACTCACCAAAACAGATACACAACCATGATGGATTTTGCCACTTTCTTGTGTGAATGACTGACTGACTCCTTCTATCCAAGCCAAAAAACAAACAGAAAATATATAGTATAGATCAGTGGTTCCCAACCTTTTTCAGCTCACGGCCCACACAACTAAACACATATGTTTGCACGGCCCACTGCAAAAACATGAACTGACCCCACTATTGTTGAGTTAATAACTCAGAAGCTAGATTGTCTTTATTGAATGAACTGGCAAGGAACAGAAAATAACTTGGGCTGGCACCACTTTGCACAACTGCTGTAGTTCTGTAGCATATGCAGCAAAAATATCTAAGATCTAAGGAGGTTTATTCTTAAACCAATCAGTGAGCTCGAATAGTGCAAGCATAGCTGTTACAGTTTAATATTTATTTTTTGTAATTTAATTATATATATATATGAAATGTTATTATTTTATGACCTAGATATTTTTAAATATATGAACAACATTATTTCTTTTAATAGGAATTGGTGGCCCACCTGCAATACATCAGGCCCACAGGTTGAAAACCACTGGTATAGTTAATCAACTCCAAATCCAACCCAACAAAGTAATTGAAAATGGTTAAATATGTATTAATCCTGTAGCTCAAACTAGAGCATGGAGCTAGCAACGCCAATGTCATAGGTTCGATTCCCAGAGAATGAACTGATGAAATATGAGCGCGATGTTAAGTCGCTTTGGACTGCGTTTAACATGAACTTCACTAAATGTTATGATGTAAACTGGCCCTAGATGGCGCTGTTTAAATAACTTCTCTTTGCTTCCGCGTTGGTATTCTAAACACATTCAAACGGAATCGTTTTCGTGCATATTTGTGATACTGTATGTGTGTAAAAAGTACAGCCTGTCATTTTGTAGCATGAAATTGTTCGGCCCGGAGTCATTATCATAGCGGGGTCTTGCAAAGTACAATTCATTACATTAAAGACACACGACACTTCCTCGTTCTTCTCTGACCAAAGAGCATCGAGCGTCCAGCACATTATTCATCTGCAGCCCGTGAACTTCAGTGTTTCTCAATATCTCTGGATCTGCAGCCATGTGGAGCGAGATTTCATTTGGTGAGCAAAAACAGCTCTGACTGTTTGTTCTTTAACACGATACGCTTACGTAATAGTTCATTAGTTTATCAGTTCTAACAGAATCTATTTAATAGAATAGTGTCTATCTGTCTATTTGTCTGTCTGTCTGTTTATATGGCTATAAACCTTAACTTTAGGATTTTAAAACTTTTTTTCGAAACAAGAAAACAAGCTTTTTGTCAAGCTATATATAGAGAGAGAGAGAGAGAGAGGCCAAGCAGGGGGACTTTTTCACCTGTGTGTGTGTGAGAGAGAGAGAGAGAGAGTGTGCGTGTGCGTGTGTGTGTGTGTGTATTTATATATACAGTACGGACCAAAAGTTTGGACACACCTTCTCATTCAAAGAGTTTTCTTTATTTTCATGACTATGAAAATTGTATATTCACGCTGAAGGCATCAAAACTATGAATTAACACATGTGGAATTATATACATAACAAAAAAGTGTGAAACAACTGAAAGTGTGTCATATTGTAGGTTCTTCAAAGTAGCCACCTTTTGCTTTGATTACTGCTTTGCACACTCTTGGCATTCTCTTGATGAGCTTCAAGAGGTAGTCACCTGAAATGGTCTTCCAACGGTCTTGAAGGAGTTTCCCGAGAGATGCTTAGCACTTGTTGGCCCTTTTGCCTTCTGTCTGCGGTCCAGCTCACCCCTAAACCATCTGGATTGGGTTCAGGTCCGGTGACTGTGGAGGCCAGGTCATCTGGAGCAGCACCCCATCACTCTCCTTCTTGCTCAAATAGCCCTTGATGCCTTCAGTGTGAATCTACAATTTTTATAGTATATATTAATAAAGAAAACTCTTTGAATGAGAAGCTGTGTCCAAACTTTTGGTCAGTACTATATATATATATATATATATATATATATATATATATATATATATATATATATATATATATATGTATTTTTTATAGTCAAATTTGAATTCCATTTTTATATACAACCTGTTTGCTACCTGAATTCAGAATAATTTCAGAATATACAGATAGATAGATAGATAGATAGATAGATAGTTAGATAGGTAGGTAGATAGATAGATAGATAGATAGATAGATAGATAGATAGATAGACGTTATGTAATGAAGTACTTCAATAATTCTTATCATTTCTTTTTTCCACAGATGTGCAGCAAACGCATAAGGAGACTTTGAGAAACTCTGTTCTGAACTCAACTCTGCCCAGTTCTCTTTTGGGAGGTCAGCCTGTGGGAGAGGTGATCCAGAAAGGTCACTACACGGCCCTCTCAGTGTGTGCGTATGAGGGCGACTGCGCAAGGGCTAAGAGAGGAGGTCTGGAAGCTTTAGAGGATGTCATATCTCAAGAGTTTTCTCCTGGTTCTGAAGGCCGTAGGCTGCTTCTTTATGGCGGAGTTGGAATGGGTAAGACTACAGCGGTAGAAAAGGTCATTTGGGATTGGACGACGGGTGCACGCCTGCAACATTACGCCCTCGTCATGCGTGTGCCGGTTTTGGAGCTGGCCGCTCTTGGAGGGAAAGCAGAGAGTTTGCAGAACATGTTGGGCTGCATACACTCTCACATTTCCACAGAGACTCTCGCCGGCGCTCTACAGAGGCCTCAGTCTCTGCTTCTTGTGCTTGATGGATTGGAGCGATTGCAGAACCTTCTATGCAATCCATTGTCCTCTTCTAGTCTTATAAGTGATGTAGAACAAGAAGCATCCAGCTCCGTCTTGCTGTGCAGTCTACTTCATGGATCTCTGCTGGCGGAGGCTTCATTGCTGATCACCTCCCGAGGGCCAGTCGAGTCTTTGAGATGTTTTGAGGTGGTCGGGTTCTCCCAGACCCAGAGGAGAACGTTCTTCCAGCAGTTCTTTGACGACAGAGGCCAAGCAGAGAGACTTTTTCACCAATCTGAGCAGGCACTGGGAGTGTACGAGCAGTGTTTTCGTCCGACCTTCTGCTGGACGCTTTGCAATGTGTTTAAAACTCAGTTCGAGAATAAAAAAACCCCACCTGAGACTCTTACTCACTTGCTCAGCATTATCACACACATGCTCCTGCAGAAACAGAAGATGCATGCAGAACAAACCAGAGCCCTTGTGTCTAGTTTGGGAAAACTTACTAATCCGGTTTGCTCCTACAGCGATGTCACATCCTGCGGCCTTTATTCTTTTCTACACTACCCCACACTTTCAGCTTTTTTGTGCATCAATGGTGATGTCACTCACCCTGATACCACATTCTCCTTCCTGTCTC
Source organism: Carassius auratus (assembly GCF_003368295.1). Taxonomy (NCBI): domain Eukaryota; kingdom Metazoa; phylum Chordata; class Actinopteri; order Cypriniformes; family Cyprinidae; genus Carassius; species Carassius auratus. Next base: position 277,761 of record NW_020526107.1, read on the forward strand.
CAGTGATGCATGAGTTCTTATTGGCCACGTCCTTTTATCTCGACCAATCCGTGCAGGAGATCTCAGACGATCGCTCAGATTTGTACTACACATTTTTAGCGGGACTGTCGGACTCAATCCAGCGTAAACCAATAGAAGACTCCGTGGGAAAGTTCGACGAAAGCCGAATATCCATGTTCTCTCAGTGGTTGATAGGAAATGTTTCTAAGGTGTTGCCAGATGGTGATGCAACAAAGCACTTTCGTGTTTTTCAGCTTCTGCAACATGCACGTAACACATCTCTGGTCAAAGAAAGCATTAGTAAGAGCCAGTGGAGGCATGTTAGTTACAGCTCCATGCAGGAGCCTGACTGCGCTGCGCTGTCATATGTAGTGAGTTGTGTGGGAGAGATGGAGCATATGAACCTGTACAGTGCAGAATTAACAGATGAACAGGTCAAGATGCTTATACCAGCGTTACGGCTGTCGAAAAGCATTGGGTGAGTCTGAGATTTTAGATGTGCACGTGACACTAATAGATGCATATTTGACTTTTATTGCTTTAATCACTCATGAGTCCTGACTGCCTCACTTTTTTTAGGATTCTTTGATAAAATAAATTTAAACCGAGCAGTATTCATTTGAAATAGAAAACGTTGTAACTAGTGCTATCAAACGATTAATCGCCATTAATTAAAAGTCTTTGTTTACATAACATATGTGAGTGTACTGTGTATATTTTTGTTATGTATGTATAATATTTTGAAAATATTTACATGTATATGCATTTATATAATTATATTCTTATATTTTATATTACATATAAAAATATTTAATATATAAACATAATGTATTTTTCTTAAATATATGCATGCATGTGTTTGTGTTTATACTTAATAATATATACAATAATATACACCATATGCACACATATATTATGTAAACAAAAACTTTTATTTTGGATGCAGTTGATTAAACAGCACTATTTGTAACATGTATAAATGTCTTTAGTGTCGCTTTTGATCAATTTAAGGCATCCTTGATGAATAAAGCTATAAATATAAAAAAAAATCTTACTAATACCAAATTTATTTTAAAAATGCAGTTATTTTTGTACAAACAGTTTATGTCAGTGTGGTTATTTTGTCAGTCTGTCACAGAGTCGTCTCAGTTTGACTGCCATCACAAACCTGTCAACAGCGCTGGCTGAGGGACGGACGATAACGCTGGATCTTTCATACTCCAAACTAGGAAAAGAGTCAGTCAAAACCCTCTGTGATGCACTCAGGCACTCCACGCTGGAGTCGGTCAAGTAAGAGTATTTTTTTATGTATGTGCCTTTATTAGACAGGAGAGCATAATATTGGGAATGAGACTCAAAGCTCTGTCTCTCTTATGTAGCTGAGCCACAGTAATGTACTTTTTTATACACTGGATGAAATTTACTTTTAAAGGTGACCATACTTCCTCTTTTTCCCAAACATGTCCTGGTCTGAGATTTCTAAATTGTCAAAAATGTCCAGGTTTTGGCTTTGTTTTTCTATTAACTCGCTCTCTACAGTCCTCATACATTATATGTACTGTTCGTTATAGATCCCGCTTTCTTGCAAGCCACTGTTGGTCTATTATACACAGTGCTTGCATGCTATTTACTTTTCAGTCAGCAAGTATGAAAAGAGTAGGTAAACAAAATCAAAATGTATTAAACCATGGCAAAGGAAATAAAGGACGTATGAGTGCTTGCTTTTGCTCGAACACTTGCCTGAAGTATGTCATGACTTTGTTCAGCTTGTGTGGATGCTCATTGACTACAGCTGATTGTGAAGCTCTGGCTCAGATGCTCTCTGGAGGCTCGCGGCTACATGTGCTCAATCTGTTTGGGAATAATCTGGAGGATCAAGGCCTTATTCACCTCAGCAGTGCCCTGGAAAACTGCAGACTACAGGAAATCAAGTATACTTGCACTATTCATATATCAGTCAGTCTTTTTGGAAACAGAAAGGAAAGCCGTGTGGTATGTTAACTGCTGTTGTGTTGTATTCTACAGTCTGGATCTATGCTCACTGACCGCGGCATCCATGCCTGCGCTGTCTTCAGCTCTGAACAGCGGCTTTTCAGATCTGAGGAAGCTATGCCTGAGCCGGAACGAAGTGATGGATGATGGGATGGAGCTGATCTCACAAGTGTTACAGAAAGGCCGCCTCAACACATTGAAGTAAGACACACATACTCTGTTTAGGTGGCCAACACATGTGCCTGAAAATCACCTCGGAAAGCAAATATCTATCAACAGTTTTCTATTTGAATATATATTTTTAAATATAATTTAGTCCTGTGATCAAAGCTGAATTTTCAGCACCATTCCTCCAGTCTTCAGTGTCACATGATTGTTCAGAAATCACTCTGATATACTGATTTGCTGCTCAAAAACATTTTTTATTAGTATTAATGTTGAAGACAGTTGTGTTGCTTAATATTGTTGCGGAAACCACAAGTATTCGATGAAAAGAAATCTTTTGTGACATTATAAATGTCTTTACTGTCACTTTTGAATCAATTTAATGCATCCTTGCTGAATAAAACTTTTAATTGCTTTCAAAACACGACTAAATTAAATAAGTTCGAGATGGTTGCAGTTGTCTACAAAATCCGAGAGGTAAACTGCCCTTATTTGAATCTACTAATAGCCATCTCTTTATTGTAATACTGATAAGATATGGGTTTTGTATGACTGATCATGTGTGTTTTTGATGTATTTCTGATATAATTACAGTGTGTCTAGCTGTGAGCTGACTGGCTCCTGCTGCTCTTCTCTAGCAGCTGCCCTCCGATCAGAAAACTGCCGTCTGACTGAGCTGGATCTGTCCGTAAATGATCTCGGCCAATCAGGAGCGATGCAGATATGTGAAGCGCTGATGACTCCTAAATGCTCACTGGAGATACTGGAGTATGTATGCAAATGAGCTGTTTAAACACCTTTATGTTGATCATGTGGGGCGGGCAGAGTTGAGGCATGTTAGATTATGATATTATTGGTCAATATTGTTTTTCCTTGCTTGGATCAGTAGAAAATACTCTAAAATGTGGGATGACTAGGATTGGGTGGCCCCATATGTGTATTATTTCACTGACTTGTCCCTTAGGATTCAGTGTCTCACACTCGATCTGACACAAGGTTCTGTGTTTGGTAGTTCCTGGTAGTTGATTATGTGAAATCTAAGCAGTGTGTGTGTGTGTTGTGGTGTAGGATGAGTAGATGTGAGCTGACCGAGGAGGTGTTTCGAGCACTGGGGAGTATTTTGACGTCTGGCGTGTCAAAGCTCGTCAGTCTCTCGGTTGGGCTGAACGATGTTGGCGATACTGGAGCCAAACACATTTGGGAGGCGCTGAGACACAAACACTGCAAACTACAGCACCTGGAGTGAGTAAAGTCCTCACACGTGATTGACTGAAACAAATTGAAGTGCACCTGATGGTTGAATCTTACCTGTCTCGTCTTGTTTCTGCAGTCTGGAGATGCTGTCGCTCACAGACGCTTGCGTCGAGGAGTTATGTGAATCTATTGCTGCCAGCAGCACTTTATCAACTCTCATTCTAAAGAACAACAAAATGACGGACTCCTCCGTACCACGATTGGTCAAATTAATGCTTGACCGTCCTCTAATGACCGAACTAAAGTAAGTTCAGTCCATAAATGTTATATTTTATATTAATTAAATATATTTTATTTGTAAACTTATTTATAAATGTATTTTAAATGTTTTCATAGTTTTTAAATGTATTTTAATGGCCAAATATACATTAATATCATACAAGTTAAAATATATTTATATAAATATCTAAAAAAAATATAATATATATTTTTTGCATTTTTTATTTTCAGTGGAAATACATTTATATTGTCCAAAATATATTTTATTAACTAAAAACTGTATTTTCAATGTGGTAAATGTGCTAACTTTTGCAGTACATTTTCTATTATGTTTTGACATTTGAACTAAAGCTAAATATATTTTACATTTAATTGCACTTGAGTGCAATATGATGTTCTTCATGTGATAACATATTAATTTTCTCATATTTTTTCCAGTCTTAGGTATAATGACTTCAGTGAAGATGTTTTTGAGTTGATGGACACATGCCAAAGTATTGTTTATTAGAGAATCACATTTCAGGTTGGATGACACTTGTTATGTTTCCTAGTGTAAAACAAAATGCTATGATTAATGCATATTCTCTACAAAGTGACACTCTCTAGTGCCCTTTTTACAGATGGTTTTATACAGACAAGTATGATTGTCTTTGAATTTGCAACCAAGTATTATAAAGTAAGATTTATCTGAAGTAAATATAGCACATTGAGGAGAACACTGTCAGTTTTCATAATAATATTAATAAAAATAGATATACTGTTAAAAATGTAGATTAAAAAAAGTGGATTCTTTCTGGTTATGAAGAATAAATTGCTTCATATATACATTTAATCTTAAGTGTTAAATACTTTTTTGGGGCTACTAAATCATACTAAATCATTCAAACTGTCATGTCTGGTTCTTCACATACTGTACAACCCTCATACTGTTATTTATTTCACAACACTTGTCTGAAAGAACTAGACAGCTATAGCTCATAGAAACAGTGATTTATTTCACATTACATATTGAGAACATTCATTTTAGTGTGATTTTTAAGAACCGTTTCACTCTGAATGGACGGTATCAGCTTTAGTGGCACTTAAAGAGGAGCGCTCAGTCTGGCATTTGCGGCTTTTCTACAGAATAAAGTGTCTGAAAGTACAGTGCTGCAAGACATATTCCTTAGAAACGAGCAGCAGCTATGACAAAACCTGCGAGCATCTTCATGTGACCTTGGTCACTCTTATTGTAACACACACTCACACCCTGCTGAACAGATCAACTTAGATCACCAGAGATTTGCATGCTACTGCTGTTTGAAATAAGTTTTTTGATTAAGATGAATTATCTATTTAAGGAGTATTCATAACTACAGCAATGTTATTCCGTTCAGCAGGGCTCACATGAATACTGCACACAAACCCTCACACATACTCAGTATTGAAGCAGTGTTCTTCTTTCACTGTTGTTCTGGATAGTTCTGTAAGCAGTAGATGAACTCAGTAACAGATCTCATACAATGCATTAAAAAGAGGATCTCTGGGGGAGGACAAAATGTTCAGATGTGTGTCTTTTATTTTGTAATGTTTGGCACTAAATGTACAAGAGGTTTGAATCTTATGAATCAAAGTTTGTGTCTTACCCGTCCAATACTCCTTTGTTTTTAAATGGGACATAACATACACCGTTTCACCTAATCTCATGTTAATCTTGAGTACCTTTAGAGTAGTAAATACATCTTTCCGATTCTTTCCGGAAGAAGCCGAGCTCCTGGAGGCGTGCCATGAGCGGAGCTATACTGATGTTTCGTGTTCTTTCCATTAACATATATTCACTTATGTGCTGATTTCCAACAAATTTGCTGATTTACATGAATAGGGTCTTTAAGCAAACGATGTGCAAATCCAGCGTCGACCTGGGCCTTGTTTATAAAACATTCGTCACTCAAATGACCAGAACACATAAGCGCACTTGTTACACTCCGTTGCTGCCCCGGAAAAACAAACTGCATCCACTGTTCAGTAATGTTGGGTCCTTGGGGAAGCTGAACACGGTAAACTTTCCCTCACATCCAAAAATGCACTCATTTGGAGGCATTCTCGAACAAATCTTATGCAGCGCTGCCGACGAATTTCGTCATCTATAACTCCAAACCAAGCCATTATTGTGTTAGGCTGAATTCTTAAATTAAATGCTTGAGTTTTGTTAAATGAGTTTCAAATTTCAAATACTTAAGACCAAATTTGTCTCAATTTAGTACATGACCAGAACATATCTGCCTTGCAGAGTCATCGCTAGCTCTCAGTCTTGTGATTTAAGAATGCAACTTTCCTCTTTTTCCAACAATGACAGACTGCTGAGGAAATGGCACTCAGTAAATATTTACATGAGTGTAGGGGACCTTGATGAGCCACATTCCCGTCACATCCGGATTGATTTTGCCCTTCCTAGTGTCACAGGCACGACTGATGAACTGATGTGGAATCACAAAGGGCAGAATATCAACACTGCTTTGCACAACATTACATCTTAAGTTGTACAGACACACACAGAAATATTCCAGGACCAATATTAATTTTATGCATGTTTATTCATAAAAAAAAAAAAAAACATATTTTTATCACAACGACATGATAAACATCAAAATAATCCAGAAATGTATCAGTTGAAAATTTTTTATTCATATATTAATACTGTTGCTATTTGACAATCCTTATTTTTTAGGAAATACTGAAAATCGATTGTGTGGTTTTTCTGAAAAGAAACCAGACCTGTATTTAGATTAATATAGTGTCTAAAATGTAAATCAAACATGAAAAAATATTTTTAAGCTACCTTAATCTACGACAAATCACTGTGTTCTATCTGCTAGCATTTGACAAATCATTCTAATGCATCACAGACTTAAAAATACTTCATTTCCTGATTAAAAATATCTGACACCCTGTTGCTTTCAGCTTTTCCTCATCTATTCCAGAAATGATCGATCACATGTAATATGTACAGTACATGCCCAAAGACACACTTACAAACAGACAAAAACATCCATGCACTTTCAGACGAGCTTGCAAACACACAGACACACACAGCAACGGCACACAACTTTAACTGACACATAGACAGACATGCACACACATCCCAGCTCCCGAAACAAACATGACACAGCAGACAGAAGCCTGGGAGAGCTCACATGCACCCCTGGGAATTTCTGGGGTTAGTCTCTCTCTGATCTGACATGGGCCCATGATATCATGCTCATATCATATAGCACCCACAGGCCTTTACGAAACAGCTCACCAAAAAATGAAAATGAGCTGAAAATGTACTCGTCCTCAGGCCATCCAAGGTGTAGGAGTTTGTTTTTCACTGGAACAGATTTGGAGAAATTTAGCATTTAGCATCACTTGCTGACCAATGGATCCTCTGCAGTGAATGGGTGCCGTCAGAATAAGAGTCCAAACAGCTAATAAAAACATAACAATAATCCACAAGTAATTCACACCACTCCAGACCAGCAACGAATGTCTTGTGAAGCTAAAGCTGCGTGTTTGTAAGAAACACTTCCATCATTAAATCTTTTTAACTTTAAACTAGTCAAAAGATCAGTCCATAGTCCATAATAATGTTTTGGCTTGGAATCAGGGTTTGATCCATGCATATTTCTCTACTGGTTCAGACAACACAACTTTTTCCCTGGAGAAAGCAAAATTATGGATAGAGGACTTTTAGCCGAAAGCAACAGTTTGATATTAAAAGTCTTGATGATGGATTTGTTTTATTACAAATATGCAGCTTTTCACTTCACTTCACTGTTTGAACTCTCGTTCTGACGGCACCCATTCACTGCAGAGCATCCATTGATGGAATGCTACATTTCTTCAAATCTGTTCTAATGAAGAAACAAACTCATCTACATCTTGGATGGCCTGAAGGTGAGATACATTTTCAGCAAATTTTCTTTTTAGGGTGAGCTCTTCCTTTCAGAGTGGTGTTCTCTCGAACACTGCCTTGTGCAACGAATCGCTTGTCACAATGCATTTACATCCATATTATAGCCTTTAAGATGCACAGAATTAATAAAATATGACACATACAGTAACCCCTCAAGCTAGCAGATGCAATTCTGACGCAAAAGACCAGGCAGACAAAGATCAAACAATTGAATTAATATCAAACCTTTTTGACATTCCTGCCTTATAAATCAAAAGCAGGTTTTTCAGAAAAGCACAAAACATTTCTGGAAATATCCTCAAAGATCGCATAGGCATAAGAAAGAGAGTACAACCATAAGATGCCAGAACAATCTGAAGAAAACACAACCGTGCTGGTGTTGTGATGCCATCTGCTAAAATGTAGAACATGATCTGGACACGACTGGCAGGCAAACAGCTGGAACTTCTGCAGGAATGTTAATGGAATTTACTGACGTGACATTTAACGTCATCCAGGCCGAGTACAGTGCCGTGATCAGTGTTGTTGTTGTTGTGATGTTTCTTGTTGGAGCAGCGGCACAACCTGTATTTCATTACCTTGACAGACAAAAAGGAAGACAAAAAGATGCTGTAATTTTGTATTTGAAGGGCTAATTCTCTACAAAATGAAAATTATTTAAATCTTCAGTCTTTTGCTCACCAAAGCTGCATTTATTTGATCTAAAATACTGTCAAAACACTAATGTTTTTGAAATATTATTTAAATTTAAAATAAGTTATTTGTTTTAATATATTTTTAAAAGTAATTTATTTCTGTGATGCAAAGCTGATTTTTCAGCATCATTACTCCAGTCTTAAGTGTCACATGATCCTTCAGAAATCAATCTAATAAACTGATTTGAATGGCAGTGTATTTAAGCATGGCATGTTGGTTATGTATCAAGATATTTTTAGTGAATAAAAATACTACAGAATAATATTCTTCTACAGAAGAAAGAATGTCATGTGGGTTTGGGTCATGAGGCTGAGATAATTTTCATTTGTGGTTAAAATATTCCTTTAATAAAAATGTCCCCACACAAAACCCAACAGAAATATTTTTGACAGGACACAGCCATACAGATACAGCCATTTTATGTTCTAACTCTTACCTCATAAAGGTAGTCAAAAAGCTCCAAAATCGTAAGAATGCTGGCTCCAATGAACAGCCCCATCTGTCCTCCGATATCACCTAAAACACACAAACACACAGACTGAACATTTACATTTCTTGAAGAAAACCTGAGATGTGCAAAACGCATTGCCACAATTTTAAGGTGTTGCTATAAATTCACTAAAATGTTTTGGCTAATTTCTAGGTGGCTTCTTATACAAGTGTGTGATATTCTCTCTTTGGTTTTGAAATAAATTAATACTTTTATTCAGCAAGGATGCATTAAATTGATCAAAGTGACAGTAAATACATAATGTAATAAATGCTGTTCTTTCTATTCATAACAAAATCCTGAAAAATTGTTTCCAAATCAGCATATTAGAATGATTTCTGAAGGATCATGTGACACTGAAGACTGGAGTATTGATGCTGAAAATTCAGCTTTAAATAAATACATTTCAGCTTTTATTCAATTAAACTAAATAATTTACCTTTTTTAAATATATTAAAATAATTTGAAATTATAATAATATTTTCTGTACAATATACTGTATATATAGTGTTTACTTACCCAACAGACCGGCCACCTCATAGGCTTTCTTCTGCTCAATGGTTTCATAGTTCAGAGCCTCAAAGAACACGTCCAGCACTAGAACATTCTCCCTGACAGCAAACACAACACGGTTTAGCATGCTTTTGGTAATCCAGTTTGGCAGATTATCAATTCAAATTACACATTATCCAACACTTCTGTCTTTTTAGCACACTGTAGAACTGGTATCTACACAGTTATTCAATTAAGGCTGCAGTATGTAATACTTGATGCTCATGTGAGTTGCCAGATCAAGGACACACAACAGGAAAAAGTGATAAGCTTATAATGGAAATCAACAAGCTTTAAACTGTGATTTATTGCAGTTTTAATATGCCTCTGGTAACAGAGCATTTTAGATGGGTGCTGAGGCTTTTTAGGTCGGGCAGACCCTGCAATCTCTGATTCAGTTTAAGCTTTAAGTTGCTCATTTCCATGGCTGCAATACATTATTTTGTTCTGCCAACTGGCAACCGGGGCTATTGAAATCCTATTGAGTGAATTGGCAATGAGCAGAATCACACAGACCAAAACAAAAACAGCCATTCCGACACAGAACACACATTTCAGAGTGAAATAACTGGCTGTAGCATTGTGTTTCACAGCAATAAGTATGTGAACTAGTTCTAAACTCTAATTATCTGTAAACATGGCATTTTTATGCTTTAGTACAATCATAAATTACATACAGCACCTTTAAGAAATGTTCGAAACAGTCATTGTGATGGAAAACTGTATTTCAGCAAGGTAAAAATAGCACACTCACGTTATGTATTTCTCAGATTTGCTGTACTTCTTTGCGAGATATTTGACCGATGCTTTGCTGGGGATCTTCACGAAGGACATCTCTTTACTGTAGCGCGTGATGTTGCACGGAGTCTCACATGAGCAGTAGTCACTGTCCCTCTCCACCAGGAAATCTGTGCAACCAGAACAAGGTAAATTATAGCACTGTAAACATTAAAATCATGGCTCGTCTGAAGGATAGACTGTGTTTCTGACACTGATTCATGATAAAAGTTACTTACCTAGTGCTGGATGTGCACATTCTTTATATAGCACAGGAGTGCAGTACTGCGCATCACCTGCAGGGGCAGTACATGTCTAAGTTTAGTTTGCTCAAAAATCAATTCTGTCATCATTTTCTTAATTTTCTAAATTATCACCTTTTCTCAAAAGATGACTATTAAAACCATTTTTTTTCATTTAAATAAAGTTGAAATAAAAATAAATACTGGATGAGAAGTGGAAACATAGCAACTAATTGAAATAAATACATTCAAGTATGATTGATAGATAGATAGATAGATAGATAGATAGATAGATAGATAGATAGATAGATAGATAGATAGATAGATAGATAGATAGATAGATAGATAGATAGATAGATAGATAGATAGATAGATAGATGGATGGATGGATGGATGGATGGATAGATAGATAGATAGAAAGTGTGACCAAAAAAACTAATAAAAATAACAAAAGCACATAAAAGATTACTAAAATAAATCATAAGATCAAAACGTTCTTAACACACAGTCCTTCTCAATTCATAATAAGTTTTAAAAACCTCAAGCACTTCTTGTGCATCATAACAGAGTCCTTAAATTGCCCAGAGTTAAAATCCCACAATGATATATGTTAATTTAGCCTTCTGTAATCAACTAAATTAGATTTCAGTGCCAGTGGCAGTTTGACAGGAGCAGGTTTAATTAGGTTTCACTCGCTTGATCAACTTGACTTCAACGCAGTTGTGAACTCTGCTTTTTTTTAGAGGCACTGCTAGTATGTTAGAAATGTGACTGTTAAGCATAATTACAGCAACTGAAATCTAGATTGTGCACAATTATTAAAGACTTTAGGGTCAGTTTGAAGCATTTATGTAACATGAATTTACTGTCCCACTTTATAAACACTTCAAACCCTAAAAATGAACTTAGTCATTATGTCAAGTGACATAAGAAAAGGGAAGGATATAGACAATTTTTTTTCTTTATCAGATTTTATACTTTGTATTTATTAATATCTTTTATTTTTATGCTTTCTGTGTTGTCGTTTTTATAAACTTTAAGTAGGCTATATTTCTATAGATTGTATTATATAGCTTTTGTCATTTCAGTTTTAGTGTTCGTAACTTTAGTACTCTCAAACTATTTCAGTTAGTTGCTCTTAAGTTTTAGGTTTTCATCTAATATTTATATTTTATTTCAGTTTTATTCTCAATTATTGAAAAAAAACTTTTTTTTGTAATAGTTTTAGTTAACAACAACAACACTGACAGACATCATGTAAAGCATATTGACATTTAATTTCACAACACGGACAATAAATGGTCCACTATTTCACGGACCTGATGGACTCTTCTGAAGCGAATCATTACAGTAACTACAATATTAGAGTAAAGTGCTGTAAATGTAATGCTGGAATCATTGCAGTGCTCACCAGGCATATGCACCATGCGGCAGTTGCAGTTTTCCACCAGGTAGCGCGTCTCGCAGTCCGTTCGACAGGCGCTGATGCTGTACACTTTAAAGTAGTCTGAGCTCGGCGGGGTTGACTTGCAGCTACCCCACGGAGCAGGGAGATACACCAGCTGAAAAAGAAATAGTACTAGAGAGTAAAGAAACAACAAACACAAATATATAAAGCATGTATTAATGTGACACTCACTCGCTGCTCTTGGCAAGAAACGAACGTCTGGAATCCTGGTGCGACTCCGAAACCAAACTGATCTATAAACGCAGGCTCGTCCTGACTGTGAATCTGAACTTTGATTCCCGCCTCAAACGACGAGTCCTCTGTGAGAGAAAACGAGAGCGTGAGCGGAAGGATATACAGTAGGAGTAGTGTGCATCTGGGGTTTTCCTCACCTGTCTCTCCCCACACAGGTAAATATTCGTCCTGCTGAATGTCCAGCATGATCTCCAGGCCGTTTCCCATCCCTCCCTTCACGCTGATCAGCGGCGCACCGGTGTCACCCGAGTTAAAGGTGTAACACTTCCCGTAACGTGTGAACACCTGAAACACACCAAAGAAAACTAATGTAAGACTTTTATAATAATGTTTTGTTTCTGAATGTGTTGTTTATTTCTACTGGGCCAGGGCTTTGGAAACAACACAAGTACTAGATTGTTAATTTGGTGTACTTCTTACACAAAAAAATATTTTATTTTGCAAAATGAAGATAATGCGAGAAATGCTTGCATGTGGAAAAGTCAGCTTAGTTTATGAGGAACACTACCTCTACCTCAACAGATGGTTTATGTATCACTGTAACTAAAATATGTATACATTTTATTTAATATATTTGGTAGCTATTTTTAAATTGCCGTTTGAGGTCGGTGAGTCTCTTTTGCTCATGAAGGCTGTATTTATTTGACCAAAAATACAGTAAAAATATTGCAATATTTTGAAATATTATTACAAATTAAAATAACTGTTTTCTATTTGAATATATTTTAAAATGTAATTTATTCCTGCGATGCAAAGCTGAATTTTCAGCATCATTACTAAAGTCTTCAGTGTCACATGATCCTTCAGAAATCATTTGATGCTTAATAAACATTTTTATTGTTATCAATGTTGAAAACATAGACGTGGCTTGACATTTCAGTTTGTGGGTTAGCAACCCCACCAAAAAAGTTGAGCTGATTAATATTTGAGCATTTATTTGAAATAGAAATCTTTTGTAACATTACACATATTTACTGTCACTTTTGATCAATTGACAAATATTATGTTTAGATCATGAGACAAATAAATAATGATTTCTACTCAAGATTTTTGATTGCTTTTGCTTCCAGACCCTGATATTATATTACATATTACATTACCCGAAACAGTGACAAAAGTCATTTGCATACAAATATTAAAATGTATTAATGTTTCCATAATGTTTAATCCTCCAGCTTCACTTTATTATTGCTGTCAGAAAAGACACGCAGCCTTACTAAAATGATCCGAATGAAATAAAGAGGTATTACAGGAGTTACATGAGTAGCAATTCTAGTAAAACGCTCAATTATTGAAAACTGACATGAGACATAAACAATGAGAGAGCAGGAGAGGAATAAAAAAAAAGAAAAGTTCATTGTAGACCTGCTGAGAGTTATTAAAGGGAGACGGTTCCTATGGAAACAGAGATCCAAGTGTGTGAAACACGGAAACACTCGCACAAACACACACCGCACTCGGCCCTCTCGCTGTGTTCTCTGTGATTCGTTAATTAAACATTTAAAGCGTTTCAAGACATTTCTCTTTGAGCACGACTCCATCTGTTTGACTGTGGTGAAAACATAGTGGGAGATCCTGAGAGGTTTCCTGTGACCCGTCAGTCCTGCGTCACGTGATTTTATTTTACAGCAAAAGGGACTTTCAGAAGCATTAAAGAAATTGTACTGATGGTCCTCGGCGAAAAATTAAAAATAAATAAATAAAAACATTCTGTCTGCCCCTTAAGTGCGTTGGCCCACCTGGAAAATGCCCGATATGTCCGATTGATTACTAATCCATCCCTGCACAACATCCTAAAAATATGCACAGATGTATACCAACATCTCACTATAGCAGATAACTAATGTAAATCATCCTGCAAAAAAACAACAACTATTATCTAAGATCATCTAGCCTTGCCAAACTGAACCGGCTTCTCTTTGGCTAATTTTTCGAAGGTTAGTCAGCTATAGGCAAGTTTGGGAAATCAGCTTAACCAGCACAAACCACCATGGGTAGTTTTGTTCATCAGGACGGGATGAGATATGTCATCTATAGCCACAAACCCTGTAGAATTTCTTTCCCCTTCCAATCAGTCCGGCTGCCTGAATCATGGCTATGCGTGATATGAGAGACCTGTGCGCTGCAGGAGCTGAGGAGAAATCATTAAACAGCAGAGAGAAAGATAGATGGAGGACACTGACAGGCAGAGAAACAAACTGATATAAATGATCATGTTCTCAGGCTGATAAATTGAAAACAAGACACATTGCATTCATTGAACATTGCACAGGTAAGCATCGCTCACATCTGAAAAATGCAAACTGTTGCATCAATTATTGCATCAGCATAGCACGCTAAAAACATTAGAAAAATGCCAGTTCCTTATTATTTTGTCACTTCCAACTTTTTAATGTACGTCTGAAAAGCATTTTAATGGGCTAATTGTGTTAAAGATGCATAAATTAGTCAGTTAGTATTTGATAGCCTGTGCATTTCTCACTGGTCTTTATTCTTCATGTAAACACCTCCCCTCCCCCTCCACCAGCATCATCCGCTCTCTCCTTCGGCAAACACTCTGGAGTCCAATTAACTATCATGATTAACTGTAAACATCATTTACGTGGGGTGGAAGCACAGACAGCATGCAAAGGCACTTTAATCACTGTCTCATTACCATGTGAGATTATTCATTGCTAATTAATTTATTCATCTGCGACTGAAGATCTGATAATATTGACTTTAGTTTTTAAAGAAGTCTCTGTGCAGGAAAAAAGGAGTGTGTGATTTTGACTAGTATTTTCTGGTTTCTCTTATGCTGCCAATGCTGCGTTTATCTGATCAAAAATACAGCAAAAAAGTTACATTTTTAAATATTTTTACAGTTTAAAATAACCGTTTTATATTTGAAAATATTTTAAAATGTAATTTATTTCTGTGATACAAAGCAGAATTTTCAGCATCATAACTCCAGTCTTCAGTGTCACATGATCCTTCAGAAATGATTCTAATATGCTGATTTGATTTGCTGCTCAAGAATAATTTCTTATTATTATAAATGTTGAAAACAGTAGTGCTGCTTCATATTTTTGTGGGAACTGAGATACATTTTTTTTAAAGATTCTTCAATAAACAGAAAATTCAAGAGAACAGATTTTGTTTTGTAACATTCTACTTGTCTTAACTGTCACTTCTGGTCGATTTAATTAATCTTTGCTGAATAATAGTATTAATTTTTTTAAAGAAAATATTTCTGCCCCCAATTTTAGAATGGTAGTGTATAAACATAAGGCAAATTCATCATAAATTAAATTATTAAAAAATATATATAATTTTCCCCCCCACCATGTTGTAGAAAGAGTCCATATCATGCTAATTTTTGGAAGTTACAATTTCAAATAAAGAGACAATTTATTTTATTAATTTATTAAAATGTTATTTATTATTACAATTATTGTGCACAAAATGTGAGTAGACAACTAAATATTACATTTTGAAATAATTAAAATAATTTAAGAATGATAATTAAAATAGCTTTTTACTACAATTCATGAAATATAAATTCAACAGAGTAAATAAAAATTATGATAGAAATTATGGATACAGAAGATTAAGTCAAGGCCTCTAACAGGCCAAAAAATAAAATAAAATAAATAATAATAATAATATTTGATGTTTTTTAAAGAACTTGCTACTTCAATTAAAAAAAAAAATGTTTTAATAGGTCACATGACAAAAACATAAGATTTATGCCTCCAATGAAAAAACACCACCAAGCGCAGCCTATTTGTGGAAAGCGCCAAATAAAGCTGTTTGGAGAGTATATAAACAGCATTTCAAGGCCAATGAAGCAAACAATTCCCCTCCCAGAGCGAAACCCATCAAGCATTTAATTGTAGCTACACAGAGCTGAAAACCACAAAATAGAGCTGGCTGGCCATGAAGACAGACCGAGGAGAGCCATCCCTCAAACTCCATTAACAATTACAAAAAAAGAGTCTGGTGCTATTCACTGTGCTATTTTTTCCCAAAGCACTGAGTCAGTAAAGACCGAGATAAAGAATAGACTGTCCCAGGCACTCTCTCACACACATCACACCAAATCTAGTATTTAACACTGACCTATTTTAAAGGCTGAAGGGTATTTTGAACCTGTAGTGGGAGTTTAAAGCAGCCTGGAGCAATCGCAATTTGTAGGCTTTCTTCAAAGCCTGGCATGGAAGATGAGCTACAGTCATCGGGGAATCAGAAACATGCAGAGGTTTCGGGAGAGTCTTTGCTCATCAGGGAACTTCTAATG
Source organism: Carassius auratus (assembly GCF_003368295.1). NCBI lineage: Eukaryota > Metazoa > Chordata > Actinopteri > Cypriniformes > Cyprinidae > Carassius > Carassius auratus. The sequence continues at coordinate 294,063 of NW_020526107.1, forward strand.
CTGTTATACAAACATTTATATTTAGAGAAGGAAAAATCCCTGTACAATATGCTCATGTTGGCATTTGAGTAAGTAGGGCATTATCACCAATGCACACACACGCACGCACGCATAAACACACATAAAAGACTTCAGATGCTTCAGACGGGGATGTCGCCATGGAAACTTGGAGAGAAACGTGGTTGCATCACCAAAGCAACCTTTTCATCAGCGTGGTCCTCACAGTGTCATAGTGAACTCTTGCTCCAACGCTCGTTTTCAGTAATGAGCTGCTACTCACATCTGCTCTCATCGCTTACAGTTAAACAGTAAGCTTTGAGTCACTGGCTTCACAGACACAGAAAGTACTGTAGCAGTGGTTTCGGACGGCAGTACCATGGTACACTGATATATATACCATGGTATTTCATGATTAGCACATGCATGTATCTTTTATTACATGCAAGGGAAGTAAACTGTAAAAATAATTTTTCATGGTTGTAAATAAAACAAGATTATTGGAGTAGGTTTTACAAGAAAATTTTAGACGCTTGTTTACTGCATGGGATGTTTTTTTTTTAAGGTAGTTGCGACTTTTTCTTACAATTTAGACTTTTTTCTTTGTAAATCTGAGTTTATATCTTGCAATTTAGACTTTTTCTCGCAATTCTTTGTTTATATCTCACAGTTCAGACATTTGACTCATGATTTTTATTTTATATCTCATAATTCTGCCTTTTTTTTTGCAGTGTTAAGTTTATATCTCACAGTTCAGACTTTGCCCCTCACAATTCTGAGAAAAGGGGCAGAACTGAGAAGTGTAAACTCAGAATTCACAGAAAAAAAGTGTTTTAAAAAATGTTTAATAATTAAAAAAATTTCACTTTCTTTGTGATTTTTTTTTTTTTTTTTGCTAGTTCCAAAGTAAACATACACAAATGTGTTTGAAAGACTTCATGGAATATGCAGATTTTTTATTTTTTTATTTATTTTTGGTGAACAAAACGTTTTTATCTGATATGATTCACTGTGAAAAGTCTAAAATAATAAATATGTATGTTTTGCATGTTTACATCTTTTAAAGAAACAAAGGTTCTGCTTCTGCTTTGATGGATAAGAAAGTTGCTCAAATGGCACATTTTTCAGATTATGCGTCATAATAAAATTTCAATGCACTTCTGCTCACACAACAGCTGTTGCTCTGCACGCAAACATCCTTATAGTTGAGCTCTGGTTGTGCCATGTTGCTAGACACATAAAAGAAAACAATATTTTCTTTGGTCCTTTCTGTTAGTGTTGCGAAATGAAAGCGATAAAACAACTCAGCAGCACAATGGGAACCCTGGGAAATCTCGAGAACTACAAACTTGATCCCAGCAGCGTAAATGATTGGACTGTCAAATATCACACCCCAGCATTTGGCTGAAACCTAGAAAAAGCCTGCAGCGCTCCGTGAGAGATTCGCATCAAATAAATACACCAGGGCTGCAGAATGGACTTGAAAAAGGAAAAAGAGCTCAAAGAACTTTATCACTGTGTATCCCTAGAGAGCCTTACCACGCTGAAGTCTTCAGGGCGACACGGTGAACCTCTGAACTGACAGGAGAGCAGCATGTCTTTTATATCATGTCCGGTTCTATTATAGAACTCCCACATGTTGAAGGGACGCGGCTTGAAGGAGCGAAAGTCTGCTTTGCTCTTGAGAACCTCCATCACGCTTTCTTCAACCAGGTGAGTGTCCCGTATCTCATGTCTATAGAGACAGACAACAAAAAACCAGAGGAACATGAGAGCACACTCTTAAAAATAAAGGTTCTAAATAGGTTTTATTGCAGCGATACCATAAAAGAAGCATTTTTAATTCCCACAATCACCTTTCAATGAACAGTTCTTAAAAGAACCATTGTTTCTTAGTGTGAAGAACATTTCACTTTTCCACTTTAGTGCACTGAAGAAGTTCAGTGGATATTAAAGGTTCTTCTGGAACTTCACTTGGCTTTTATTTTAAGTGTTAAATTTGTCAAAATGCATTTTTTTAATCTGGTTTTTATTAAGGGGATCCCTGCTGATAGTCTAATGTGGTCTGTAGCTGTCCACCAAACCAGTTTGCACGGATCAGGATGGTCGGGTTTTATGGTTTCAGAGCAGTTTTGTCAGCTGGTCAACATGGGAGACCAGCTAAACCAGTTTAAACCAGTCAAGGCAAGCAAACTTTAGCCTGGTTTAAGCTCTTAATTTCAACAAGGTTTTTTGTTAGTTTTATTAATTGTTAAAGTTGGCAAGAAAATGAAATTCAAATCTAATTTCAAAATGCATCTTATTCATCCTTTTATGAAATATTTATCCATGCATATGTTTTCTATGTTCGTTTTTGTTTTTTATTTAACTCATAATTCTTAATCGAAATGCCATAACTCAATCAACGTTGTGAAAAAAAAATCTTCTTTTGTGTTCCACAGATAAAAAAGGGGCAAATCAGGGTTTTATCATTAACTAAAACTATTAAAAATCTTTTTGTTAACAGAAATAAAGCTGAAATAAATGACAAATATACATAAGATGAAAAACAAAATTAAGTTCAAATTAAAGTGAAAATACAACAAATATGAATAAAAACGATATAAAATAATACTAAAATAACACTAGGATGTATGTCACATTATCAAAATAAAAATAAAAAGATATGTTGCAAAATTCTTCTTCATCTTTGTTTGTGTTCCACAAAAGAAAGGAAAGTTTGAGTAAACGATGGCAAGAGGTGCTACACAGATAAAGAAATGTCAAATTTAGAAGCGAACTCTAGGTTGAATCTCAGTTTGTCTACACTCAGCTGAGCTCAAATAATGGCACAATTTCATTATTTATTTTATGCCTTTCCCTGGATGCAGCAAAGCTGTGCATGTTCTATTCAGCTGTCCTTTCAGGAAGATGAAAATATTCAAGGTTAATTCTCTGTAAACATGTCAAAAAGTGCCACACTGGACTGAATACAGAATAAAACTGAGAAAAAGAGAGATAGTGTGTGTGTGTGTGTGTGTGTGTGTTTGTCAGAGTGCAGGAGCACTTGGAATGCAGAAGCAGGCATGACTGAAGTCCAATTCAAACCCACATCACATCACTTCACAGCTGCCGGGTGTTACAACACTGCAGTAACTCAATCAAGACTTCCTAATGCCAGATGGAAGCTGATATTGATGCTTATGCCAAAGATATCATTTTACTTAAATATTTTGCCATTGGAGTGGCACCTCCAGTAGAGATCCATGTCATCTGACGTTACACTGTCAACGTGTCACACTCAAAAATATAGGCTCTTTATTGGCATTTATGGTTCAGTAAAGAACCTTTAGCACCTAGTGAACCTTTCCATTGGATAAAAGGTTCTTTATATTGGAAAAACGCTCTTTAGATGATTAAAATCCTCTTAAAGGAAAGGTTCACCCCCCGGTCCTCAATGATGTAGATGAGTTTGTTTCTTCATCAGCACAGATTTGGAGAAATTTAGTATTACATCACTTGCTCACCAAAGGATCCTCTGCAGTGAATGGGTGCCGTCAGAATGAGAGTCTGAACAGCTGATAAAAACATCACAGTAATCCACACCACTCCAGCCCAGTCCATCATCTTGTTAAAAAACTGCATGTATGTCACAAAAAATATCTTATTGATGATTTTATTGAATTGTTTCTGGCAAACATTTGAGTCCTACATCAATAATATTGTTTTCTCCAGTGAAAAAGTTGTCTTGTCTGAATCAGGAGAGAAATCTGCACATATCAAGTCCTGTTTTAAAGCCAAAACAGTTCACAACAAATACATATATTGATGGGTTTTGATGTGAGGGGTGGATTTTTTGTCTGAAGGAAACGTTATTGTGGATTAGTGACCTTTTGGCCAGAAGTGATGATTTAGAGTTGAAACACCTTAATGGTGGATTTGTTTTTTACAAACATACAGCTTTTAATTTCACAAGACATTCACTGATGGACTGGAGCGGTGTGGATTACTTGTGGATTATTGTAATGTTTTATAAGATGTTTGGACTCTGATCCTGACGGCACCCATCCACTGCAGAGGATCCATTGGTGAGCAAGTGATGCAACATTTCCCCGAATATGCATCTGTTCTAATGGACACAAATCTTAGATGACATGAGGGTGAGTCATTTTTCAGCAGATTTTCATCTTTGGGTGAACTAATCACCGAAAGGCTCTTTTATGGAAGGAACAATGGTTCTTCTATGGCATTGATGCAACCCCCCCCCCCCCCCCACCCATTGGAAGCTTTACTTTTAAGAGTGCACTTTCCTCAATTAAAAAATGAACAATAATCATACTGCTTCTTTCAATTTGCCAGAAAAGCACTTAGGATGAAGAGGCAGGAGTGACAGATATATATACGATACCATGACTTCAGCATCATGGACTCCCCAGAACTCTGCTTTTTCATTTCCGTTTCTCAAGTTCAATAAAAGCACCCTAAACATTTACGCTCCAGTGTGATTGTGCATTCTTCCGGGGAATACGGGATCATAATCTACTGAGCGAGTGACTCATGCTCATTATTAAAACTTCACCACAGCCCCTCGACTGATACACATTCACCAACCTGGAGTTCAGCAGTGCCAGCAACTCGCCCGTGTGGTACAGATCGTTGCGTGTGATCCTGCTGAAGCGGATAGAGTTGAGATTGCAAATCGTCACTGCTGGGAAAACCATCATGGGCGTCGTGATCTCATCCAGCTTGGTGACGTGAGGGTACTCCAGGTAGAACTGAATCCGGTCGATGCAGACGTACATGAGGAAGGTCAGTGAGCTGAGGAAAAACACAACCCAGAGGCAGCACTTGGCCGTGATCTTCTCATAGGAGAAGATATGAGAGATGCCGTGTAGAGTCGAGGTGTGAGCGAACACTTGGAGAGGAGGCGGCTGGTCGTAATCAATGTCCATAGGTTCCACTTTAAGATCCATCACTGATGTCTTCATCACACAGTTCTTAAAGCTGTGAAACTCTTCCTGAGATGTTAAACACAGAGGGACATGTTTTACTTCAGTAGTTCTTGTGATCATAAGTGAGACATCCTTCAGCAAAGATGTCATCTTGGGATGAAACTATTAAGCTAGGCTGGAAACTATTATTGGTTAATAGTCTGTGAAACGCAATGAAATGTTCTTTACACTGGCAATAACAGCTGTTTTATTTTGAATTAACTTTTTGGCATTTTCAAATATGCGAAATAAAAATGCGAAATAAAAATTTGGCATTTTCATCTAATATTATAGGTATATATTAGCATTATGAATCTATTAAATATTTTATTTTAGCCTTATTTCCAAGAATTTTTGGAAATAAGATTTTGAGGTTAGATAATTTTAATTAATCTAGTTATAGTTAACAATAACACCACTGATAGTGAATAAAGCTATTATGTGAAGCAATCTGCCATTATATTTCACATCAAAATAAATGATCCTGTTCGCTATATTTTAAGTTTTGCATTTAATATTTATATATTATCATAACTTTATTTTAATTAACAAATGCAAACTAATTTTGAAACTATAAGAAGTGAAATGAGTAATTATCAAACAATACCAGGGGCCTTCAGCAGGGTGCCTGCCAATTATTTCGCTGTAGTAAAAATGTAATAAATTTAAAACATAACATGCAAGTATAAGACTTTGTACGTCAATGCTTCTTCAAACACCTAGAGAGCTTGTAAAGGGCAATTTGCTGCCAGCGCCAAGTTCCCAATAGCATTTAATTATAGTCTACAGATCAGCTGACAGGAAAATCTCATAATCAGAACAACATATTGCAACCCGAAATCAAACATGCTTGCATAAGGACAATTAAAGCATCTTTTTTTTTTTTTTGGCATTCCTTTGTGACATTTTTTTTCTTCTTCTCATTAACACACACAGACAGTCAAAGCGAGCGACAGAGACTGTAGAGCAGCGTCACTTGTAGCGCACGAGCGTTTACCTGAAGCACCTCAGAAAGATGCTGGACCTGAAATGCGATGCAGTTATCAGACCATTGCTCCGGCGTTCGTGCAGAAACCAGCCGATCCCGCCGTCCAACCGACAGACTGATGGAAAGCCATCTCTGTGTTAAATAATGATTCGTGCATGCGCTGGATGCTCTCGTGTGACGTTCCTGAAGCACTAATGGAGGAAGCCAAGGATCGTGATTGTGTGAAAGAGAGAGAGTGTGGGTGAGTGGGTGGGAGTTTTGTGGGCGTGAACACAGAATTATTTATCCAGTAGACTATAAGAAAACGTACCAGAATCGTATTACCGTGTTTTGGACATGTACGATGGTTATGCCAGGTTTTCAGAAGAACAAGTAGCTACCTGGGAATATCATAAATGCCATGACATCCAACGTACTGCGACTTTACCATATATCAGATGGTAATACTATAACATTGAAATCTACCCTATAGGGTACATCAGAGTAAACAATGGCACTACAATTGTACATCTAAAACATTATGGTAGTATCATGGTACTTTTTGTGTACATTTTTGTAAGTATAGCCTATTTTGTTTATTGGTCGTATACCATGGCACTGTAATACCATAGTAGCAATTCAGTACCATAGGTATATGGTATTATAGAATGCTGTTATTATCATGGTACTTTTTTTGTCATGTTTTTGTAATGCTGTAGCCTGTTTTGCTTATTAGACATCATGGCAATAATACCATGGTATGCTGTTATGTACTTTACCTTGGAGTATGTAAATACCATGGTGCAGTGCATCAATATAGTTATTCAGTACCATAGTACAGTATATGGTATTTTATAGAATAGTACCATGTTAATACCATGGTAATTTTTTAATGAGTTTTGTTAGTATAGTAGACTTGTTTATTGAACATGTACAATGGTAATAATACCAAGGCATTATATGTAGGACGGTACCTTGTGTATTATGTAAATACTATGGTGCATGAATATAGTAATTTACTTTATATAATACCATGGTACTTTTAGGCTACATTTCTGTAAGTAGAATCATATTCTGCAGCTGTTGTTTCTGCACATGTACAATGGTAATTCCATGGTATAAAGTATCATAATATTTAGGCACTATATATATGATACTTCACAGAATACCATGTTACTACCATGGTACTTTTGAGTACATTTTTATCTATGTATCTATGTAGAATGTATCTTCGTACATGGTTTTAATAAAGTTAAGATCAAGCACTTCCAGCAGCTTTTTTTTATTATATTATATTATATTATATTATATTATATTATATTATATTATATTATATTATATTATATTATATTATATTATATTATATTATATTATATTATACTATATTATACTATATTATATTATATTGTTCTCAATACAAGTTTGAGCCAGTATACCAGTTTAAAAGAGGTCTGACCATAGCATGACATCTTTGGTTAAATGGCCACATATGATAGCATTGCTGCTAAGTAAATATTCATTACTTGAGATTAAATATAAATGGCACATTTTCTGAAGTGCATTCAGGGTGAAATGCTCACATCACTCTGTCAGGTTTTTGGGTCTGCATATGTGATCACACACACACACACACACACACACACACACACACACACACACACACACACCACAATCTCACAAACTCAAAATCTGTCTGATGTGATTAAGTCAGGAGAAAGAATGACATTATGTTATTCTATCATTCCATAAAACAGAAGCACTGTATGGTCAAATACTGGAGTTCATTTAATTGCTTTATTTCCAGAACAACCCCTAATGCACCTACATGCACCTCCTATAAAACACTTGTTCTCTGACACAAATGCATCCTATGTTTTTGCTGCCTAAGCCTGATATTACATACATGCCTAATATTCCCAGAGCGCTTTTGCTCTAATATATGATTACACTACACCTATTTCTCTCTGCTGTGTACTGGGCAGACTTTGGTAATGCATGTGGCTGGTGAAGGCAAAATTGATTTATTTTAAAAGACATACGTTATTGTTGGTCGAAGCAAGAGCCTACTGTATTTTTATCATAGAATTATAGCTATACAACTGATTGCAGGAGGAACTAAAATATATATCAAACTCAAACATCAACATAAAATCATAATCGAACCTGTTAATTTTCTTTATTACATGTTTCTGGTCTTGTTCTTAATGATGTATTAGTGTACATGTTATTAGAAACAAATCTGATAAAGAAATCATTTAATTTTTTTAAAAATCTGTTTAAAAAAATCCAAACTATGGCAAGCGTATGAAATTATTTATTTGCAAATCAGTTATGTACAGCACAGTCGAGATCTGTGACATGGGCGGAGTCAAATGAACAGATGAGGGCGGGGTCACAGAGTCTCTGGTGTCTTCATTAGCCCAGCTTCCACTGAGCAAATCAGCAGCATTATTCAAACCTGAGACCCGTGTGAGGAGGTACAGAAGGGACAGACTACAGAGCTAGATAAGCTCTGTCTAGTAATGGCCAGATGGATGCTGGTGGTGGGAGGAGCTAACCTCAGCCCTGCCTACCCTGGGGGCCCCCATGCTTGCGTCGACAAGAGCCCAGGAGAGTCTCCAGAGCCAGCTTCACGAAGGCCTGGAAATTATTGCTTCTCTCCCTTCGGCTGTCCTGTGAGGGGAAAGACACAAAGACAGTTAGCTACCTTGACTGGAGACATACAGCAAAGTGCAATAAAATCCAGTTATGCCTGAGAGCAAGATCGAAATGTGCAATCTTCTCTCTCATTTGTGTCAAGATATTGTATAATATTTCTCCCATACACCTGATATTATTTGACACTTTATTCTATTGTAATAAATCAGAAAAAGTCAAACATTTACTTTCATAAGCCATAAAAAGCATTTTTGCATTTCAGATATTTGCAGTGTAATTTTTGCTTGTATTTCATAGGTACAGTTGAAATGCCTTTTTATCTCACTCTGTGCTGTTGTCAGTTTTTACCTCCTTGCTTTTTGGCATCATCTCCTTTCTGATCACCTTTCTTCGGCTGCTCCTTAGGACTCTGAGGTTGCTACAGCGAAAAATAAATAAATAGATCCATAAAATTAAATCTCAAAAGAAATCATTTAAAGATCTCAGTTATCCCAACTAATAGTATTTTCTAAGAGCGTTTTGAAAATCTTTATGTCCGAATGTTGTCTGAATATTTAAAAAGACCGGTATTAATATTTAAAACCTTTTTTTTTCTCGGTTATGTAAGAGAAAACACTGAGAGAATGTTCCGTTTATCATTGTATAAACATCAAAGGAATGTTACCTTTGAATGTTCTTTATATATTCTGAAAGAAGTAATAATAAGATTGAAAGATTGTTCCATCAACAACGTATTAATAATGCTTTTGTATGAACATTGTTAAAGACCAGACAACTTTAAATAAACCTTTTATTAATATTACTGGAAGAACTTTTAAAGTTCAAAGTTATTAGTCATAAGGTGATAAAAACGGTTATTTCGGAAGATGCTCTAATTGTTTCACAAACATTTTTTTTTTAATTTCTTGATTATGTAAACATTAGAGTAAACATTAAGAGAATGTTCCATTTATCATTTTGCAAACATTATAGGAATCTTACTTTTGAACGTTTCTCTGCACATTCTAAAACAAGTAATAACATTTAAAAAAAAATTTCAGAAAAAAAGATGTTCCATGAATCTGTGCCTGTCATTAAACATTAAATGAACATTCTGTGAAAACTGGAAGAATGTTTAAAGATCTCATTTAACCAAGCGAATAAGAATTTGTTTCAAGAATGTTTTGCTAATGTTCCAATTAAGTTAAGAAAATGTTATTTCGGAATGTGCTCTAAATGTTCTCAGAACATTTACAATCAACCAGTTTTTTTTTCTTTCTTTCTAATGCAAATGTCAGAGAAAACATTAAGGGAATGCTCCATTTATCAGTGTGCATTCATTTTAGGAACAGATCTCTGAATATTCTGAAACAAGTAGTAAGTTTTTTTTTTTTTAATTCAGAAAAGAAATGACATGAACAATGTTTAAGGTTTTGGTACTGACGTTTTGCAAATGTTATCAAAACCCAGAAAACTAACATTCTATTAATGTTACTGGAAGAGCATTTATTTGTTTGTGTGTTTGTGTTTTTTATTTTTTATTTTAGAGAACCTTGCCAGAACATTAGCCAAAATTGACATTGGCTGATTTTGAACAGGCATTATAAATTATGCATGTTTAACTTTCCAACATGTGCAATGGATATGCTGTGGGCAATTTTTCTATTTTACCTTGGTGGTGGATTTCTTGTCCGCCTTGTTACCTGTTAAGTGATAAAACATTCAGGACATTACTTTTTGCATGCCTGGTTTAATTTATTACTAATATTTCATGACATTTTTGCATATTACATATCATATGAAATCATTAAAAAAAAATATTAAGCATATTTCATGCTTTGCTTGAATATCTACCTTTTGTTCCAGGCATTTTGGCTGCGCTCCAAAGTCCTTGTGTCCTTTTAGAATAAGCAGTGCTGAGCCACTGGTGCAGCCCTCATTTATGGCCCCGGCCACTGAATGACTCCATCTACGGGCCCCCTTCGGGAAAGAGCTTCAGGAACAAGCAAAGAGCCCCGTCAGCTGTGCCTCTGCACTGTCCTGCCATGGGGCTCTGCTGAGCTCAGGTGAAATCACAAGTGTGTATGTATCTTTTGTATAGTTAATCTTTTTATTTTGCTGAACACAGATTGATGGTTTGCTCCCACAGCCTTTCCCTCAACGCAGATATATTTACTAATTTTGGAATTTTAATATTACAGTTTAATATTTAGGACGAAACTGCAGGCTAACAGACTCTGATCTACTAGTTCTGATAAATTATGTTTATTTTACCTGGACAATGTTGGATCTTCAGTATTTACAAGAAGTGACTAAGAATTGTATTGATATGCACAAAACAAAATGTTTAGACTTATCCAAACCTGGCACAAAATAATCTATTATTTTTTGTTGTTTTAGAAAATAATGGAATCTCTGTGGTTAATACCATGCTTTTAATTATTAGTCACATATTTAGACAATTATGTTTATAACACGCTGCAGTGACGTCATTACGCAGATCAGCTGATGGAAGGGCGGTTCTGTCACGTGATCACGCCAGTCCCAGAATGACAGACAGAATGAACCGGTGAGAGTCTCGCACGGTAGGTATCCTTTAAATACAAAATGATTCATTACATTGTGTTTCAGTAAATTCAACCCATTCAGAAATTGTTATTAGCGAGCCACAGGGTGACTGACATGATTTTTTGGGGGAGGTTGTAAGTCGGTGTGTAACGGCTGTTGTTGTTAGCGTCCCTGCTAACTGGGCTAATGTGTCAAAACATTGATTTTAAAATTATTTTATGCTGTGCATAAATACAAATCATTTTGTTATTATATGTTTCTTATAAACATTGTGTTTACGTTAACTTAGTCATGTTGCATTGTGCTAGTGTGTTGGATTTTTGTGCTATTTGTACATTAATCTGGATTAATAAGAGTTTTTCTTTATTTGTCAACAAAATATGGGTTAGGATTGTTAATTTGTGCATTTAAGGTATTCATAAAATACGTTTAACTTTTTTTTTAACGTTTGCATGTTATAAAGGTGACAATTATTTCATTCTGCTTTTCAAAGAAATCAAGACATTAATAAAATGCTATTATTTTATAAAAATGAAATATAAAAACAATTATATAAACGTGGTCAAGTTAATTAAACGTAAATATTTGCAGATAACATTTTAACATTTTGTTTTAGTAAAATGACAATGCAAAAGCCAAATATTTAACTTTGAAAATTTTTTTTTTACTTTCCTCTTAATAATATTACAAAGAATAGTTTAGTTATACTATATAAATGGATTTTTACACATAAACAAACAATCTTATTTATTATATTTAGAATCTCTCATAAGAGAATCATCGTATTTGGGGGTTCTTAGCATCAAAAATTGTGAAATCTTTTAAATTACATTGTTAATTGCATTTATTGTTTATAATTAGGGTTACTTGTGCTATTTTGTCCCTCATGTAATGTTTTTAACAACAGTTACATAAAGAAAAATTCTCAACTGAACTGAATTATAATGCTTTAATATCTTTATCTATTAACCCCCCCCCTCTCTCTATATATAGATATATATTGTTTTCATTTTTTTCTACAACAGATTTGTGTCTCCTGCAGTCCTTGTGTTTCCTGCATCTCCCAGTGTTTGTGGATCTCATGGCTGCTGTTTGGCAGCAGGTGCTGGCAGTGGACGCAAGGTGTGTGCAAGATTGTCATTGTAATGCGACTCCTTGTATATGTATTTTGATATGTGTAGTGCCTAATCATTTGTTATATTATTCTCTATTTTTTGTCTTTCTGTGTCTTTTTGTCTTCTTGCTCAGGTACAATGCTTACCGCACACCTACGTTCCCCCAGTTCCGCACGCAGTACATCCGGCGGCGTAGCCAGCTGCTCCGTGAGAATGCCAAGTGTGGTTTTGAGCCGGGGCTGCGCAGGCAGTATCTGCGTCTGCGCAGTCAGTTGCTCGCCTTGCGTTACGGGCCCCTGTCAGAGCAGAGCAGCTTCAGAGCCAGCAGTGTGCGCAGTTCCCGCACCACACTGGATCGCATGGAGGTTAGGTGCATTCAGAAACAGGGAAAAGGGCTAGAGAAATGCAAATAAGAAGTTCTGGGTTGAAATAAGCCCCAGAAAAAACAGAGAGAGGGCAAGATCAAACATCTATATAGTCCTTGATATAAATAGCAATCCAGATCCAGGTCATTGTGTGTTGTGTGAGAGCTGCAGAGCATGTAGATTGCGAACTCTTTTGTTCATGATGGATTTTATGTTGCTGTACTGCATTATCCTTCATTACTGCCTGCTTTCCTCTTTTCTTGGTCTTTTTTTTATCCTGTTTTCTGTCTTTCAATCAGGACTTCGAGGAGGATCCCAGGGCTCAGGGTGCCAGAGGCCACCGGAGATCAGTAAGCCGTGGTTCATACCAGCTGCAAGCCCAGATGAACAGGGCAGTGTATGATGAAAGGTAAAGTCCACTAACTTTTTCATCTGACACATGTTTGCAGAATGCAAAATGCTATGAAATGCATATTATTTTGTGACAAAGTGTTACATGCTTAGGCAAAACAGGCATTAATCTTAGAATCGGCACCCCAAAATTAATAAGAAACAAGTATTGGATTTCATTAAGCAAATATGTGTTCTTACAGTATTTTGTACCAGTATGAATAATTCTCTGGTTCTATTTCATGTGCCAGGCCTCCAGGTAGCCTGGTGCCCACGTCGGTGGCAGAAGCCAGTCGGGCAATGGCAGGTGACACCACCCTAAGTGAGAACTACGCCTTTGCTGGAATGCACCACATCTTTGACCAACATGTCGACTCAGCTGGTGAGTCAGCTGTTAATGACACGACTAAGATTACTCTGCTCTAGTCCAATTTTTATTAATGGGCAGTACCTTAGAGAGCAGTGTGAAACAATGTCAATACAAACCCTATCTAAATTTTAAAATAGTAAATAACAAATGCTGCATGCCACAGATTTATCGACATTATTAGAAATAAAGCATAATGAAGAGGTATGAAAAAACATTTAATCTTGATGACAAAGTATATACATAAAATAAACAGATTTACACTATAGACAGCAACTCCTTGATTCTGTAATCTCAGGGCTTGATGCTTGCTTTTTTTTTAGGAGCATGTGCTCCTAAGTTGAACAATTTAACAGTGCATTAATAAATGATAAAAAGTTTTGAAAATGTGTCATTAAACAACCCCAAAGGACCATTTCTTCTTTTATATTGTTTAATTAATATTGTAGTTTAATTTCAACATCTGCTAATGCACAGATCTGATAGATTGCTTTAGATTATTTTTGCTGGGAAGTTGCATTACCACTAGCCTGCTTCAGTGCTTCTGCATTAATGTTTGAAAGAAGCATCCGTCAGTCCTGGGTCTGGACTGTTGTTTTAGCCTTTCATTTAAACCTTTCACTATTTTATCTCTTTAGTTCCTCGATTGCAGTTTGCTAATGATGATAAACACCTCCTCGCCTGCTGCTCGTTGGATGGGACACTGTCAATCATGACATTGTCCCCGCCTCCACCGACTGTAAAGGTGACACTAAAGGGTCATGCTGCTCCCGTGACTGACTTCGCCTGGTCCCTCAGCAATGACATCATTGTGTCCACGTCAAAAGATGGCACTCTGCGAATCTGGAACACAGAGGATGGACGCTGTATCCGAGAGGTGGCCGATCCAGAGGGAAGTGAGCTGCTGTGCTGCACTTTTCAGCCCATGAACAACAACCTGACTGTGGTGAGTCCAAATGCCAGCCATTTTTTTTCTTCTTTGTATACTACCATTTAAAAGTTTGGTCTCAGTAAGATTTTAATATGTTTTTGAAGGAAGTCTTGTATACTCTTTTTGGATCAGAATATGGTTAAAACAGTAAGTGAAATATTATTAAAATCAATCCGTTTTTCTGTTTTAATATATTTTAAAATGTATTTTATTTCTGTGATTCAAAGCTGTATTTTCAGCATCATTACTTCAGTCTTCAGTGTCACATGATTCTTCAGAAATCATTCTAATATGCTGATTTGCTACTCAAAAAAATTTGAATTGTTTATGCTGATGAAACACTGCAGAACGCATTAAAAAACACCATCAGCCCTTTCAGTGAGACATTAACATGCACCACTAGCTAAAAAGAGTATTTTGTGTGCAGTGGTGGGTAATTTTACTTACCTACCAACTACTGTGGTGGGTGACCTGTAAAACATTGCATTATATGTTTTGAAACTACAGAACTTTGATCATAAAACAAAGCATTTAAAAATCATGTTGCTGAGACATAGAGTGACTATATTTCTATGCATTTTTTGTAAGTATTTCGCTATATAATTTTCGAATTTACATTAAAATAAATAAGCCACCTTTCTGGCCATGTAAATATCATATATAATAATATAACATAATTATCTTAATCATACTTTTTGTATGAGCTCCATATTCTCCCTATATCATGCTACAGTAGCCATAAAAGCCTGATGCATCAAATATGAGTAAAAAACACACACACACATACTTTGTGAATATAACTTTTTTTTATTTTGTCTAAGCTTTTTCACATCAAAATTGAAAAACTGTCAATATAAAAGATTTTAGGCTTTGCAATAGAAATTCATTGTACTAATTCACTCACTCAAATATTAAATATTGGCTTTTATACAATGCGTCTGTTACACATTTTCTACCCTGAATCTCATCTACTGCATGAAGTATTTTCTGTTCATATATGATGCATCAAATCTGTCCCTTGTTGTCCGTCCCCAGGTTGGCAACAGTAAACACCACCTGCAGGTGGTGAACATCTCCACTGGGAAGAAAGTGAAAGGAGGCTCCAGTAAACTCACCGGCCGAGTGCTTTCTCTCTCGTTTGATGCTCCGGGGAGAATCCTGTGGGCTGGTGATGACAGGGGAAGCATTTTCTCCTTCCTCTTTGACATGGCCACAGGTACAAAGATATTTTCTTTGCAAAAAAACCTGGTGGAAATTCTGGAAATGTAGATGAGAGTACGGTTGATATTTTGGTGTTTATGTAAAGCTGAGGTTTCTTCTCCCACAGGAAAACTGACCAAAGCTAAGAGACTGGTGGTGAATGAGGGCAGCTCTATCTCTAGTATCACCGCCCGCTCGTGGATCAGTCGAGAGGCACGGGATCCGTCACTGCTCATCAACGCCTGTGTCAACAAACTACTGCTCTACAGGTTAAGAGTGCACTTACAGCAACTCATATTGTCACTTGCTCTTGACTGAGATGATTCTTGATCTGGTGTTGACAGGGTCGTGGATAATGAGGGAACACTACAGCTGAAGAGGAGCTTCCCCATTCAACACGGATCCCAACCGCTGCACAGCATCTTCTGTCCTCTCATGTCCTTCAGACAGGGAGCCTGTGTCGGTAAGATCATAATCATCATATTACAGGCTATTTCAGTCTGATCTGTCAGAAATCAATCTAATATGTTGATTTGCTGCTGCTGTTAATGTTGAAAACAAGTTATATGACAAAATATATATATGTTTTATGAATAGAAAGTTTGAAGAGTATCAATCCATCTCCTGTTTGCAAAACCAGAGTAAGTGAATCCTGCTCTTTCCCTCTTGCAGTCACTGGCAGCGAGGATGGGTGCGTTTACTTTTTCGACGTTGAGCGCAACACTAAGGCCATCGTTAACAAGCTGCAGGGCCACAGCGGGCCCGTCCTGGACGTGAGCTTCAACTGCGACGAAAGTTTGCTGGCCTCCTCTGACACCACTGGTATGGTGATCATCTGGAGACGGGAGCAGAAGTAAACAAGGCAAATCCAAGCTTTCGCTCCATTGGCAACAGCATCTTCCATACAGGCTGGCTTGACTTATGTGCAATGAAACTCCTACTGTAAATGTCACGATGACTGTAGTGTTTTGAGTGAGTCTGAACTATATCATGTGGACCATTAAAGAAACTTGTGTCTTATCTTTGTTATAGAGCTGATATTTCTGTTTTTATTGGTTTTGTGGGACATGGCGCTTGTTTGTGGAATTCATTAGTGCTTTGTGGTCATAAATGTGCAGCTTAAGAGAAGAGACGTTAATATAATTCTTTGTTCACTTTTGTGTGTCTTAGTGAGTGAGTATGTGAGAATAAGTATGTTGAGGCTGTGTCACTGAAATTGTGTTCGCTTGCACAAAAACACTACTGTATTTATGCCTTGTTAACTCAATAAATTTAATCACACTTGCTGAATTAAGCTACATTTGGTCTTTCTTTCCATTTAATTGTTTTTAACGGCAACAGCATATTACCAAGCAACAAAGATGGAAACTTGTGTGTAGATGTTTCACTTTTAAAGATGAAATCGCGTTTAATGAAAACCTAGTTGTTTAAATCGGAATATGAATAGGCTTCTTCAAGTGAATAATTTTTGATCTTGATCTTTTCCCTGTGTTAATGGTTGCAATATTTTGTAAAAATTATTTCAGGTAGAATATATATAAATATTTGGTGACGTCAGATTTGGCTCAGATGAAACCTCAAAGCTTTTATTTTGAAATTAACGTGTATTAATAAAACAATAAGCCTCAAGAAACAACGTGGTTGCCGACAAACACAACACACAGAAGTAAGAGTAAAAGATGTATGTTTGTAGTGTAAATTACAGCAGCTTCGAAATAGTCTCAACCAATCGGAATCAAGGACCAGAATTATCCGTTGTATAATTCATAATCCCACGTTGATTCGTGTGCTTTTATTTTGAAAAGAAAAAACCTCACGTCACCACCGTTATTTTCACAGTAACATGTGGGAGGAACTACTTCCGGTCCTACAGTGGGTAAGATAAAACAATTACAAACATAAGAATGAAAAGCAAATTTTTAAGTATGTTTTTTTTTTTATGTATTATGTTTTTTTTATATATATATAATAATAGTTCCAGAAGCCTCTGAGAGCTTTGATTAGTTATGAATCATATAGTAGCAAGCGCAGACAGTTAGCATGCATGCAAGTAAAGATCCCTCTACATAAAACAACGAACAAAATGAATAAATCTGGTTTATAATATTTATTTTGATTAAAATGTTGTAATCTTAAAGACGTCTTCTAAGGTGTTAAATTAATGTGCATTTTCACAGATGTGAATATAGCGCTCTTTCATAGGTGTGGTCCATCTGATAAACCGACAGAGAGTCTTTCTAATGTGCATTATTTAAAAACTCCAACCGGACTGAGTAGTTGTTTCTTATATGATCTTAGCCTTACTATATATTTATGCATTACTCTATACCTATAATATATTTAATTTATTAATGCTGCATAAGAATTTATAACATTGTTTAATTGTCACAGACAGATGGATCTGTGTTGAATAGAATTGTGTAACATTTTGTTTTGCTGCATGAGAACAGGATTTCTGTATGATTTACATGAAGCTGTTCTGTTTTACAGCGTGAAGAGATCGTGGCACAAAGGGAACAGACTATGCCTTTCCTGCACGGCTTCAGGAGGATCGTGTACGAGTACCAGCCGCTGGTGGATGAAGTGATGTGTGTCCTGGGAATAGAAGGAGAAAACCAGCGCAGGTCAGCAAACCAACTGCATCTTAGAGTGCAATAGGCAGATGACGACAGAGTTTTATGAACTGCAGATATGTTTGACATGTTAGGTATAAAATGTTAGCCTGAATGCACTGTCGTTTGAAATAAAAGCATCTGCTAAATGCATAAATGTATGTAATGTATTTAAATGTATATCCTGCATTTTACAGGCGAGATGATGAAGAAAGCGTCTCTGGGTCTCTTGTGGAGCTTCTGGACAGAGAGTCTCAGTCTCCCGTCTTCATGGAGGGCATCAGTTACTCTCTGTTTCGAGTGGCTGATCTCGGGTTGGTCAGCGCAGCACAGGTGCTTCTACGTTACGGAGCTGATCTCAACTTTGAAGGTTTGTAGATGCTAAAGATGCTTTTGGGATTCCGATAAACCTCATTGTCATCAAGGAAATATAATCAGACCCTTTTCTTATGGTTCCAGATCCTGTGTCGTACTACAACCCCTTACACATTGCAGTGTTGAGAAACAAGCCAGACATGGTGCAGATGTTGATATCTCATGGAGCTGAAATCGAAAAGAGGGACAGGGTGGGAATGTCTCTTTCTCTCCCTCTCCCTCTCTCTCTCTCTCTCTCTCCATATATATATATATTATATATATATATATATATATATATATATATATATATATATATATATATATATATAAAATTGCCTGTTGTGAACATGCACTTTATTTGTATTTATTTTTATTGTATCTTTGATATTTGCTTTGAATGCCCACATTATTTTTTTATTTTTACATTTCTTAAATGTCTTTAAATATGATGTTTTTGCGTCTGCAATAGATTCATGAATGCAGCCCTCTTGATTTGGCCGGTGAGGAGGTGGATAGGTTGCCGTGTCTGCGTGTGCTTCTGGATTTGGGTGCTGATGTGAATGCAAAAGACAAGAATGGTATTTTTTGCTGAATTATCTAACCAAATAGATTGTTTGTGGTTTCCTTTTTCCATATGATTCCAACTCTCTGTTTATTGTACCTGCTTGCAGGAAAAACTGCACTGCTTCATGCTCTGGCCAGCAGTGATGGACTCACAGTCAATAATTTGGACAATATACAGCTGCTTCTAGAAAGAGGTGAATTTAAAACATTAGCTCTGACATTACTAGACAACAATATATTTCAGGAATTTCATTAATAGATGTTTAAAAAAGAAAATAGTTTCAACATGGAAGAATGTATAATTTCCTTCAAATATTAGGCTAAACGTTTTTAAGTAGTTGTTATTGCAATGTTGTTAATTGTATAATTTTTTATATATATTCTTACAATTACTATGTATATATCATATTAGAAAATTATTATATATTATTGGTCATATTTAATCCAAAACCGAAATTATATATATATATATATATATATATATATATATATATATATATATATATATATATATATATATATATATATATATATATATATATATATAGATAGATAGATAGATAGATAGATAGATAGATATAAAAAACAATATAATTAATAAAATGTAAAATTCTAGTGCTGTGAAATCGATTAATCGCGATTAATAACATCCAAAATAAACGTTTGTTTACATAATATATATATATATATATGTGTGTGTAAATATATACTTGTATGTGCGTATTTATATATACATACATATAAATATACACATTACACGCAATTAATCGATTTGACAGCAAAAATATATTTATATAATATTTTAATATAAAATCAAATGTATTTTTAAATTTATTACACACACACACACACACACACACATATATTAGTAATTATTTTATATTATTAATATTAACTTAGATTATTAATCATTGCATTTTTTTTTCTCTTACATTTTATATATATTTTTAAAAGCATTAATTTTTTTTTTTTTTTTTTACTGTTGTTAATGTTAGCGTTGTATTTCTATAATCCCTTGCAGGTGCAGATGTGAACACCATCACACACGATGGCGAGACCCCCATGTCATCACTCACGTTCCTGGTGAAGGAGGCTCTGGACAGCAGCGTGGAGGATGCGAAGGAGATCGGCCACTTCTGTACCCGCGTTGCACATCTTCTGATCAACCACGGCGCCGATCCCAGCTGCTGCTTGAATGCTACCGACGGGGAACTGTGGGAGCATTCGCTAACCTACACCAGTCTGGAGAACTTCGACTTGCTGTTTCCCCTGACAGCCCTTTTACTCCAGCATGGTGCTTCCTTTGTCTGCTCTCACCACAGCGCCTCCTACTGGACAGGTCACCAGCTGATATTCACACGTCTCGCTGAAGCTCTCCGGGAAGCTTTAGATGCTGCCGAGGCGGCTGATGTTTTAGCCAAAGCTGAAGTGCTGTTGGATCTGGCCAGAATCTGCTGTCCGGTCATTCCTCCTCTCTTCCCCCGCTCAGGACTGCCCGTGCTGGATCAGACGTCTACCCATCAGCCCCTGCTGGAGCTCTACAGCAGACTAGAGGAGCAGGAAAGGCAGCCGCTGCCACTGAGAAGCCTTTGCAGGAGACTCATCCGGCTGTGTCTGGGGCCCTGGCCCTTTGAGGAGAAGGTGAAAGCCCTGCCACTGCCAGACAGACTGAAGGACTCGCTGCTCCCAGAGAAGAGCTGGACGGACAGAGCCGGCTGGGACGGATTCAAACCTCGACGATCTCAACGCTGAGACACACCATTTATATGTGTGCCTGTAAACATAAAGCCCTTAATGTTCACTGCATTCATTAAAACTCATATAAAAAAGACTCTGTGCCTGACTCTTTTGATCAACATGTGGAAAGATCATTTTCCTGGTGATCTGAGAGTGAGAAATAAAAAAAAATATATATATATAAGTGTTATAAATGTCACGCAAATGCTGTGACGTGGTGTTTTCTGTGTCAAAATAACCATGATGTCACTGTCTTACACATTACCTTCCTGTTCATTTTTGTATCTATATATCTTTCAGTTTGAAAATTGCTAATTGTTTACAGTTAAATCTTAAATATCATGTACAGCTTCACTTACATGTGTACTATGAATCATTTTGGTGTGTTGTGTGTGTTTATTTTTAAGATAATTGGAATCAGCCTTCATTTTTTGCATAATCATATATGTGATGTACTTGATGTGCCTTAAGAAGAGCAACTTTGTAGCCGGGGCATTGAAGAAATGTTTGAATCTCTTGCATTGTATATTGTGTAAATATAGTTTGAAGCTGTTTTGTTTTGTTGGATGTCTTCAAATTCTCATCATTGTCTTTTGTGGGTTCATCTTGGTTTTGAGGTTTCTACTCATAGATAATGAAATTAAATACCATGGATTTCATCCTAATATACCATGGTATAATGATATTTATATAGTATTGATTCTCAACTGAACTGATTTCACTTCAGAGCCAAGCGGTGACCTGAAGCAATCTTAAAATTGTTTATTGTATGAAAATAAACAAGAATCTCCTTTGAACCAAACACTGAGATTTGTTCATATTATGCAACGAACCATTAACATAGCACATAGCACTTCATTCTCAGCAAATAACATGATTATCGTATTTGACCTCAGTGATGGTGAATGGTTTAATTTCCGCAGCAATATTATGGACGTGTTGTCACTATAGTAATTTATGTCTTATATGTAACATAGGCTACAGATGACAGATAGCAAAAATGTATTTAGCTGCTTTAGAAACATTCCAGTAAACACTGTTAATATGAATTAGATGTTAAAAAGGAGTGAAAAGTAGGCCTACAGACACAAACCCGAAAATGTGAGGATATGGGAAGAAAAACGAGATTAAGCATTTCAGTGAAAATTTCATCAGATATATCTTACACTGAGAAGACCACAGATACACAGTTCATGACCTATATATATATATCTATATATATAGAAAAGAAAAGGATATAATCACTCAGTGCTCTTAACTGAATAGCCTTTGAAGCATATCTAATTTGCACAGTGAACAGTACAGAAATTCAATTTAGTCATCAAATATTAAACAAAAACGGAGTGACTGGTGATTTGGGTGGAATGATATGTCCTGCAGTCTTTTCTGTACTCCTGATGGATATAGAGCCTGGCACAACAACAACAAAACATATGCACATTTCCTGTCAAACCCTCTGGACAGGCTGGCCGGCACTGTGTCCTTCTACAAAATGTCTGACCCACACACTCACAAACATATATACATTCATCACCACTTTCACCGAAACACTCGCTGGGTTTGCAGTTTATGGTTCAGTGATTCTTTCGGGAGTGAAAAACCTATTATTACCAAAAATAACTAGTAATTACGAAACTGTAGGAACGCTTTATTTATTTTACTTTATCTATTTTACTGAACCTGCAATGCTAATATTCAGCAAATAATATTTAATAGAAAGTTTATATTATATAAACTTGTATGTTCAGATTGTAAATCTATTTGACTGTGTGACAGTGGCAAAAAATAAATAAATAAATTTTAGAAAAAGAGAGAGAAAATAATGGTAATGCTTAATATCTTTTACAGACATGCATCTATCACAGTTCAGACGTTTAGGGCCAGTAAGTTTTTTTTTTAATTTAAAGAAAACAATATTCATATATATTGTATATATATAAATAATTTTTGGCTTCATTAATTTGTGCACAGTAAAATATCATTTGTTGTCATTCAAGGTCTTGTGGGATTTCATGATTTAATAACACTTGAATTTGTTTCTGGTCAGATTGAGCTTAGACAATACAAATATTCAATAAACTTGTTTTTAAACATCAGCTTTGTCTTCTGCCTGCTGCATCTGAACTGTTTTTCAAGCTCAGGATCTTTGTCCTCATTATCCTTTTTGCTGTGCTCACATTCTTGCTCTCGTATTGCCGGTCCATTTCTGTAATTTGCCCCTCCACTCCCCAAGATCCCAACCCAGCCCGAACTGAAGGTAATCGATTTATGCTGTCAGTAAAAAGCTCTGCGTCAGTCTCGCTGGCTGCTATAAAAGCTCTGCCAGTGGTGCTGCATCCTCACAGACCTCTCTCCACAGCAGCAGCAGCAGCACTGCGGAAACCATCTCTGCTCTCTTCTCTCTTCGACAAACATGAGCTCCTTGAGTTACAACCCCTATCTCCCATCTGTGCAGCGGAGAAGGGTGATGATGCACAGCAGGACGCCCTTCAGTGAAGGAAGTAGTCGCTCTCGCTCTGTCTATTCGACATATTCATCTCCGTCCCGTGCTTCATTACTGTCCTCTTCAGCAGGTCTACAGCGTTCTGCTGCATCACCAGATCTGGAACTGAGCCAGGCCTCACAGCTGAGCTCAGAGTTCAAAACAGTGCGGACGCAGGAGAGGGCTCAACTTCAGGACCTTAATGACCGCTTTGCCGGGTTCATTGAGCACGTACATGGCCTGGAGCTCCAGAACCGTGCCCTGGAAGCAGAGCTGCTCTTGTTGCGCCAGAGGCACTGCGAACCCTCCCGTCTCAGGGGGCTGTATGAGCAAGAGGCGAGGGAACTCCGTGCAGCGGTAGACGAGGCCCGTAGGGAGCACCAAGCGGCTCAAGAAAGGCGGGACCAACTGGAAGAGGCCCTCAAGGCCTTGCAGAGTCACTACGAAGAAGTAGTCCTGGCCCGTGAGGAAGCCGAAAGAAAGATGGTGGATGCCAGGATGGGGGCAGATGATGCAGCGTTGGCCTGTGCAGAGCTCGAAAAAAGGGCTGATACTCTGCTGGATGAGCTGGCTTTCCTCAAGAAGCTCCACGAAAGCGAAATCAGCGAACTCCAAACCCAGGTGCAATACAGCGCCCAGATGTCTGTTGAGATGGAAGTGGCCAAACCGGACCTCTCGGTAGCTCTCCGGGATATTCGAGGTCAGTATGAGCGCATGGCGCAGCAGAACATCCAGGCCGCGGAGCAGTGGTTCCATGGAAAGGTGAGCACCATGGCGGGTGACACGGCCAAACACACGGAGAACATCCGCACCGCTAAAGACGAGGCTGGGGAGTACCGTCGCCTGCTAAAAGAGCGAGACCTGGAGATCGAAGCATGCCAGGGCTTGAACCAAGCACTTGAGCAACAACTGCAAGAGGTCGAGGAGAGACAGAGCGCAGAGATCGCCGCCCTACAGGTCAGAATGATAACTACATGAACAATACACATTTGGCAGATGCTTATATCCAAAGTGGCTTACATTGCATACAAAGTACACATTTGATTAGTTCTTGTTTTTCCTGGGAATTGAACCCGTGGTCTTGGCACTTTTAGTGTTATGCTCTACAGTTTCAGCTACAAGAAGACTTAATACTGCAATACTTCACTACATCTGCAGTGTTCTATACAAAAATCTAAACTTTTGTCTTTAAATACTTTCTGTCTGGACAGGATACCATCGGTGACATAGAGAATGAGCTAAGGACCATGAAGAGTGAAATGGCCCATTACCTCAAAGAATATCAGGACCTTCTCAATGTGAAAATGGCCTTGGACATTGAGATAGCTGCTTACAGGTTAGTAATATCTATTATGTAGTCTAACATTTTTTTGCAATTGAGATGTATAGCCTATATGACCAAGGCAATACAAAAATCTGAAAACTGGTCAATCACTAAGGGTTTTACATTTATTACATTTGATCAACCCTAAACCCAAGTATTTCTTTACATCCTTAAATATAAAGTTCATTTACATTCTAACAGGAAGCTTCTAGAAGGAGAAGAAACACGCTTCAACGTGGGCGGTATTGGCGGTATCTCCAGTGTGTTTTCTCCCTCCATCGCCGCCACTCCTTCTTTCGGTCGTCCTGTGTTCTCTGTTCAGGCCAGTCTGTCCTCTGGCGCCCCCTACCTTCTGGGAAGCAGACTGATGAGCTACTCTGCCACACCAGATGAAATCATTGAAGCCAGCAAGGCGCAGGAGGCTGGGGCAAGTCCAGAGGAGGAAGAGGAAGAGCGTGAGAAGGAGGAGAAGGAAGAAGAAGAGGGTGAAAATCATTTGTTTATATATCGTGTACAGTTAATTGCTGTTAATTTATTATTGCATATTGGTGCATATGTATATTTAATTATACATATTCAATTAATGCAACAAAAACATTTTCATTAATTTTTTCTCTTCTATGTTTTTTTATGTTTCTCTTTATTTAGTGAGAAAAGTTGATTCTAACTAGATTTTTATGGTATTTAACATTTTACAGGTGAAGAGGGAGGAGAGGACGAAGGTGAGGATGAAGGAGAACAGGAAGAGGAAGAAGGAAAAGAAGCAGAGGAAGAAGAAGGAGGAGAAGAGGCAGAGGAAGAGGAAGAAGGAGAGGGTGAAGAAGGTGATCAAGAAGAAGGGGAAGCTGAAGAAGAGAAGGATGACGCTGGAAAAGAGGATCAAAAGAAAGGAGGAGAGGAGAAAGAGAGTAAAGATGAGAAAGTCAAGCCAAAAGAGAAGTAAACACATCGGACTGAAATCCCTGGTGCTATCTGGAGGTGATCAAACCTCGTGCATTTATCTCACGTATGCAGACATCTCAATGACAACTTCACTGTGTCCTGCTACTCTTATTTTCAGTTTAACTTAAAAGCAAACCATAATGTACACAAACGATAATAATGAATGCAACCGCAGAGATCGGCCAAAGCCCGAGTAGCTTATACATGAACAGATGCTTTACACTTGCGCTTGGCAGGAAAGTTGTGATTGCAGGTTGCTTGTGTTGGTTTGATTGTCGTGTTATTTATTGAATGCAAATAATTTTCATTGAGCATTGTGTCAGTATGCCTTCAGCATTAATCACACTATCAACTGCCTATGATAACACAAGTGTGCTTAGTATTCAAAATGCCTTAGACCAGATCCTCAAAGAAAGGCTCATTGCCTACCAATAAAAACTTGACACCTCCTTAACTTGGTGCATTACTGAGTTGTTGTTGTTGTTGTTGTTCTGCTTATGCTAACTGTGCAGTCTAAACTGTATGCTACGGTATTATGTGGCATAAAACAAATGTAGTTATGTGGCATGCAGCATAATTCATTGAGTAGCGTCTAGTTTTTATCTTAGAAGATGCTTACTATGTATTTTTGTCAAATTGTGTGTAAGGTCAATGCTCATTGATTCAAGGAATAAGTCACCAAAACTTGAAAATTTGCTCAAATGTACTCACCCTCAGGCCATCCAAGATGTAGATGAGTTTGTTTCTTCATCTGAACAGGTTTGGAGAAGTGTAGCATTACTTGCTCACCAATGGATGCTTTGCAATGAATGGGTGCCGTCAGAATGAGAGTCCAAACTGATGATAAAACATCACAATAATCCACAAAACTCCAGTCCATCAATTAACATCTTGTGAATGGAAGAGTTGCAATAAAACAAATCCATGGTTAAGGTGTTCCTCTCTCCATGATATTGCTTTCTCCAGTGAAAAAGCCATTTTGTTTGAATCAGGACAGAAATTCTGGATTTTGATGTGAAAGGACAACAGGGGATGGGTTTTTTCACTGGAGGATGTGTTATTGTAGATTATGGACTGGTATTTGGCCAGAAGACGATGGATTGCTGGTGAGCAAGTGATGCAATGCTAAATTTCTCCAAAAATGTTCGAATGAAGAAACAAACTCATCTACATCTTGGATGGAACTATTACTGCAAATTACGGTATCCCACACAGTGTACTCTGTTATTTTGATGTGCATTTGAGGTAATACATGAATTTAATGCATTCAGAAAATGTGCATATACTACACACAATATATACTGCACACAATATATATATATATATATATATATATATATATATATATATATATATATATATATATATACTGCTAGTATGCAGCCATCAACTCTAGTACAACGCTGTGCATTGATTATTTATTCATGACAGCTGCAATCAATATAATGCAAGAAACCTCAGAGCTCTGTTGGAGTGATTCACTAGAGTGGTGCCATGTGACAATTTTGTGCACATTCAGCACTTGAACAACAGCACAGAGCAGAATCCACAGAAAGCACAGATTTTGATCCCCCCGTTCCCCTGAAAGTTGTAAGTCTGAACGACCCTATTACAGTTCAACCATGAGCTATCACCATTGTGCACTATAAGTGTCAGCCAAATGCAGTAACCCCAGTTGTGATCCCAAGCCAGACCCGGTGATCAGCACAAATCTGTATTGATTTAATGTTTGCATTGCAGAATTAGTGTTTTTAAGTTTGCAAATCCAATTACTGCCCCCTCAGCGACAAATTCAGTTACCTGATGATCCAGAGCTCTTGCCTCAAGCTAATAAGCCATTGCAGCACATGTTCTCCATTATCCTAATTGAGAGCTACACACTGATGTCTAGTCACACTAATGGAGGGGGATAGAGAGTGATCTCGTTTGAGAAGAAAAATGTGATAAATGTACATGCTGTAATGAAAAATTTGTGAAATTAGTTTGGTATATATTTGCCCATATAGAAAAATGGAAGGTTTTATTGCCAACTATTACTCTTAGTTTACATATCAAGGCCTTTATCTTCTAATGGAAACCTTTTTTAAAGAAAACTGTAATCTTAATATTTTTATTATTTGTGAAGCATTTTATGAAAGCAGTAAGACATGCAATATTGTGAATTGTGGGTTGCAGGTAACTTTGTGTGATACAATATAAATGTTAAGGATTAAGATTATTTAGATTTTTGTGATATTCTTTGTGCTATTTGTTTTTTTATTCAGTATAATTAATACTTTTATTCAGCGAGGATGCATTCAATTGATAACACATGACAATTAAGACATTTATAATGTTACAAATTTAAATTAAAATAAATGCATTTTTTTATTTCATTTAAAAAATCTGGAAGTAAATGGCATTTATTAGGTTTTTTTCAATGAATGTCTACATATTTTTTCATATTTTTTATTTTTATTTTATTTATAGACAAATAAGTTCAAATTAATTAATAAGAAATGTTGCCTTGGCAATAGCTGAAATAAAATATATATTTGTTAATATATATATATATATATATATATATATATATATATATATATATATATATATATATATATTTTTTTTTACATTTATTTTATTTAAAGAAATTGAATTGTTTTTGTAATTGTTTTAGTTATAACTAGAATCATGTGACTCTGAAGACTGGAGTAATGATGCTGAAAATTCAGCTTTGTATCACAGGAATAAATAACATTTAAAAAAATATTCAAATTTAAACATTGACTTTAAACTGCATTTTACTGTATTTGTGATTAAATAAACTCAGCCTTGATGAGCATAAGAGGCATATCTCTTTACAAAAATCAACCCCAAATTTCGAAACAGCACAGTATAAATTCATACACACTAGGAGTATTGTATGGACTTGAGCTTTTATTGATTGTGGTGATATTGCAAAGAGCAGCACCTTTAGCTTTCACAGTATTATTGTTAACAGCTGTTGTGTTTCATGTTAGCAAACCGAGTCTTATCATTGAGTCAGTGCATTATATCTTAAGGCAAGAAGTATATTAGAAAGACATATCATTTGAAATAATGAAATGGAGATTCAGCTCAAAGTGCACCTGCGAATCATGATATTGTAGCACCATTGTTGCCAAACCACCGCTGAAGTACTTCTCTTATCGTTAAAGTCATTAGCAGCATAAATGTACTTGTACTTGAATTCAAACGCACTATAGTTACTGTTTCAGACGCGTGGGCTCAGCATGGCTCAGTACATCCCTCCAGACCACACATGCAAGTCAATCATTAACAGGCATGCAATTATTATGCTAGCTGCATCAAATGACATTTGCATCAAATATAATTATTTCTAACAATTGATTAAATCTAATTCCCTGTCCAAGTAATTCCATCAGTCTTTTCCTTTGATTTCCTTCTTTGCTTGGGGACTGACTTTCTCCTCTTTTTGGGTGACTTTCTTTTTTCTCCTGAGACTCTTCCTCTGGTTTCTTCTCTTTCTCTGTGTCAGGTTTGCTCTCCTTGTCTCCATTGGTGATGGTTTCCACTGTTCTGGTTTGGAGCTCTTCTTTCGGACTGGCTTCTTCTTTGGCCGGGCTCGTCTGCTCTCCGTTGGGAACAACTTCTTCTTTTTCTTGCCGCTTTTCTTCTACTGGGCTTTCTGGTTTCTCCTTTTCTGGTGATTTCTTCTGCTCTTCTTCTGAATCACTTTTTTTGTCACTCTTCTCTGAATCAGCCTTCGTTTCCTCTCCTCCAGATTCGTCTTTCTTCTCTTCGTCTCCTTCGGATTTGGTCTCCTCTTTTTCATCATCTTTTTCCTCAGCTTCTTCTTTCTCCTCCTCCTCTTTGGTTTCTTTTTTACTTTCTGCCTCTTGTTCTTCACCACCCTCCTCCTCCTCCTCTTTCTTTCCTTCACTTCCTGTTGGAGATTTATCACCGCACAGTTCTGTCTCCTCAATCACTTCCACTTGTTGCTCCTCTTCCTCCTCACCTTCTTCTGCTTCCTCTTCTTTCTCTTCCTCCTCACCTTCTTCTGCTTCCTCTTCTTTCTCTTCCTCCTCACCTTCTTCTGCTTCCTCTTCTTTCTCTTCCTCCTCAGTAGCTTCTCCCTCTTCTGCTGCTTCTTCCTCTTCTCCTCCTTCTGCCTCTTCCTCTTCTTCGCCCTCAGGAGCAGCAGAACTCACTTTGGCCTCACTGGTGGTGACAATCTCTTCCTCCTTTTCCTCCTCTTCACCCTCACCAGCTTCTTCCGCCACTTCTTTAGCCACCTCTGCCAGATCATCATCGAGGTCGCTCTCTCCTTTGGTCTCCTCAATGATCTCCTCCACTATTTTATGTTTGACTTTCGAGATTTTAGGCTGGCTGTAAGCAAAAGCATGGCTTGGAATACTCCCAGAGACCGCATGGAAGCGCGTCTCCTCACCCTCCAGCAGTTTCCTGCATTTGAGTGAGAAAATTGTCATTAATTAAATGAATGACATGCAACAAAACAACAAGGTGCACAACTCTACCTGTAAGCTGCTATTTCAGCATCCAGTGCCATCTTGACATTAAGCAGATCCTGGTATTCTCGAAGATGACGAGTCATTTCCCATTTTGTTCCCTTCAGATCATTTTCCAGTTGGTGAATCATTTCCTGTTGAAGCAGATGCAATTAACCATTTTTAATAACCACATTTCTAAAAGTTCTCATTTTGGGTGTAAATGCTTTCTTTGTATCCAATGTAGCACCCTACATCCGTTTTATGGCTTGTTTAATAAATTATGACTGATCTGGCTCAAATGAACCCAGCAAGCAACTGAAGTGAAATCCTGCAGCGCTGGTTAAAACGGATTTATGCGCACTGCTCGTTACGCATGATCACGCACGCAGTGCGCAAACCACCTGTGAAATAATGGCTGCGTTTCAAAACCTTGTATGCAGCATTTTTGGGCCATTCTATGTTTTACAGAACAGCCATGTGCCTTTAAATACACCCTAAGAACAAAACATTATCCTCATATCATGAAAACTGCATAAACGCGTCCGAAATCATTATTTCAAGCTGCTTGCGCAACGCGCAACTGCACAGTGTTCATACTTATACTATAACTACTAGTGCAGGATTTAATCATAAAAATAATTAAACAAAGAGAGCACATTTGAATGATTTGGAATTTAAATATATTTATTTTATGATTCATTATTATTTTTAATTTTAATAAAAACTATGCATAAAATACATAATAATTATATATTTTATTTCATTTATTCATTAGTTTAATATTTATACAGTTCATATTTTTAAGTTAAACTTATATATTCACTTTTTTATAAAACTGACCTGATAACTAGCAACGTCGTTGTTGTGGCGGTCTTCGACATCATGCAGCTGTCTTTCCAATGAATCTTTGGTGCCACGAAGAGCCTCCAGTTCAATGTTCTTGGCTTGGATCTGACGGCGGTAGTCTGAGATCTCGTCCCGTATGGACTTTATAGCATCCTTGTTGTGATCCGCGGCGTCCGTCAGCATGGCGTAGCGGCACTTGAACACGTCTTCAGCCTGCTGGAGGTTCTTGGAGGAGAGCCCGTCCAGCTGCGCGCGGATCTCCCGGAGCGCAGAGGTGATGTCGGTCGTCTGGAGGTCTCTCATCTCCATCACCGGCACCTGCGCGGCTTGAAGCTGAGCCAGAAGCTCGCTGATCTCCTCCTCGTGGTTCTGCCGCAAGAAGTCCATTTCTTCCACGAGCGCCTGAACTTTCCTTTCCAGCTCCAGTTTCATCAGATGCGAGCCGTCTTTGTCTTTCTTCATTCCCCGGATCGCAGACTCGATGTGCTCTCGGAGCCTGGCTTCATCTTCGTAGCGCTCTCGGAGCCGCTGCAGATCCTCATCCATGTGGTCTGTGTCGAGCAGCATCTGCGCCTTCTCCTTGTGGAGCTGCTCCAGGGCGCTGCGCAGGTCTTGGAGCTCGCGGTCGTACGCGTCGCTTTGCAGGGACTGTGACAAGTTCTGCTGCTTTAGCGCTTGGATCTCAGCCTCCAGCTGCTTGTTTTGCTCCTCGAGGAAGCGAACCTTGTCATGTAGCTGGCGAAGCGGTCGTTGAGCCCCTGGAGCTGCTGCTTCTCGTTACTGCGCACCGGATCTCCACTGAGCGCCGCGCTCAACTCGAACCCTTCCGGAGACGGGAGCACGGCGTGGCTGAACGCAACCCTTGATGCGGCCACATTTGTGGATCTTTTGAAAGGCAGAGGACTGCTTTTAGTCCAGGAGCGCATAGTGGAGGACTGCGGCCGGATAGTCCGTGTTTCCAGAGCTCTTCTGCGGGTCCCTATCATGTCTATGGTGAATGGTGATTGTGAATAGGTGGTGTGGGCATTGCTGCGTTTTTCCTGCTGTATTTATACGCGGGCTTACCTAGTCAGCGAGGCAGGAGCAGCACCCCCCCTTGGAAAATCGATGAAGACTGAAGGAGGACTTTGGGACGTTTGGATGTTCAGCAATTCACTCCAATGCCCCCAAATAGTCGAAATCTTTTAAAATTGTTCAAAAGGTGCAGTGCACTCTCATGCATCACGTGTTTGTTTAGTTTGATAAATCACTTATCCTATTGCAGCTCATGACTTTATATGATCATAAAAGTTGCACTCAAGATTAAGCACGTGTATTATATATGTCGAACGTTTGCATTACGATTTTATAAGGTTTTGGAAGTTGGAAGTAATATTGTGAAATAAAAGAGCTGTTTTCTATTTGAATATATAAGTATTTCCTGTGATGCAAAGCTGAATTTTCAGCATCATTACTCCAGTCTTCACTGTCACATGATCCTTTAAAATCATTCTGATATGCTGCTCAAGAAACATTCTCTTAAATGATTTTAAAATGCTGCTTTGAGTAAAAAATAATTTATTTGCTCCATCAATATTCAATGAAAAGAAATACATATATTTTGCCTTTAGCCCGATTCTGTCATTTGGAGCAAACCACAAAATGTAATTCCTTGTGCAAATTTATTTGCCAATAAACATGAATTTTGCTTTGGGTTCATTATAAATATCTTCATTATTTTATGCATGAAAACATAAGCAAAGTCAAGTTTATGGCACATGCAGGGCAATACAAATAAAATGCAATTTCTACAGTGATAAAACAACATATAACAGATACTTATCACAGGCTGAACTACACAAAAAAAAAAAAACCTTACCCATGAAACTTTTTTTTTTGTATATGATATGTAATTTTAGATGCTTTATCTGATCACAGTTTTTAAGAAATGTTTCAGTTTTTAGTTTAAAAATTAATGAGTGACAAATATTTTTACAAATATTCCATGTAGTCAGGATTATTGTGCAGTCATAATACTGAATGCACAAATATAAAAGAATTATGCAAATTTTTGTTTAAAATAGCTTATATGAATATACTGATTAATAAATGCCAGTATATACTGCAGTTCATCAAGGTTAAAATACCATTAAAGACAGACCAAAAGGTTTTTACAAGAGTTTGATAAAAAGCAATGTACAGTTATATCTATAACCTGGGATTTATTTATATTAACATTTACATCTTTAACTTATTACTTAAAACCTTTTGTTTTACTTGGCACTGGCACTCTTGAATCTGTGCACATGCCAAGACAAAGCAGGCAATCAGCGTCAGCATGAGCTGATGCATTGGGGATTTGACCTCTGTTGTCAGGAAGGTTCAATAATGCAGCAAAGTACCAAGGTTATAAGAAGTTTTCGAAT